>NC_045163.1:12382896-12535396 GCF_900700415.2 Clupea harengus | reverse complement strand
ATTACAATTATAGATCACACATTTCTTTGCAAGTGGCCAAACTTGCGAAATCGGCAGGGGTTCAAATACTTATTTTCCCCACTGTATATCTATTGTCTGGCAATAGCAAAACACTTGGGAAGTTATCTTCATGTTTTGAAAATCTTTGTGGTAATCAGGTTTTTTTTAGATTAGGTTAGTTGATTGTGGTGAGCCTTCGTGTTATTTTGAGATGTCCTTATTAATAACTACTAATTTCTAATTCTGTATAGTCACAAGGTGATGCTTCATTTTTACATGCACCCACCTGTGAATGTAAAAAGTGATCTTTTACACTCATCTGCAATAATTCAATTCTGTAACGGATATCCCCAAAGAATGCATTTACAAACAATGCATTGTCAATATGCCAAAATGCATGAGAACTTTATGTGTTTACTCTTGTTTATTTACTCTTGTGTATATTTGTGTATGTTTGCATGTTAAAAGTATACCTTCTGTGTGTGTGTGTAAGCAAGGGCTGCTGAGAGGAACTAGTAGTCCTTCTTTTCTGCCTTGCTGATGCATTATGTTGCAACAAGTATAGTAAGATGACCTCAGACGTGAGAGCCCCCCACCTGGTTATCCCTGCTGACAGTGTTTTGGCTAACTTCTTTGTACATAAACCTTGTGTGATGTGTTTCATTTTGCTTCTCTCTCGTCTGCTGCAGTCTGGGAGTGAGCCCGGGCTCTCTCTCTGGCCTGCCAGGACGCGAGTGATCCCAACAAGCTTGTTGTTGTTGTTGAATAAATATACTTATATGCAACTCCGGAGTCCTGAGGTAACTTGAGTGTATTTTCACCTAACGGTGTGTGTGTGTGTGTGTGTGTCTGTGCAGGGAGAGAATGACAAGCAGCACAAAGTGCACATGGGTGTTGGGAACGGCCTGCGGCAGGATGTGTGGCGTGAGTTCCACCAGCGCTTCGGCAAGGTCCGCATGTGTGAGCTCTATGGCTCCACCGAGGGCAACCTCTGCTTCATGAACCACATTGGCAAGATTGGCGTCGTCGGACGCTCCAACTTCATCTACAAGGTCAGTGCCCTGAGTTCTGTGTCCAATTAGTAGTACAGGGACCTTGGGGTAAGGGGTTGTGGTGTAGGGATAGGCTGAATGAAGAACTTACAAGGCACCACAATCTCCTGCACCTCAAGACGCCTCAAGCTGGGCCCTGGAAAACGTTCTCCTATTACCTAGAGCTGTAGCCACTTCACAAGCACATATTTTTTACCCAGAAGTATTTGCAGGATGTTTGGAAGAGTGCAGTTTATCTGCTTGCACTCATTTCAACTAAGCTTCACTGTGCACCACTAAGGTTAGCAAGGTCCTGATTTTGACATAACAGAAGAACTACATTGTCTAACACTGGGAGGTTGGTGTCCAATCTATTAGCTTGTGTGTAATTACATTCAACCAATTTGGACATTTGTTCATTCATGGTCTTGCTGTTTTCCAGATAACTAAAATGTAGGAATGACTGAAGGAGGTTGACAATATTTGAATTATTAGCTTTCTTGGTTAGTCCTGGTAGTTAGTAGTTGGCATCATTATTATACCGCTCCTCAGAATGCATCAAAGTGATCCATTGATTTGAATTGGCCATACCAGCGCTCGGAATTCCAATATTTCTTTATAATGACAGCTGCCATTGGCAACAGGTTTTGTTTTTTTAACACATATTTCATAGAATACCGCATCTACTACTACTCCGTTCACTTTTGGGATTCTTTTCATTGTAACTTTAAGTCAGCTAGTAAAATGTTGCTATGCAACACCTGCAACTTTAAAGCTGTATTTGTGGAATACACAAAGCAAAATCAATAAAAAAGAGATACCGTATTTTAGAAGAATGTCTATTATCGTTTTGGCAAGTAACTGTATAATACGAGAGTTAATGTACATAAATTCAGAACATAAATCCCTTCAGGACGAAGCTAGTTCGATACTGACCGGCGGACTATACATTATCCCTTACTCCAAATATCCAGCATATTGGTCAATTTAGTTGTAGTTATATGCTGCATGCATATTTACCCCAGCTAGCACACAGGGTTTCCTTATTGTGCCACTCTGGTTGTTTAGTTTGTAGTATTAAGTCCCCCCACAAACAGCAAGTATTTGCCGAGAGAAAGAATGACTTCACTGTAGGCCTCTGGCCTTGTATGACCTCATTGCAGCTCCCAAAGATATTCTTTCACAGACTAGACTGATACAGTCAGTTCTTTGTTGGCTTTTGTTTGTTCACAAAACAAATTAATGGAATCTGTTTTTGTTAGCCTTTATTTGCAAATAGACGTAAGCTTTTTTGTGCTATTAAAATAGCTATTTTTTATTTTCAGTTAAAATGTTGGTTTGCGAATTCAGTCACATTCAGTCCTACTGATACATCATTTGAGTTTGGAATTTTCGGTTTACAGTTCTTTCAAACTGTGAGGGTTGAAGTTAGTCCAGGCTTTTCTGCAAGCAGATACAAATGTGAGACTCAAAGGATTGTCTCCGGCAGGCCACCTTATCAGTACTGTGTGTAAGAGAAGACCTCTCCGAGTCACCAGGAGGGAATAGGTGGCCTATGGTGCTGAGACAGATGGCTCAGAGTAAGTAGCCTGGGTCATTTTCAGATAATCACTGGCTGGTGTATAATTGTACAGGTCATTTGAGAGAGCCTCAGTTCAGCTCTGTAAGAGTTGAATCAGCTTTGAGCTTTGTAATGCCCCCAGTCGTCTGAATACTGGTGAAATGTTTGAATGTAAAACACATTTGACATTGATATAGAAAGACCTAAGTGGCCAGTAAAATCACCAGGACTGAACAGCTAATCTTCCATATGCAGTTCTATAATCTTTGCATTATGCCTCTTCTACCAATACACTTGCATCAGTTACCTAAATTGCCATATCTCTATGCTCTTTGCTCATTTAGTTTGTGCCTGAATCAGCTGAATGTAGCCTACTTTTTTTTTTTAACAGGGTACACATCCATTCACAATGATGCCCTCCTGCTATGGCTGTATGTCCAGCAGTAGATTGTTCTGGGCTTGCCCATCCATAGTGGTCACATAATACATGATCAGGCTCTCTCTCTCTCTCTGTGCTGACAGTCGTAAGAGGCTGCTGTAAGAGCATTGTGGGGGATTATCTTTTGTAAGACACTATCTTAAGTTATTTATAGATCCATCAGAGCATCAGTGGCACCTGACCTAGTGGTCGCATTACCAAACATTTTCAAATGACATCACACATGTGCCAGTGCTGTTATGTACAGTTTCACTGATAAGGTCATTATATATTAAAGCAAAACTCCATATATCTAGCTGTGATGGATTTAGCAAGGAGGATTATTATCAGAACATAGAATATGACTTCATGTGAAATGTATTCAACTGTCGTGTAACACAATTATACAATCCTGTCATGGTTCTTGGTGGGAAGTTAAGTGGATTTTGCCTGAGAGTCATGACTCATTAAGACACTGTTAACAAACCAAGACTTATTGTGATTTAATCACTTAAGCATCTCTGTCTGGTTACGAGGTCAGGAGTTCAGTGCAGAGTAGGTTGCCATGACTTGCTCATAACATGTTTTGTAACTATTGGAATTAGTAGTTTGTGTAGGCACACTGTCTTTAACTTCACCTTACAAATACAAGTTTTGACACTAATCTTCAATCATACCTATATTTCATGTTACTACATTGCATTGGCTCTGTACAGTTTAGTTACTGCCAACCGTACAAATTAGCTGTACCCTTTAGAGTTATATATGACAAGTGATCATCAGTTTACTGTTATATATGACCAGTGATCAGTAAATAATTTGCACACTCTCATTACGAGTGTAGAGATTCAGTGTTATTACTCTTAGCGGTGTTGAATTAAATGTTGATTTCAGTTTTGAAGGACAGTTTTGAAGGAGAGTTTGCATAAAAGTACTTTGATGTTGTTGTAATTGCCAATGCTGCCACCAGGGGTTTGTTGTCACATAAGCTTCCCATCACTGGTGAGTCAAGTAGGGAAGTAAGACCTGAGTGTAGGCTATAGAAAATGCCAGAAGAAACTGATCCTGTAAATCAGGGACATCATTCCACACATCTCTAATGAGAAGAAGTCAACTACAAAAAGTTCTCATAAAATGTTTATAGATATGAGTGTAATGACCCACTCTCCCTGATGGGAGGAAGGGCCGAAGCACTGCATAACCCAGTTTTGGGCACACTGACGCCAACCTGCTACATCCCAGTAAATCTACATAAGAGTTCAGTTGAGGTACAAACTTACTCTGTGGCAGATTTGACAAACAAGTTCTATGATCTGTGAAAATAAAAATTCCACAAGCTTAAATGTTCACGTGCATAAGTCCCTCACTTTCCTCGAAAAAAGAGTTCCTGGAGATCTGTGAGGAAGAAAATCTCCGATTTATTTTCTGCTGAAGGGTTTTAGTGGTAGAGAGAAAGAGAGAACGGTTAGGTTAGCATCTTACTTTTGCTCTTTGACACAAGGGTGTGTATGCCAGCACTCGTGCTGAAATGAAAGTCACTTTGATTGGGTAACCGTGCTTTTCAGGGCAGTTACAATGTAAGCTTGACCTTAATGCGTCTTTCTAAAGGAGGCTGCGGTGTGTTTGTGTGTTCTGTGTTCTGTGTGTGTGTGTGTGTGTGTGTGTGCACGCTTATATTTTGTGTGTGTGTGTGTGTGTGTGTGTGTGTGCTCTATGTTAGGGGAGTAACGGTACACAGAAGTCACAGTTCAGTTCACATCACAGTTCGGTATGAGTATGATACAACGGGGAAAAAAGCAACAAAAAACCCCAAATGTGTAAGTCTCGGCTTCTTTTCATTTATTGTGAGCTGACAGTCGTGCAAGTTACAGTTTGTTCTGTCCAGTGAGGCCCTCAGCGTGAGCTAAGCTTAGCATGACACGGCATGTTGCTAACTTCTCTATCACTCCCGACTTTATCTCCCTCCCATGTCAAACCCGGCTCTCCCAAGGGTCCAACCCCCAAAGCACCTGCCCATACCCCCACCCCCACTCCTTACTTTCTCACCCTCCCATGCCAAACCCACCTCTCCCAAGGGTCCAACCCCCAAAGCACCTGCCCCCCCCCCCCCCCCCCCCCCCCCCCTCCCCCTTCACTCGTTACTTTCTCTCCCTCCCATGCCAAACCTGCAGAGACCAAGAAACTCCCCAAAGAGACTCACAGACAACTCAGGGAGTCGGCATGCAGAAGCGCTAAATCTCGCAGAGGCATCTACAGTATATTTAAAAGCTCTCGGTTAAAGTCAGGACACTGTGTGCTCACTAACTCGGCTGTACCAGTACCTATCAGAAAGAGAACCAATTAGCATTTTTTTTCAGAGAAAGTTGCTAATATTTTTAATTTAAACTATTTTACATACTAACACCATGAAACACCATAACTGGAAAGCACCATGGGAACAAAACCCAACTGTTAAACTTCCTAAAAAAAGACATAAAGAAAATGGCATAAAGAGATGATTTGCACATATAATGCTGAATTATGCAAAGCCTTTCTTCTCTAACATCATCATAAGCAATATAAACTATATTCTTCCACATGCTGCTGAGATACTTGGCCTAACAGCTTTTATCTGTTATCCTATCTGTTTTTCACATCTTACCAGCAGACGTGCTTAAAATTGTAAACATATCACTGCTGTCTGGCACATTTCCTAAGTCCCTAAAAACAGCTGTTATAAAGGCCCTACTCAAGAAGAAGAATCTAGACGCCTTCATACTAAACAATTACTGGGACAGGACCAACATACCTGCTCAACCTTTCCGATCACAGGTGAAGCAGCTTTTAGCCAACCGTTTCAAAGCTAGAATTAAGACCCAACTTTTCTCAGCTGCTTTTTGTTAACTGATCAAATGCACTCAACTTCCGTTTTAATCTTTTCTTTTTCGATGTTGCTTTAACTGCTATAATGCACTACATCTTTTTTAATCGCTTATTTTTCTATGTTCTTTTTTCTGCTCATTTAAAAAGCACTTTGAATTAACCATGAGTTGTGGTGTATAAATAAACTTGCCTTGCCTTGCCTACTTGTTCACAGGGTAGAGCTCTGCCCCCAAGCAGTGAAACAGCATTCGAGGCAGAAGACCTGTTCTTTGCTCTCAAACAGAGTTAAATCTGATTTACGATTCCTGGAACTGGATATGAACATGTGCTCCTTGTATCCTCACAGATTCCTACATGTGGGCCTATGTGCCTATGAAGCATTCATGAACACTCTCAAAGCGAGTATGACCGTACCATGGCTACGAGCCTCGGGAGACATAAACAAAAAGCAACACATACCAATCATACCACAGACATTCTTCTGCACTCCACTGCCATGTTTGCTAGGAGCGTGTTTCTGGAGGCGGAGGCATCTGCTCGTAGTGCAATTTCAGTAATGTTAGTGCGGTCAGTGATACCTTGACGTCTAGTGTTTATTTCTATCTTGCCATGATCTTAAGTGAATCCTGTTACCACGTACAAAACTGATATGTTCCCCCTGCAAATATAATAGTAAAGCTCATTTTTTTTAAAGGTTGTTTTTGTTGCTGTTGGTGGTATGTTTTGTCTTGGTCGTAGGTTTGCTTTGTTCATGTGAACTCCCCTCGTGTAACAGGAATGGGGAGCCTTATTAAGGTCGTAGGTTTGCTTTGTTCATATGAACTCCCCTCGTGTAACAGGAATGAGGAGCCTTATTAAGGTCGTAGGTTTGCTTTGTTCATGTGAACTCCCCTCGTGTAACAGGAATGAGAAGCCTTATTAAGGGCTTGAGCCCATGAGACTCACCCAGGGTTGACTCAGGTGTTTATGAGGGGATAGTTACCACAGCCCATTGCATTGGTGCTACCGCACCTACGTGAGGGTTGAGGGGTTCACCCTTTGAATGGCCGACCTCTGTAAGACTGACACGGGTCTACATGCTGTCCTCCCCTGGCCGACCTCTGTAAGACTCACACGGGTCTACATGCTGTCCTTCCCTGGCCGACCTCTGTAAGACTGACACAGGTCTATATGCTGTTCTCCCCTGCAGCTCCTGTTCAAGTATGTCCTGGTGAAGTACGACATGGTGAGAGACGAAATTGTGAGGAACCAGCGGGGGTTCTGTGAATCAGTCAAGAAAGGTGAGGATGAAACTTTCATTTTTATCCAAGCAATACCTAACTGGGTTTGTTTTTTTAATGAATGGTTATTTTACCTCTAAGAACTTCTGGTTATGTATTGTTTGGTTTTGTTGACTTTTTAGCACCAGTGTTGCTCACTGAAATTGCTCTAAAAGTTGCACTTTGTGAGATTTAATGTCTGTCAGCTCTTTTCTCTTGATGGCATTCACTTTTAGTGAGGATTTCATGAACAATGAGTCACTATAGAGTTCCTATTTTATTTGACTCTAAATCACTGAATGAAAGACAATATGCTCCTTACTAAGTACAATTAGGTTTAGCCAAATGGCTTAGAAGCAGTGCTCCTTAGCAAGTAGCACTCTCTATTTATATCTGAATTCATCAAATGTAAGGTTATTTTGTGTATTTGATAGACTCCCAGTCCAAAATCACCAGGATGAGAAACCTCTTTGTAACAGCTCTATAACTTCAGGTGTTCATAGGACCAAGCACAGAGAGTGAGTTTTGTGGAAAGCACTGTGCGTTCCTTAGGTCAGTACTCGTGTGTTGCGGAAGAAATCGTGCGTGGATCCCATGGACTCATACGACACTCTTGCGTTTATTTAGGTGAAACGGGACTGCTGCTGTCCAAGATAAACTCCCAAAGTCCGTTCTTTGGCTACGCTGGCAGTAAACAGCTGACGGAGAACAAGATCCTGAGAGATGTGTTTACCAAAGGGGACTCTTACTTTAACACGGGGGACCTCATGGCCGAAAACGATGAGGACTTCATCTCCTTCAAGGACCGAGTTGGAGACACCTTCAGGTAAGGGGAGCACATGTTCCTCCAGTATGTTTCTATGGTGAAGTTGGACCTCAGTTTTTACAAGTGTAAAAAAAAATATTATTTGTGGTTATTGTTGATGTTTGTGTGGATGTGATTGAACTGGGCTTCATGAGTAGTCGTATTACACCACAGAGGTATGTTTGCTCAGCAAGTTGTGGTTTGTTTGGATATTTAGTAAGTTGATGTTTGTTTTCAGGTGGAAGGGTGAAAATGTGGCCACTACAGAAGTGACTGAGATCCTCGGCCTCGTAGACTTTATTCAGGAGGTCAATGTGTATGGGGTGGAGGTTCAAGGTAATGTGGTTTCCTGATGGCATCAGCATCAAATATTTGCCGAAAGTCAATGTCCTCCAGGAGCTTGTTCTGTGCTGGGCTGGAACGTCAATGGATCATCCAAATAATGTTTAATTTTCGGGTCTGTAGGGGGGTATTCCAAGTACATGGCTTAGTGACAAGCCTGGGTAAGTTAGCTCAGAATAAGTGGTAAACCTCCCAAAAGAAAAGCCCTATGGGTTTGTTTTGCCAGGAGAATGAAGCCATAGGGTTATTCTATTAGGACGTTTACCACTTACTCTGAGCTAGCTTACTCAGGTTTGTCACTAAATCATGTACTTGGAATACCCCTCAGTTCTCACCATGATACATGATACTAAGGCAAATGTGCTTCTTTCTAGTGGAATGTGGATGCAACAGGAAATGAAAAGTAGCTTTGATGTTTGTCAACAGGAAATGAGGGAAGAGCAGGGATGGCCGCCATCATTGTAAGACCTGACTTCACGTTCGATGGAAAGAAGCTGTTCGACCTTGCAGTCATGGACTTGCCTTCTTATGCACGCCCTCTCTTCATAAGACTACAGGTACGCGGTGTCCACTGGTGTAGCCAGATAGTTAAAGCAACTGGTTTCTGATGCCAGTATACACAATGAAAGCACTTAACAAAGAGTGGTATGAACCATAATGTTACTGACACGACTTCCTGGACAGTCAGTCCACATTAGATAAAAATTTGACATGAGGCTCAAGAAAACCATAATGTTACTGACATGACTTACTGGACAGTCAGTCCACATTAGAAAAAAATAGAAATGAGGCTCAAGAACATTGTGGTGAGTCTTTTGTTATGTGTAGGAGGGAGGACTAAGAAGCAGTGCATTATTCCAAGGACAGTCTTGCGTTTCAGCATTGTGTTTGGCGTCCCACTTTGTTTCCAACGAGTGTAGCCTATGTGGGTCATGTTGTCACGTGTTCATCTTTGGCCAGCATGGCCTGGTGAAGCAGTTAACCTTTAGTGACCCAGGACTCCTCAGCATGTGTATGGTATAAGCCAGTGGCCTTAACTGGATGTTCCGGGCTTTTGTGAATGCCTGTTTCATCCCCACTTAAATGTAACATAAATGTACTTCAGTACTATTAACTTGTCCCAAAATAAATATGTATAAAGTAACATTTTTATATTAAGTGTACTTAATACTTAGTACACTTTAATGCACTGATTTTTCACAAGGACAGTCATGGTTGTCATTTGTTTTTAATATATTTAACGAGTGATAATGCACAAAGCAGATGATTAAAGCACTCAAATTGTTTTAAAGAATTGTTATCAGAACTTTGAAGAGTACCAATCTGCTTTTCTGCTTCTGTAAGGATCGTTCGATAAATGCTAGTTATCCTTTGAATTAATGTGTCCGTGTTGAACTTTCATTGCTCTTCTGTAAGACACAATGTCAAATCACATGAAACTCTGTGCCTTTCTGGCATTTGGTGGTTGACGGCATATTAGCACATATAGACCTCAAGCCATTTGTGTGAACCGCTCAGAAACTATACCAACGAAACCGCCAGCTCACCCTGTTCCTGATCATGCCCATCTCCCCGGATCATGGCGTCTTATGCCTGCAGGGGAATGAGATGAATGACAGACCGTCCTCACCGGGGCGTTGGTTGGGTCTGATCCATAGAGATGAATGAATAAAGCGCTGCTTAGGGCCATAGGTGAGACTGGGTATCTATCCCCAATGGAGTTTGCGTGTCTCTTATTAGGAAGAAATGCTGGCAATTAGTGTTTCTATGCCAAAGGGAATGGAAAAATATTTTGGTGTCTGAACATTTGACAAAAACGTGTTGTTTTGCTATGACTTCACGTAACCTTAATTGCCGTATTTAAGTGTCTGAACTTTTGACAGACTTTAGTGGTTTCGTTATGACCCGTCAGCTACCCTCAGCTGGCATGTGTGAGTGTCTGTTGGCAGGCCGTGACGCACCTGGTAACCTTAATTAACGATGGAACAGACACACTTCAAAAGAAGACGGCTGCATGTCTGTGGTCGTCTCACACACGCAGGTGTGTCATGTCACCTCTTGTTTTTCGTTCCTGATCAAAAGTCAGCCTCACCTAATTGTGACCTTAACATCAACTCTTCCAGTGAGTTCATCAACTCAGCTTCACCAAATTGTGACCTTAACATAACCTCTTCCTGTGAAGAGCTCAAGTCAATGTCTTTGTCTGTGACATTCCTACTGGTCTCATCACTTGCTAACACACGCCATTATCAGCATTGAACAGCTGCGTCTTGGAAGGCTCTTAATTCATACAAGATATCTACGTTATTTTTTTGTTTTATTCTTTATTTATTTAGTAACACTATGCCTGGTAGACCTGTAGTAGTGTAGCTGTGCTGATGGAACTTGAGGCTTGTCTTTTAGCACGGTAGGTTTCTTTCAGCTGTACATCGGCAGAACACAGCTTAGCGATAGGATGCGGCTAGGCTCCATGCTCCATACTCCAATTAGCCCGAGCTCCCATCAGAGGGAACACATCAGATCTCCCTCATCCTGACTCTGTGTCACAAACCTCTGTGAAGTTGTGCTGTGGTCAGCTTCAAAGCCAGCACTAAGAGGAGGGTAGTAGATTCAGTGAGAAGAACCTGGGTCTACCAGGGAGTTCAGGGAGTTCAGGGTCGGACCATGCTATTCTGGGTTCACTGTACTGATTTCACCCTGTCTTATCTGGCTAAAGGAAGTTCAGTTTAAGTCCAAAGAAATCACATCAACCTTGTCTGTTTGTGTTGCCAGTCTCCATAATCATCATTAATGGACTCAAGGGGCCAGATTTAGTTTTTCATGTTTTCCTTATTTTTATTTATTTATTTGTTTGCCATACTTCAAAATGTACCATGTACATAATCTCTACTGCTTGTCTGCTTTGAGTTTTGCAGTAAGAAGTAAAAACAAGTTGTTGGCATGGCAAACAGTTGTTGCCACTCCCAGATCTAGATTCCACTGGGAAGTGGGTCATGTAATTTATACCACACTGCCCTCTGTTGGCCGTACTGTGAAGTGGCACAGATTAGTTTTACAGAGATTAGTTTGTGTGTTTTATTTCAACTATGGCATTTAAAACGGCAATAGACTACAAACAAGCTTTCATTTCCACCACATATACACCAAGTAAGTGATAACATTAAGACTAAGACATTAAGTGATAACATTAGACTAAAGACTTCATGTCTCTTGACATAGTTTGATGAAGTCCTAAGTGTATTTTAACACAGAATGCCCTTTTGTAGAAGCAGTTATGGAATTTGTTGGCTTAAGTTGAGATAAACGGTTTATTCCTGCAAGGCCAGTTTATACCAGCACAACAAATCACAACAAACGCAGACTTCCAACGATTATTGAGTTTTGTTTGATCGGTGTGGAATGCCTGTAATTGTTGGAGTTTGTCAGGAGTTTGTTAAAGTCTGATAAAGGTGAATGATCCGTGGGGCCTGTGTGCCAGTCTGATCAAAACAACCCCTGGCCCGTGCACCAGTCTAACCAATGGAGGTATATAGACCTGGAGAGAGTGAGGAAGTACCACTCCCATTCATTTCAGTGGCCAATGACCAATGACATTCTAGTTACTTTAGCCCAGGAAGTACAAAATGAACCATCTTTCAAAATGTCGTCCCGTGGGTGCTCACTTCTGGCACCATTTATATGAAAAGCCATTACTGAGGACCACAGGCATTAAAAAATAATGTGTCGTATATGCGGATTGGTGGGTGTTGCTGCCCACGACCAGTCACGAAGCCATGCAAGTTTCAGCAGTGCAAGTGTATATCCGTGGTTTGCTGGTAGGGTAACATTCTATAGGATAAAACTATAAGCAATTAAAGTGTAAGGCATTTTGCACGTTTCATGTGTAACATTTGTTGCATGTTATCCTTTAGAAAGCAAGCTAAACAAATCAAGCCAACTCAAAGAAAACTGCTACATGCTACGTGAATTGCAGTTCATGTCATTAACAGTAGAACACAATGGCATTTGAACCTTTATAAGACTACTCCAAAAACACTAAATACTTGTATTTATAACCTAAAGGAAACATGGGCTGTTGCATAGGTCTGCAATTAGAAACATTACATTTTCATGCATTCAAAATGAAGACTTCTCTCTATTGTACAGAACACCACAACAATAATATCAATAGGTGCTAACGCAGGATGTTCTTGAAGGTCCACATAGAGATATGCTCATTTGTATTTCTTCATTCACAGTCTTAATCATGTCACCTATAACATGACCATTTAATGATGTGTCTTTTGTTTCCCATATAGCCTATATAAGGCTAATAGAATAGTATGGGCCAAAAGGTATTGGCCTTGACCCAACTTTAAGCAGCCGCACACCTTTATCGCTATCCTGTCTTGTCAACATGCACGCATGAGGAGGCTCGTGCCCCACACCAAGCTCGTGTATGAGCTGACATATCTGTAGCAGAGAATGGCAATCTGTGCGCCAATCTGACCACAGGGCCTGCACGCCAATCTTACCGTATTTAGATATTTTGCAATACATTTCTACAATAACTATTGTGGCAGTTACCAGAACTTTATGCTTTGACTTATGCAGTGTAAAGTAAAACCAAGTTATTGGCAAACATGAGGCACCCACAGAACTAGATTCCACTGGGATGTAGGCTATGGATTTTATACAGCACTGCCCTCTGCTGGTTGTAGTGTGTAGTAGCTGTTGTGCATATTGTTTTGCATTGTTGTGTCATTATGGTGTTTATAGTACCAATAGAGTACTAAAAGATGTCTACCATATATAGTCTATGTTTAATTTTATGCACCCGAAGCTTATGACAATAAGTGAACACATAGGACTGACGACATCAAGATTCCTAATTTAAACATGCAAAGTACCAGGCATGTCCTAATGTTTTGATCATATTATGCCGTAATGTCTTGCTTGAATGTGTTTGTGTCTTGTAGGAGTCTATGGAAATGACTAGCACTTTGAAGCAGCAGAAATATCAACTGGTGGCAGGTGGATTCAACCCTTCCACTATAACAGACCCTATCTACTTCTTGGATTACTCCCAGAAATGCTACGTCCCACTGACCACCTCAGTCTACGAATCCATTGTAGAGGGCCAGTGTAAGCTATAGCTGCACCGGCTCACACTACAAACAAACAATCAATAAAACTGATCATAAACAGCTGCAATCCTTGACGATAAGATGGCCAGTGGCTGTGTCACAAAAGAGAAACCTTGTATGGGTTGTCGGGTCATTTTGTCACGTTGTATATTGCATGGAGGTCGAAAGCAGCCTTTTGATTCGAATCCACTTGTGAATAATGAATGGAACCATTGCTTTGTGTTTGCGCCTCACCCTGGACCCAAATCACTCAATTATGAATTAGCGACGCTAATAGGGTCACAGTGACTCGCTGACCTCCGCCAAAACGGCAAGAGATAAGACGAGCGAGTCGTGAAGCCGTGACCAACGGTCATTGGGGTTCCAGCGACCTCGCCAACATTACGTGACTGTCAGGTGTCTGGTTCCTCCCTCTCGTTGGTTCCTTTTTTCCAACGTGGTAAGACGACCACACGGCTGATGTCCCCTGGCCGATCCCTCAGAGTCTATGTCACTGCTGCCTTCTCACATCCGCTCCTCTCGACACTGGCTGTTGTAGGGGCGGTTTTAAAATCTGACCATAATAAGAAAAGTAATTAAAAAACAACAAATACCATACAAGGACACTTGTAATTGTGCTATGTAACAATGTAACTGTGGGGTCAAACTTGATACGTTTGTGATTCTGCTGTATTACGTGTTGAGAGATAATATTCCAATATGCTTGAACGTCCATGCCAAGCAAAACAGTTAACATGCTTTGCGTAGAACTTTGCAGAAGACTGCAGTCATTAATCAAGCCATTAACCAAGTAGAAACACCATGCTGTTATAGTCTATAGAAGAGTTACAAAACTACAAGCAGTGCACAATGCTGGAACTCTATCCTGACAGTCTTGACATCACAATCCACTATAATGTTACTGTAGGGAAGCCCTCTGAAGGCTTGTTTGGATGCACAAGGCAGTGCACAAACGGTACGGTTAACATGCCATACAACCTCAGATCAGATAAAGCAAGGTATTTATGTTCATGACCTGGAGATTGTCCGGTCCTCTTCTGTTCTGAGAAGATATGTTGCAATACGACTGGGGATAGTGCCTTTAGATGTCATGTTTTCATTTTCCTGTCCCCTATCTTTCATAGCTATTTATATGACAGGAAAAACTTGTCCTTGCACAATGACTGTAAAACTCTCTTGAGAAAGAATCTTATCAACAATATGACTTCCTTACCACACCAGTGTCAAGTGAATTTACAGGTCGTGGTCTCTTTAAAAAAACGATTCAAGAATCAAGGTTACTGCACAGCACCTGTGTCTTCCCAGAATGATAATATCCTCTGGTCATTTCTGTGTATGTCCATGTAATCCCGTCCTACAATACGCATAACAACTAACAAAGAAATCTCAAAATGCACATTTCTCTCCCTGTTTGCTCACTTTTGTTTACCTTTCCTTCTTTAAAAGAAATGTTGTTTCAGTATATCTACTTTTACTGTTGTTTTCTGTGTCTCACTGGACCCTCTTACAGTGTGTTTAGACTCAGGAAGGAGACGAGAGAGAGAGAGAGAGAGAGAGAGAGAGAGAGAGAGAGAGAGAGAGAGAGAGAGAGAGATATTTTAAAGAATGCACAGTTTCAGTTTTTGGATTCAAGTTGTTTACAGCTTACAGAGATGCTGTCTAGTTGTTTATAAGGGTGTCTATAACTTGTGCTGAAATGTGTGTGATCATTGCTTTTATGATGTGTTCTTAATCATGGCTGATTTTGTTAATTTAATGCGGGAACATTTTGTATATCTTTAATTGGTGAAATATTTTGGCATTTTGCTGGGCATTTTGGAATTATCTATGATGTTAAATAGATGTTTTATTTTCTAGCTTGAAATGGGAGTGATTGTGCTTAGTTTATAGTCTTAAAGACGGCTAATTGTCACGTTGTCTTTTAGGTTTGAATGTATTTCAAACACCAGTGTTCAGCATTGGTCACCAATCACATATTCTTAGTTACATATACATGTTTTTGTCAACTATCAGAATCTTTGTAACATATGTAAAATATGTTTTAATACATGCCATTAAACATTATTTGGAACAATTTTGTTAGCATGTTATGTCATTTATCATCGTTTCTGTCATTTTATAATGTGGTTGGGGCATGGAGCAACAGCATTCCATATAATTTATCTATGCAAGCAATACATTTCTATTTTTCATTGTTACCGGTTTCTTGTGAAAATTGTTATTATATTCTTTTTTTGGTGGTAAGAAACCGCCCCGTGAAACCTTGGAATGTCTTAAAGGGATTATTTTTTGTCTTACTCACGACTCATTTCAAATGATGTAAAGTGGATTGTGTGATGGACTGGATGCCACAAGCGCAGGCCATTGTCATGCTTTGCGGCGTCTCCTGTGTTGTTGTTATATTTCACATGTCCATTTTTCCAGCCATGACAAAAAAAAAACTACTGTGAAGACAGAATGGTCACACCAATCATAACATGCTCTGTTGTGCTCTGAGTGATTTAAAAGGAATAAAGAAAAAAGATGTCCTCCAGTGTGTGAGTTCTCTCTGTAACAGAATGTCCCCCTCGTGGGCTAGATAGGTAGTAGGGTAGTAGGCTACATATGCAGGCCAAGCATACAACAAGAAACTATGTTACACAACAACCAAAGCCTATATGCAGGTTCTTACTGTAGGGGCTTACAACAAAACACTAGGCAAGGATTAAAGGATATCAGTATTACAATTGTTGCTTGTCCTTTCATACACTTTCATTAAAATGTGGACTCTTCCATGTACTGAAGAGCTGAATCCTGCAGGAGATGTAATGTTTAAAGTAATCCATTTTAATAAAATGCACATTGCTGAAGTTTGTCATCTAGGTATACTTAAATGTGATTGCATAATAGGAGATGATCCCCAAGTAATCATACCTTCACACTGGTCACATTTCTTTTCTTTTTTTCTTCCTAGGCTAGTAAAGTAATAATAAAATACTCATATTTCACATTAGGCACACACTGTTGTTTATTCACCATTGTTATCAATTAATCCAACATTCATTTTGTTGGAATTTCTAATTAACAACATATGGGCCTACACAATGCATATACCGTTGAAACGCTTAATGAGCTGGGAAATGGGCATGCTTAAAGTACTGTTCAGACACTGAGTTTAGATCTTTTCTTAATTTTAAAAGGGCCTACACTTCGCCTATCGTGACTTTACAATTTATTTTGATTCATTTTCTATGGGCCCGTTGTATGGAGTTTAGCGCCACAAGAACGTCTATCTAAGGCGATATGATAGGTCGGATTCAGTAATATTACCCGCCCACAATCTCTTACCAGTCATTTCCTCGTAGCATCATGGCGGACGGACACTACAACAACAATCATGTACCGGTTTTGTTTTCATATTCCGTCTTCTCACGTCCTTCCTCCGTGCCTGTGGGGTCTGGGCACGAACTGTTGATTCAGAAATTTCGGTCAATATACGGTCACCAAATTGACGTCCATCGTAAATTTGTTATCCAGTTGTTCTCCGAGGAATGGGGCCAGTACATTGATTTACCGAAGGGATTCTCGGTATCTGAGAAATGCAAACTACGATTAGTTCCTCTTCAAATGGATGTAAGACCATATTATTTAATTTTTTTGTCGAATATTGTGTGTTACCCTACTCTACAGAACATGTCTTAATGTAGATAGCCTTGCTGTGCGCATGTCCACGAAACTGAAACGTCCCTGTAACTTTGACAGTGTTGCACAGCGAGATTGATATACAGACAACTGTTGCCTGTTATAGGTATACATATGTGTGTGTGGTATTGCGCATTGTTGTCCTTTATGTCTATAGATGTTCATAACATGCATGTGTTATAATGCATATGGATGTTATCATTTACTTTCAAATTTTTAGTTATTTAGTTATTACCCATCTATGCTGAAAGCTTCATATAACCTAACTTCACATAATGACATCACATATTGTCAGCGTACAGTAGTAGTATGGCTGGTTTGATGTTTATAGTACATTTATCAAAGGTAATCATTTTGAAAAAAAAAAAATATTGCGTGCAGAAGGTGCATCTAAGAAACTGAAGAAATCGAGATAAAATATACAGTATCATTTAGAGAAAATGTTTATGACAGCGCAAATTCCATAGTACATAGAAGCGCAGAAGACGTAAAAACACAATATTGCAATCTTAAAATGGCGTACTGATCTGCTGATAACCATCACCGGAGTTACTGGTTTGAGTGATCTTAACAAAATGGAACATTTAATCCTGTAAAGCTTACTGGACATCTGCCTCACCGCGTCGGCACCGATGCAGACCCAAACAGCTTTCATCAACACCAGTCCTGTGGTGTGTGTGTATGTGCGTGTGTGTGTGTGTGTGTGTATTTGTGTGTGTGTGTGTGTGTGTGTGTATTTGTGTATGCGTGTGGGCGACCACTGCCCAATCTACTTACTATTTAATATGTTTTGGAACACTTCTGGAAAATTAAATGTGTATGACAGTGCTACTGGACTGAGTAAATCAGTTGTGGTCACAAATGTATTATATTACACAGAGCAAGACTTAATAGAGGCTCAGGGGCTTTCATTTGTGACGCAGTGGCAGGCAATGGCGCACTATTGCAATGTCAAATCGCTGCCCCCACACCACCCCCAAACAGGATTTGCTCGCTCAGGCACTGTAGGGACCTCAGGTCTGCTATCTCCATCCCTCATTTTCCATGAGATTTTCATCTTATCACACATTGTATTGTTGCCTGGTGGAAATCAGAACTGGTCCCGTTAAAGATTAGGAACATATGGCTGAACTCTCTGTGAAATTGATCCCCGGGGGTCAATCCAACAAGGCCAGGACCTGGGACAGGACACGGACTGTGGTCACGTGGGGAAAATATATAACATTATCCTCAATTCATGATAAAGCCATTTCCATCAATTTTCCACCCTAAACCGCAGTACGGTGGAATATCTGAGTTAATGTCACGTTAAATGTGTAGCTCCAGTATTTTGGTGGTGGGAGAGGGGTCTCTGTGAGAGTTGATGAAGTAGTTAGCCAAGCCACAGTCTTCACCATAGGCTCAGGTATGAGGCAGAGGTTTTACAGTAACAATTCAGGACAGTACAATAGCACAGTATGGAAAACCAAGGAATAATGATAGTCTTACTTATTATTCAGTCAGCATTGGTGCATTAGAAACAGTGGGATTCAGCTGACCCAACACATGTAAAAGGGCTGCTTGCTTTGAGTTTTATACTAAAACAAATGGCATTTTCAAGATGGATTCAAAACAAACCCAGTGAACTTGTATCACACGTAGCAATCACGTCCAGACTATCAGGCTTTGGAAGCTATCATTTCTTGCAGGTATATGCTATCTTCTCTACTGTGGGCCTGTGTTCAGGTAATCAGTCCCTGGTGCCAGCCAAGATCGGTTGATTAGAGCATTGGCATCAGGTGTGCTGTGTGGATAAGCAGGCAACCCGCTGGCACATGGGCATGGTGCCGAGACATTCGGTCATCCACTGTTTCATTTCATCACCTGAACATTAATCTTACTGATTTGGATTCTTTGTTTAAGTGGCCACGTGTGTGTACTGTTGGCTAACATATATTGTCTTTGTTTTTTCCATTCCTGTAGATCACCACCCTGGGGAACCTCTCTCCTTCCACCACAGTGTTCTTTTGCTGCGACATGCAGGAAAGGTTCCGGCCAGCCATCAAGTACTTTGGTGACATCATCAGTGTGGGACAAAGGCTGGTATGTTACACCCTTCTTTTCTGAAATGCACCTTGTTTCTATGGACTTAAGTTTCTTTTTATTGGTATGACATGCAACTCTTAAGGCACGGTCCTGACTCAACCAGTGGACCATGAGGACTGTCCTCTTCACAACCACCCTCCTATACCCCCCCCCCCACCTTTCATTTGCCATTAACCTCCTACGTGTTGCAGTTGGGGCTGCTTCTGGTCAGAAGTTGCAGCCGGGAAGGATGCTAAACAGCTCTAGTTCACCAAGTCCTTTTTTGATCCTTTATGTGTCACTCTTCGAAGGAGCCAGCATGAAAGTGCACACTTCGCTTTGGGAGAACTAATGCCTAGGGTTCCATTTAGAGCCGGGCCTTTGAAGCTCTCGGCGTGTGCTGTATCAAAAAGCTTGAGTCGTGAAAGAGAGTGCTTGAGTTTACAAAGAGCTCCCCTCTGTGTACACACTTTGAAATGAACTGAATCAAACCATCCATCACTGGCCTGTTTATTATACACCTGGGTTATTTGAGGGTCTCTCGCGCACTGTGTGAAAATTGGCGCTGGCCCTGTTGAGTTCTCTCAGTTAAAACTGTCCAGACTCTGATACGGCCTGTGCAGTGTTTACGCGCTGAACTATCTCTGGACAGGAAAGAGGAAGGCCTGACGTGGATATGGCCACTTAATCAGCGTGAGATGTCAAATTGAGGATCAAGACGCCACTCTCCATTCATTTATAAACTTGCCCCTAGTGCGTTTTGCAAGAGATTTCTACAAAGCCCTCTCATGCAGTACGCACCTGATATGAATTCCTCCTCTGGTAGGACATTCGTCACGTCTTTCCTCATATCCTGTGTCAGTATCCCTCAACGCAGGTCTGCATTAGAAGTAACATCCTCAGGTGACTGGAGTATGAGGTCCAGTCGGGTGTGGATGGGTTTTATCTGGGAAAGAATGTTCCGCTCTCCGGGTTGGGGAAGTAGGACTTCGGAGGCCACGGTCTTGTCCAGTGCCAGAACTGATTGTCCCTTCTCTTTTTTTTTTTTTTTCCTCTGTGAGAAGATTTGATGAGGTGACGGCCAAGCGATAGGTTTACAGCCTTGGTCATCTGTCTGCGGGGACCGTCTCTCGTCTCCTGTTGTCTGTGTGCGTGTCCAGTTTCCCCTTCCCTTTCTTGTGCCTCATGGGCCAACGGCCAGCAGCAATAGAGGGCCTTCACATTTAGATATATTTCTCCACAAAGTAATACTATCAACCTAGAATTACTGAATAAGGATTTGACACACAAGTAATTTAAATAGTACAAGAGGATGTGTTCATGTATTTTGTATTGCTATGTATTGCCATGTACCATGCAACATTCAACAGCACTCACAAATTAGATGGGGCGAAAATGAATGTGTTTAGACACTCGTCATGTTTAATTAAGCACCCCCTCATCACCGCCCTGTCTGTTTGGCTTCAGCTGCAGGGGGCTCGTGTCCTTGGAATCCCCGTCATCGTGTCGGAGCAGTACCCCAAAGGGCTGGGCAACACCGTGCAGGAGTTGGACCTGACCGGCGCCAAGCTGGTGTTCCCTAAGACCAAGTTCTCCATGGTGCTGCCGGAGGTGGAAGCCGCCCTGGCTGAGTTCCCCGCCGTGCGCAGCGTCGTGCTGTTCGGGGTGGAGGTAGCGTAGCGGGCTGGCCTGTGCTCAAGTGGAACATTTTCCTTTTTCACAGCTATGGGTTATATATTATATGGTAGCCAGTTCAAACGTAATATGAAATAATGTGCATACCAGTAGTGGTTAGTATGTGTTAGAGATGTCTTTTAGCTGACACCACATTCACTTTTTTATGGGTGTTGGACTCTATCCATACCATGGATTTATGGACATTGAAAGTGTGTCATCTGTAAACGCTGATGTCTTCAACGTAAAATGTATTTTTATTATTTTTTATTTTACATTGATATAGTAGTATCGATTAGGATCAGTTCATTTTTTCCTGGTACTCTTTCCTGGGGCTTTGTCCTCTGATTCCTTATATTTGCTATTTACAACAAAATAGAATTATAAGAACTGAAAATAGGTTTTTATAATCATAAACATAGCATTTGTGTAAGTATAGACATTTGTCAACAGTGCCAGCAATCATGTGGGTTAGTACCAGTTCTTACCTCATAGATAGAAGGTGTATGCTAACAATTTTGTGTTTCATTTTGTATGTTGGCAACAACATCCTAGTGGTATCTGTAGTATAATTGACCTCGTCTGTATCTGTTGCACAGACCCATGTGTGTATACAGCAGACTGCGCTTGACCTGACTGGGCGAGGCTTAGAAGTCCACATTGTTGCGGATGCCACTTCGTCCAGGAGCATGATGGACAGGATGTTTGCTCTGGAGGTGGGGTTCATCTCGATCTACTCTAATTGCATGGGAGATGTGTCATGCAAACGCACTCTGCACCATCATTACTGATTTTTCATTCATGTTCTAAAGATACTTGAGTAATGCACCTCCCTGATTAGAGAACCTGTCTTCCTTAGCTGGAGTTACAATATTTGAATGTCCTCTGTAATAATTAACAAAATTATAAGTAATTCTCTCTCTCTCTCTCTCCCTCTCTCTCCCTCTCTCTCTTAGCGTTTGGCTCGCTCTGGTATCACCGTCACCACCAGTGAGGCAGTGCTGCTGCAGCTGGTGGCAGATAAGGAGCACCCCAAGTTTAAGGAGATCCAGAACCTCATCAAAGCCAGCGCCCCCGAATCTGGCCTCCTCTCCAAGGTGTGAGGGCTCCAGGGGTGGGGGTAGGACTCACTTAGTGGGGGAGGGGGTATGGGGGTAAATTGGGCAGGTGGGTCCAATAAGCTGGAGAGGTTAGAGTAGGAAGGATAAATTGAATATGTCAGTGTTTTGTCACGTCGGACAGCTCTTCCCGGCGGAGTGTGACTCTCTCCCTGCTCCGGCAGGCCTGAGAGAACCCACTGTGTGTTATTCAGTCAAGTAAACCAGATGTGTTCACTTCATTAAGAAATCTCTCCACTCTTTTGATTGGCTGAACACAAGCTCGTTTAGCCAATCGTTACGATGGATGAGTTCACTCAGGGGTGATGAGGCAGGGAGAGATGGACCAGGCGTACTGGGATGCTGCCAAGGTTGGGACTGAGAGCTGCTGTGGGAGTTGGGCAAGCAGGCGGAGTCTGTCCCATTTTAACAGTAGAGCTGTACTCTGTTCTGTAAGGTGTTGTTCTATTGTTTCGTTTTGTTTGTTATGGTTTGTTTTGTTCTGAGGGGGTATTCCGTGGATGTGGTGTAATGACAAACCTGGCTGTGTTAAGCCTCCTAATAGCTTTGTTTTGCTTGGAAAATGAAGTCATAGGGCATTTCTAGTAGGAGGTTTACCACTTACTCGGAGTCAACTTACCCAGGTTTATCACTAAACCACATACTTCCCCCCTGATTCAGTAAGTTTATTTGAATGATATAACATGAAATTATCTGAATATTTGTGCTCTGCATATCACCATATATCATCAAAGTTCTGTTTGCACCATTTGCTGATTGTAACTTCTTTAAGGTCAACCTTTTTAGACATTAGACATGAGTTATGGGTTCGGTCTGGTTATGTTTCTTCGTTTATATGAATATATGTGTTTTTGTTTTGCTTGGTTTTGGTGAGTTGTGGAATTTGCAATCCCATCGTATAGATTTGGCCTTCACACTTTTTGTTATACATAGCCCACCTCTCATCTGTTTTGCATTAACCCGAAGTCACTGAAATAGAAATTAAACTGTTGGACGTAAAATATTCTACTAAAAGAGTTTTGTTGTCTGAATTTGATGTATGACTTGGTTGTAGAATTTCATGTTTCCTGTGATAGAAAGGCATGTGGAATTACCAGCACTATATCAATTTGTAATGTTAGAATAGTATTAAAACTTATTTTTGTTAAGTTTGAAATGATACCTTGATCAAATAATATTGATATCTCACTGAAGTTATCCTACATGTTTCCCTAACTTAAAAACAGAAAATGGTACGTTGGGAAAAAAATCTGTGCTGTAAGCTGTTTACGCTTTCGCGATAAGATGTTGATTGTTGCACTTTTCCTAAATGCACTAGCTCGATAACCTAATGACTTAGAACTCAGGCAGCTCAGTAAAACAAGCAGGGGGGAACTGTGATTATGAGAGAGAGTGAGAGAGAGAGGGAGAAACAAGCAGTTGTGTGTATGATATCCTTTGCAGATGCCCCTGTGTTGGTGTTACTTGTGCGTGCGTGCATGCGTGCGTGTGTGCGTGCATGCGTGCGTGTGTGTGTGTCTACGTGTGTGTGTGTGTGTGCGTCTGTGTGTCTACTGATGTATAAAACAGCCCTTTGGGCGTTATACATTTTAATCGAGAAAGAAAAAAGAAAACTCCGGTGCCTATTTATGACCTGTCTGCACTGATTGTACTCACGCCTCTCAAAAGTAATTCATGTCGTGACCATATCAATTTGTGCACTATTTAATCAACTGTGTTGGGGGAAGAGGAGAACAAACCCTTTTGTATGAACAGAGATGAATAAATGTTTATACACAGCAAATATGTCTATGCGAAATCTATTTGGAGCTTAATTGGAAATGAATGGAATAATAATCTTTGTTCCATGTCAGCATGAATCCTCCAGATATGTAGTGCAGTGTGCTGAAGACTTTTTCAGGTAAAAGCTATGGCAAGTGTCCCAGAGCAAAAAGGCTTTAATTTATGTACTTGTTTTAGTTGATGCGTGTCCAGTATAATGTACATGCTCCCCAAGTCAAATATTTTTCTTGGATTCAATTGTCACATAAAAACTTAAACGTCTAGCCCTGCTAAGGTCCCGTAATCGGTTATTTATGACACTTCCAGAATGGGACCTAATCTTCCCGAAATGGCTGTTTTACTCAATGTGGTGCGGGCAGAGCTGAGGACTCACAGGAGACTTTGGGTAGAAAATTACACACGGCTCACATTCAGCATTCACACATTATATCACCCTTCTGCCACAACTCTGTGAAAAATGGCTGAAGGTACCTGTATTTCCAAACCTGAGGTAACGAAGCCACTGGCAGAGATCTAGTAGTGATATTTTAGCACTCTTGAAGGTGATGGCATGTTTTCAACTGGCCTGGTGAGGGCACCAGCGGTCCAGCTATCCTCCAGATCGACACACCATCTGTTCCCTTTTGTCCAGTCGATAGCATAAGTTTCAAAAATCAGCTACTAAAACAGCAGATGTCCATTTGACACCATGTGTTGTCTTACACTAAAATCTCAGAGCTTTTTTAAAAGTCACCAGCAATGGCTCCGACTCTGGAGCTGTTGTACTACATGTGCGTGTGAGCGCCCCCCCCCCCCGACGTGGTTCGGGATGGTTTGAGCTCTGTTGGTCTTCATTCAGTATTGTGTATTCAGCTTTTGTTTTTGCGTTCTCTGTGGCGGGCTTCCCATTCACTGAAGTCTAATTCACAGACCTCAAGCTTCATTTGTTGTCGAGTCCCAGCCTTGAAGGGCTCTCCAAACAAGACGTGCCTCTGAGCTAATCAAATCTGCCGCGTTGCTTTTTGTCTGCAGGGATGCAATTTCCACGGCAGCGTAATCTACTTTTAGACTGCTTAGCATCTCACCCCATCATCATAAACAAGGCATGAATGTACACATTCAAAAGGCAGAAAGGGGAGATCCTTCAGATTAGCGCTGATTTGAAGCTTCTTTCTCTTATATTGTTTAAAGCTGTGATTTGAATCTCATGGTTATGCTGTGTGGCTATGCCAGCACATCCTCTTTGTTTAACATCTGCTCATCAGGGCATGTGTTTCTCCAGATATACGCTCTTGCTCTCCTTTAGTTCAGCAAAATAAAGGGTTAGCAGGAGTTTATTAGAGCTGTCCTCATCTAGGGGAACTCTGAGGCCATGGGTGTAAAGGGAGCCACTTAGGACTTGACTGTTGAGAAATTCGGATAGCTGTGCAATGGGGAATAATCAAAGAGGCAAAGACGCTGGCAGAGGCGTCACTGTCAGGGAATTCAGAGTATATTAAGGGACATGTCAGTGTTCCCTGAACATGTTTTTTCTTAGAGTCCTTTTAGGATTTAGGGCTTCACTTGTGCAAAAGGGAGAAATACGCTGCTTGCTTTCCATCGAGGCTTGCATGGAAGTCATGTCAAGATTCACTTCATTGTCCCGCATTATAGGAAATTTGGCTCGGGCTTCCACCCCATGCTGCATTCATAAAGAAAAACATACCACATCCATAAAAGACCAGATAGGACAGCTACAGGGAACAGGAAACATATCTAAGAACATAATAATCAAAACACAGTAAAAAATGAGAGAAAAAACATACACTGATCTTAAATAGATAAAAACCTAAAATGTGGAAAAAGTACAAAGGCCTCAGAACTGGAAAAATGGTCAATCATCAATGAGTAAGTAAAAATAACACTGTTGGTTTCCATATCGGTTCCATCCCTATTCCATCATCCATTTACATTTTTTATTGAAATAGGGATAAAATAGTTTTTAAATCTATTCAAACGATGTGTGTGGTATTTTAAACCTCCTCCCTGATGGCAGTAGCTGCTAGTCAGTGTGTAGCACACTAGCTGGGTTGGTTATTGTCTTGTTGGCTTCCCTTAGCTCAGCCTCTTCATAGGTAGACGGATGCCGTCTCACACCTCTTATCTTCCACGCAGTCCGCATGATTCAGACTAGTTTTGACTTTAATCGCACAGAGAGGTTACCTAACTAAGCTGTGATGCCGTATCTAATTAAGCTCTCAAAGAGCGCCTGATAAAACCACCTGACTACCATAGACGTCTGATCTGCACCATGGACTCTTGAGTCGCCGCAGGAAGTGCAGACGTTGCTGTAGTCTGCTGCAGAGTCTATTAGCACGCGTGCTCCAGGTCAGTATGCTATCAATCAAAACACTAATGGATTTGTACCCGGAGACCTGTGAGATGGTTTAATCATGGATGACCTGTGGCCTGTGGTCGCCCACTCGTCAAGGGTCAAACACCATCTCCTCTGTCTTTTTTAACAATCACCACCAGGTGGTCATCACCACACCATGCTACAAATCTTTGTATTTCTAAATAATGCTCTGAAATGTGACATGATTAGCTCTAATGTTGCCTGAACAAGCTCTGTAATTATTATGAAGGTGTTTGACTAATTACTGAATCAAATGAAGATAATGGTCACTGTTATCTTAAAGTCTTTGCAGTATGCCCATGTTAGATAAACGAAAAGTGGAATTATTGAATGTGGATCATTTCAAGCTCAAAACATTTCTCTCATGAATGCCCGCTTTAACCCCCCCCCCCCAACACCACAGGTGCCAAGCTTGTCAATGGTGTTGAGTGTTTGGATTTATGCCGTTACACCAGCTAAGATGAGATAACATGTGTTTTCACATCAATTTTCACCACGTCATTACTCAGCTGGCTTCTATGCGTGGGAAATTGCCTGACAGTTGGCATGGCACAGTCAGTGAAAGTGAGCATTGTTTAGACAACCTCCAACACGGATGCTCTCAGTACTGCACCTTGGTACACGGGCCGGCCTGAATGATGGCTTTACCCCCACGCGGCTATGATTTCACTGGGTGTATCATTCATATTTGTGGTCAAGAAAATCCATCGGCCGTGACCGTGACATAATCCCCTGTTTTTCCACGGTAGTCCGACCTCTGATGTTTTTCGAGTCCATGGTAAGTGTGGTAGATACTTATTTTCTTTAGCAAATCCACCTGGGAAGCCATAAATAACGTCGCATAATGCTGTGTTTGCTTAATTCCTCATCCCCGTCTCTAGCCGTCCTCCTGGCAACCTCCACATGTCCTGGAGGACCCAACAGCTGGACCCAGGCTGGATTCTTTATAAGGTAGAATAATTAGCAAAGTTCATTTAACGAGTAGGAAAAATCTCCACAGGACCGAGACGCTGCAGCCCATTGCCCGCGGCGCATAAACATGAAAAATGACCCTGGTAGATTGAAATACAAACAGGTAGGCCCTGATAGATCGCATATGCGCTAACAATAGGTCGTGTGTGCAGACAATGCGTACGGAGGGGGAGTAAGATATCAAAAGAGTGGGCATGTGAAGAGGCAGTAGATATCCTGGTGAAATACAGCCTCCAGTCTCAAGTGGGGGAACCCATAGCAGATGGTGACCAGAAAAATCGTGAAGCCAGGTTTTACTCTGTGCTGGGTTGGGTTATACTCTGAGCTGGGTTGGGTTATACTCTGTGCTGGGTTGGGTTATACTCTGAGCTGGGTTGGGTTATACTCTGTGCTGGGTTGGGTTTTACTCTGTGCTGGGTTGGTTATACTCTGTGCTGGGTTAGGTTTTACTCTGTGCTGGGTTGGGTTTTACTCTGTGCTGGGTTGGGTTATACTCTGTGCTGGGTTAGGTTTTACTCTGAGCTGGGTTGGGTTTTACTCTGAGCTGGGTTGGGTTTTACTCTGAGCTGGGTTGGGTTTTACTCTGAGCTGGGTTGGGTTTTACTCTGAGCTGGGTTAGGTTTCTTAAAGTTCACGTGTTTTCTTATGCCCTACTGATGACAGCATGGTCACTATTGTGGAAGAATAGAAGTGAAACCATTTTGGGATAAGTTAGCACGTCACACACGCAGAGTATATTAATTTGGCTTGTCCATCTTCAGTCTGTTTTGAAGAAATTCTTCAGCAACCCAATCATTTGGACTTTTTCACAACACAACACTGTATTTTGTTTTCCAAACACCTATGAATGCCAGTTTCTTCCCCCCTGGCACAGTCTCTTTTAATCCTCCAATAACAAAACACAACAAAGCCCTCAAAGCGGTCGGGCACGTCCATGCTTGTCAGTGCAGGGGGCGACGAGGGTGATGGCTTAGGATCAAGCAGAGGGCAAGAGTTGTGTTAAGGGTTTATCAGCTTACGGAGCCCGCGCCACATTAAAACGGGCCCATGGTCATGTGTGACAGAAGTTGCCGGCGGGTGCTATTTATAGCATCCCAGATCGACATTCCTGCCCAAGCTCCAGTTAGCCCGACCCTTTAAAACCAGTTCCATATGATCCGGGGGTCTGCGTACGGCACGGCATACACCGCAAAGTGAGTGGAGTCACACTTAGGTGATAGCATCTACAGACGGCAGTGACAATGCAAATGGATGGAGACTTTCAGATCAAACACAAGGGCCGATGTGAAGTGAATGAGAAGGAGGTCAAAGCAATGTAGTAATGATGCTAGGATTTGAGAGCGAAATGTGTGGCAGTCTGTCAGCAACCTCATGCACTGCTGCCTAGTCAAAACTTCACAGGACTACTGATGCAGGAGAGAGAGAGAGTGAGAAAGAGAGAGAGAGAGAGACAGACAGAGAGAGAGAAAGACAGAGAGAGGTGCTGGTGGGGGGCTTTTAAAAAAAGCTCACTGTTGCCTTCGAAATCCCTTGATGCAAGTTGCTCTCTGCACAAATCTGATAGTTGTTTACTTGTGTTTTGTTGTTGTTGCTCCCTTTTTAAAAATTTGGCCCATTTCAATACTGGGCCCATTGTTTGGGCTTTACTGTGGAACTTTTTTTGCTGAACACAATTTATGGTGTTTTTCAAAGGAAACACTCCAGGGTGGAGTAAATCCAAACATGCTGTGTGCTTGTAACAGCCAGCCTACTTAGCCTAAGCAAATGTATATTCAGTCATTTTCGGGGAACACACACACACACACACACACAGACACACACAGACACACACACACACAAACCCTAACCCTACTGTACATGGCTCAATCATATTTTAAATTCAATGCCCTTTATCCGTAAATGAAACACATTCTTAACCGGCATCATAATTTTAGAGGTATCACCCCCCCTCTCCACAGTTTTTCAATATATAAACATGAGTTCATAGAGTTTTTCAGACTGCTGGAAAGAGTCAGGCAGCTTTGCTGTGTAGAGGTCATTACCTTTAAAACGAGGGTAAAAGTGGCAGACT
Source organism: Clupea harengus (assembly GCF_900700415.2). Taxonomy (NCBI): domain Eukaryota; kingdom Metazoa; phylum Chordata; class Actinopteri; order Clupeiformes; family Clupeidae; genus Clupea; species Clupea harengus. Next base: position 12,506,256 of record NC_045163.1, on the reverse strand, counting down.
TCAACGGAGCAATTTCGGTGAGCACAGCACGCTTTTACGTGAGTAATTGTGTGCTGGTGTGGGAAAGGCAATGGAGACAACTGCCAAAACATTTATTCACGACTGAGAAGATATATATATATATATATACTCTCTCTCTCTCTCTCTCTCTCTCCCTTTCTCTCTCTTTCTCTCTCTCTCTCTATATATATATATATATCTATCTCAGAAAGCCCAACACAGTTTTCCACAAGACATTTCAAAATAGGCTTTCCCACTAATCATTACTAAATAGAAATTGCAGGAAGTGGATATTTTAGAGTTGGAAGTCTGCACTCTGCAAATGAATGGGACATCACTGGAAAAGGGGTGGTGTGTGTGTGTGTGTGTGTGTGTGTGTGTGTGTGTGTGTGTGTGTGTGTGTGTGTGTGTGTGTGTGTGTGTGTGTGTGTGTGTGTGTGTGTGTGTGTGTGTGTGTGTGTGTGTGTGTGTGAGTGCGAACCACTGCATGTGTCACATGAACATGGAGGTCACGTCAAGCAAGCCCTCCACCAGTTAGCTGCAAGTCAGGCTGGATGAGAAGTGAGTAGACTGCCTCAAGGGGCTTGTTTGTTTGCCAAGGTATCCCTGAGCTGATGAGACACACACACACACACTCACACACACACATACACACATAAAACACACACGCATTCACCACACACCCCCTTACTGCACATTTGCAAACACACAAACTTGTGAAGACAAACAGTGGGTAACACTTAAACCCAGTATCATAAAGCATTATAAACACATTTTGAAATGTTTATAAAGTATTCACAAAGCATCATAGCGACTGAAATATTTCTATGTAACTATTTATAAATAGATATGACGGCACTCATCAAGCGTTATGATGTAGAATAAGCCCTACACAACTATTGTTATGAAAGTTTGGAGTCATATACGAAAGAGCATTTGGTGAATAAACATGACATATCAGTGCCATTATCAAGAGGTAAAAGAAGCGTTATTACACATTCTGATACTGTATCATTGTAACGCTTTATGAGTGCAGTCATTACTATGTACTGTATAAATAGTTATATTGACCTAAGTCAATCATTATCAGCTATTATGAACACTTCATAACAATTGATGAATAGGTTTCTAATTCTTTATGGAGACTGGGTTTCAGTGAAATGTTACCAAACAATGAATACTAACACTCACATATCTACACACACACACATAACACAGGCACTTCCATATGCTGACACACATACAAAGATACAAAGACAAAGCAGACATGTACACACACACACACACACACACACACACACACACACACCCACCTTTGCAAACTCTCAGCTTCTTCTTCCATGTTCTCTCTCATGCATGTATTGTAACACACGCATGAACATATCATACAAACACACACGTGAATATACACAGAAACACACACACACCAGCACTGAGGAACATGAACAATCATACAGATACAAGCACACACACACAATAACACACATACAAGAGAAACATAAGTGAACGTACACCACACACTCACATACAGAAGCATACTTAGATATGCACACACAGTCAGGAATTCATATGACATACACTCCTGGAAACAGACTGGGAGCATTCACTCTCTCTTCCTTCGCATACACCCACCCACCCAGACAACCACACACACACACACACACACACACACACGCATACACACACACACACACACACACACACACACACACACACACACACACACACACACACACACACATACATACACATGCACCCATCCACCCAGACAACCACACACACACACACACATGCACCCATCCACCCAGACAACCACACACACACACACACACACACACACACACACACACAAACACACACATGCACCCATCCACCCAGACAACCACACGCACACACACACACACACAAACAACAGGCTGCAGGCTGCAGTCTTGGGGATTGTTCATCTCTCCCTCTGCGTGTGTCATAAAATAAAAAATCAACACCCACTCGAAGGCTTTTCCCTGTTTCGATTTTGGAAAGACATTTTGTGCGAGCAACACCCATATCCCCAAGTAACTGTCACACTCAGAATCTGGCTGGGGTCTGCACAGATTACATGCAGTTCACAAGCATGCTGTTTTTGCTGCAGTGTGATTTCTGCTGCAAAGCACACAATGGTGACACTGTAAAGTTCTGTTTAAATTGGACGAGAGAATGACAGGTAAAGCTCATCTCACAGAACAACTGCGGTGCAGAAACGCACTTTAATATTCTTTTCCCCTTACTTTAATATACCTCTGATCTTGAGGGGGAAAATCATAAAGCCCGTTGGGGCAGACATTTCTCCGTAGTCTTTTGCGTTTCAGTTGACCGATTTATGGCCTTGTTTTTTTTACTTCTCTCCTTCTCTTCAGTGCCCCATGACAGAATGGTCTTCGGACTCCGGAGACCGTTCTCTGACCCGCTCTGTGGTGAGCACATTTAGTCTGGAGGGAACACACCTACAGTACGGTACCGCTTGGCCCAGCAATAGCGCATGTACACACCCATCCATTCACACACACACTGACACACACACACAGACACACACACACACACACACACACACACACACACACACACACACACACACATACCAATGAAACCACCTATCCGGTTACATATATGATCATACATTCATGCATATACAATATCCACAATCCATGCAGACATGTAATAGCACAAAGTACTTGAACTTGTTGTCACTCTGACATACACTTACAAACACACACACATACAGGCAGACAGACAGATTACATACACATAGTACACAAACTATATGCTGGACAGACCCACCCACCCAGTGATGCACACACACACACAAATTTACAGGCGCACAAACACACACACACACACACAGACACAGACACACAGACACACAGACACAGACACACACACACACACAGACACACACACACAGAGACACACACACACACACACACAGACTTTTACACATGCAGCCATTAGCAGCCAGCCAAGAGGGAGCAGTGGTGTGCTGAGCCGACTGCCTCCAGAGAGTGACTCATGGGCCCGTGTTTCATTAGACTTTTCCTTGGACCGCCTCCACCAGGGGCCTTCAGCACAGCGGAGCCTCACTGCAGCCAGACAAGCAGGTGAAGCAGGCTCACACAGATATAAACAGCAGATACAAGAGCTTAATGAAGCAGGCTCACACAGATATAAACAGCAGATACAAGAGCTTAATGAAGCAGGCTCACACAGATAGAAAGAGCAGATACAAGAGCTTAATGAAGCAGGCTCACACAGATAGAAACAGCAGACACAAGAGCTTAATGAACTTTTTTTGTACACGTCAGACACGTCAGACACGTCAAACACGTCACACGCTTGGCACACTGGCTGTGTCAATGTCACTCTGAGAGGTACAACTACAGTGAAAAAAATATCACACCTGAAAACGTAAACAGCTAGATATTAGAGCTAAATGAACGTTTTATGTTATTACACTGAGAATTACAATTACAATGACATTTTTTCTAATGGCTTGCGGTTGATATAATGCCAAGTACAGCTGTTGAGTGAACATTGAGACTCAGTTTTGCAAAATGATGTTGTATAGTTCCCATAATAATGAAAGAGAAACAGCTCTGTCAGTGAAAAGCGGAGACCTAATTACATCGAGTCAAAACACAGAGATTGACAGACTGAGAATGATCTCTGATCAATGTTTTTATGTCTGCATACTTTCTCTCTGTCTTCACAGATTGCCAGATTTGAGCCGTACTCCGTTTAGAAAACTGCTCTGTCTAAGATAACTACAGCTCTGCCCATATTTCCCATTATGAGACAGTGTCCAAAGAAGACAGTGTGCTAAATATTGTCTCACAGTCTCTGAAGTGTCTCCGCTGTCTGTTATACTGACTGCTGTAGTGTCTCCGGAGTCCTAGTAAGCTCATGTTTTCCCCATAAGGCCTGCAGAGAGAGAGAGCGAGAGAGAGAGAGAGGCGGGGTTGGGGGGGTAGGCCTGCAGACTGTCCGTGCCGAGGAAACACAAACAGAGATGTGTTAACCCCGCCTGGAGCTACTCTTTTTTCTCTCCCCCCTCCTGCACACACAGGATCTACCCATGGACCAGGGGTCTGCTTTTGGGTGTGTAGCTCGCAGACTCCGGACCTGGTCGATCTCCAGGGGCCACGGTGTGAGTCCATGGAATACATGTGCGGGTAGTTTGTTTGGCTTCCACAGTCGGTGCATGCTGCGTGTGTCACTGCCTGTTTGGTTAAACATGGTGCGGTTGATGTATATATAGGTGAGCAGTTCAATTCCCGAGGCTCAGGTGTAGGAAAGCTTGCCTGCATTTTATGGTTGCATTTTTACTTTTCGGGTCTTTCAGGACAGCAGTGCAAGTCATGGGCTGGAATGTGACAGTAGAACATGCCGGAGAGGTGCGACAGGGTTTAACACCAAAGGGTTAAAGATTGGTCGGAGGGAGTCAGCATTGATCCCCAAACCTGCTGTTAGAAGAGAAGAGGAATGTAACCAGAGCGACATGCAAAGAGATACAGTCTCTGTTTGTTTTAGAGAGTGGGCCCTGAGCCCTTCTGTTTCCCACAAACATTTCACCCCAGCATAGACAAACCGCGGGCCAGGCTAATGGTTCCTCTGTGTTTATTCAGGTAAGGCCCAGACTTATTTTTAAAGCTCTGTTTGCATCTGTGAATCAGGAGGGGGGGGGCCCTGGTGGTTTTTTGTCGAAGCCAGCCAGTAGACCTCTTTCTGTGATGTTAATTGAGAGCCATGTTTCATTTAGAATCCCTTAAGGGAGGCCTTATCGCAAAACCATAACCCCATTACCGCTCTGGGTCACAGAGGTCAGAGCAAGCCCTGAAGTAGGAACAATAATGGCGAAATGACTCATTTGTTACAATTACATTATGACAAGTGGTTTATATGCCAACCCCCCTCCTTTTTTCCAAACCTCCAGCAAAACCCACCCCTACAATCTTTTCTCATTTATCACAAGTGAATATACAGGCCGTTTGCTTTGTTTTCATGATCGTACAGATAATTAGGGGTCCAAGCAGTTAAGCTGCTGGAACCCTCTTGTTTTAATCACGGTTATTATTATTATTGTTATTATTAATAACTATTTTTCATTCAGAAACCGTCTTGGTAGTAGAATGTGCGATACTCACAATCACCAAATGTTGAAGTTTACTTATATCCGCTTGTCAAGTGAATGTAAAATTTAATGTAAAATTTGGTGTCTTATACCTGGCCAAGTTGATCACATTTTCAAGTAGTAAACCATCTTTAAAAAAAAACACAATTTTTGCCTTCAACTCGAACTGAATTGAAGTTCGACACACAAACACACACACACAACTTGTGGTTAAAGCCGTAAACTGTAAACTTCAAAACCTCCAAATTATTATATCTCAAGTATTATCAGACATCTGTTTTCATCATGTTGGCCCTTTATTATTTACAGTGTAGACTTCTAAAACAAACCTTTAAGAGCAGCTCTCACATGAAACGTGAAAGAACTTATCTGAGCCACTGGGGTTAGGTGCAGGAATTTTTATCACGGCTGTGCACTTAATAGCTTTTTTCTGTGACAGGCCAACTCCACACAGGCTAGTGCTACGGTGCAAGAGAGCAAAGAGTTTTGGCCGCCACAGCCAAGAGGGAGACGGAAATCATATCACGGGCCCCTGCAATCATTTGTGCTTGGAGAGGTGACGAAATGTCTTAATATGAGTGAAGGGTGGACAGGTGGTCATGGGAGTGTGATGTCACCTTTAAAAATGAGCAATTTCTGTTGAGAGAACAAACAAAAAAAAAAACAATGAAAGAAAAGTTCAGAAAGGACGTTGTAGAAAGTGTGTCTTTTCAAAAAAGCCTTCACCCACAAAGTGTAGCATGACAGTGAGTTTGTTGAAACACTTGAATGCCTTTGCTTACTTTACCCTTGAGTAATACAAGCCTTGAGTCGTATTACTATTATTGGAGGGCAAAGGATACCGTCACCACTGTGGAGGCACTCATATACAGTATGGCAGTACAGTATAACAACTATTAATGACATTTAAAGACTGGAGATTAAAAATTCTTCGTTTGTCACTGCCTTAACTGAATATAACCTTCAAACCATACACAATCCTTGTCGTCCATATGTGAATACATTTCAAGATCATCCGAGTTCGTCCCTGTACAACTGTGAAATAGCCAGTGGCCAGGCAGACTATGAGACTTCAAAGACGAAAATAGGAAGAATGGGATTCCCTGTCTGGCCCAGTCTGACCACTCTGCCCTACAGAGAGGAGCCCCATTTACTGACAGCATGGAGTGGCACAGAGGACTATCCCTGTCTCTCTCTCCCTGTCTCTCTCTCATCCATCATGCCTGGCCCGCTTCCACTCGCTCGTCCATCCGGCCCCGGCCAGGACCTGGCGGCATGGGGCCGCATTCGTATTCCAGGTGTGCGTCTGCACGTCTGCGAGCGGTGCCCGGCTGGGAATGCCATTAGCCGCCCGCGGCATGCTGCTGTTTTTTCATGCGGCTTCGCTCCATTGCCTCTGCGGCGCTGTTTGGCCTCTCGTGGGTCCTGTAGGGGTAGTGGAATCAAAAGGCGCCGACACCAGTGGCTCGGGGTGGGGTGTGGGGTGGTGGTGCGTGTACGTGTGTGTGTGTGTGTGTGTGTGTGTGTGTGGGGCGGGGGGTGTCTACTCACAAGGCTGAGCTCCAGTCTATGCTGAGTGTTTATTGGTCCGGACGGTTCTGCTCATGACAGCCAAACGGACTTATTCCAGGTTAATAGGCTGAGCGTACTTCTCCTCTACTTTGCGGTCCAGTTTTCTTGCGTCGTTTTTTTCCTCTCTGCTAGAATTATAACAGTGGAATTCCACAGGCTTATACTGTAAACGTATGGATTTGTTGTTGCCTCCTGTCCTCCTATATATGAAACATCTTTTTTCACACAAAAATGTTTCTTGTCCTTCCTGTAAAGCAAACTAAGCACCATTATCTCTTCAGCACACGAACAGAAACTCAACTCAATGAAAGAGGCAGTTCAGTTTGCTGTTGTGTCTGGGACATAATTCAGTGGTTAGTAACTCTCTTCAGACGGACCAAAGATAGATAATCACTGGGACAAAGTCCTCGTCAAACTAGACAGTGATGGAAGGGATTCAATTAACATGTAATGTCCTCAGTGTCATTACATGCTGTGAGGGGACTATGATACCAGATGAATAAAGACATTGAAACCTCACGGTAATTGCCTGGGGGAGGTGATGTGAGAGTTTGTTGAGCGTTGCGTTGGAAGCGCTCGAAAAGAGCAAACGTCTAATTTCAGTTTGTTTAGGCTGGTTGCCTACTTTCGGCCATGCCATGAAACACTTGTTCAAACAAACAGGATTGTCTCATTGGATACCTACAGTCGTTCGTGCAAGAAGTGATGTCATGGAACTCCCCAATGATTAATTACATTGGAAATGCCTTTATATCTCTGTTCCGGTGGTTTTGATTTAGTCTCCTTTTTGTCTCTCCGCAATAAACAGGAACAGTCTTTTAAGGAATCAATTCAATTACACAGAGATTTTCTTTTCTGATAGCTAGCTAGGCCTCTGTATCATTCTGCTTTACCACAGTGATTAAATACTGATGGTAAATGTACAACACATTTTGCAGAGGTCAGCGTTGTCCATAGTTTATATACCCTACGGATGGCGAAGGATATCAAATCGCAGTGTACGTCATATGGGGTGCCTATTGACTGTTATTTATGAATGTATGTTCACGCTATCATTAATGGGACTTGGAAACCATAGCTTGGAAGGAAATACGACATTCTCTGACCTCTTGGAAGCACGCACAATGCTTGCTTGTCTGTTATGGAACATGATTGATCCAACATTGCACCCCAAGCAGGTGCGTTTCGCAGAGATTGCAGCATATTTCATACCAGAGGGCGTAGAAGGCCACCTGCACAAAGCATATGTATTTCCCTTATGCAGTGATGACTGGCCGTTATGGGGCCTGAACTTTGACCTTATCTTGTTCAAGCACTGCACACACTGCTGTAATTCAGTCCATCATTTGTAACATCAGGCAGATGTCATTTTTGCTCACATTCTCTGGACCTGGCAAGCAAATGCAAGCATCATGTCTATGTTTAGGGAGTCCCACAGAAACAAAACCCAACATTTAACATATAACCCAAAGGCCTGCATCTTGACAATGCACACACCCTAAGAAATCACGAACAGCGAAACATCACTTCATGTTGTCAGCAGCTCCGAGCAGCTTGCTGTACTGTGGGAAGAGCCGTTTCAGTACTGTGTTCCCTCATTCAGGCAATGATTTCATTTTACAGTACACTCTGGAGGCACAGGCACCATTAGATTGAAATTGTTACATGAAATCATCATGAACCGTTTAGCCTGCATTGCCTTCTTTTAGTTTATAGTCTGAGCATGGCACCAACAGCATTAAAGCTAACTCTCTCTGTGTGTGTGTGTGTGTGTGCGTGTGTGTGTGTGTGTGTGGGCGCAGGGTGGAGGGGAGGTGCATATGAGAATTAGCACACAATGCATGAACCCCAGTTATCGGTTCATGTGAGTTCATCCGCACGGCTGCGCTCATGTGTATCCAGAGTAATGACATAATGGAGCAATGCGTGTGTGGGGCAAAAAAAAAAAATGGAGTAAGGATGACTAGCATAGAGGTCAGGCAGGCTTCAGCTGTACTGTACACAGACATTAGCATGAGAGTGAAGAGTGAACGAGTTGCTCACAGTGAAAGTGAGAGAGAAAAACAGCGCGCGAGAGAGAGAGAGACGGGAGGGGGGGCGGGGGTTGGGGGGCAGAGAGAAAGAGAGGCGCGCAATTATGAATGCAAGGACATTAGATCATAGGTCCGCACCCTTGTGCTCGGGAGGGGAACCCGACCAAAAACATCAACAGGCACAGGCCAGGGTTCGTTCTCTCTTGCGCGCTCTTGCTCGTTCGTTCATTCGCTCGCATGAACCACGCGCTACACTGGAGAGAAGAAAAAAAAAGTGCTCCACCATGCATGGTCAATAATGCCGCCGGGTACGGATTTGCATAGTTAGGGAACACGGAGAACCCGAGTTGGAGATCATCCTCTGTGGCCGGTGCTTGCGAGAGAAAAAAAGAAGCCCTGCATCATTAGGGGATGCCAAAGTGCTGACTGCTCGCCGCTCGGCGTGAGAGAGGTCATTGTCTGTCTGTTGCCAGCCCTGGGTCATTGTGATGGCAGAGTTCGCGAACTCCGTCAGACGGGCAAACTGAAGACTCATCAAAGGCCACCGATATTTACTAATTATTCGGAATTAGTCGGCTTTTTGCAAATTACAGACATTACAGTGTTGGACACTGTTTGAAGTGATGTCTGATGAGAAACCATTTTTTGATCCCTGGTGTAACATTCGTGGAGACGTCATGCAGATTTGTTTCTCTAAAGGTATCAGATGCTTGTAATGGTGATTGCTGACTTTTCTGTTTAAAAATTCAAATGCAAAGGTTGTTAAAACCCACATTTGATGGTGGGTGGTGTAAGGATCCTTTGATCACTGATACGGAGTATTTCCTTGCTATATTTAAAAGATGAATATCCAAGTATAGACACAAGGTCTCAGTTGGTCTCAATTCAATTGAAGGATTCCAACAAATATAAAAATAAAATGCAAAAGGACATCATGATGGATCACATATGAAACCGGTTTTACCCCCGAGCAGTCATAGACCATCCCATCTTCACAAACACCCTAAATGTCATATCGGGAGAGACATGCGTCCTGCACAACTGGCCACTAGTTAGACGTTCTTCTCCAGTCCTGCAGAGGGGGATAGTAAAGACCAAAATGAGAAAGGTTACCTTTGGCTCGGACCTGTGGCATGAAATTAGACTGTGATAAAACTTTACAGTGGGAGTCAAGAACATGAAGCACATAGTACTGTAATAAGGTCACTTTTGTGCATCAGTGTTCTTACTTAATAATTCTGAGTTGTTCCAGAAATGATGGAAGTATTGCATCTTGTCCAGATTACTAAAGTTAAATATTTGCTTTGGGAATAAGGGCATAAAAAAAGGAAATATATAAATATATAACATAAACAAAAAATGTTACCCTTTTATTTTAACAGGAAATTTCTCTTAGTTGTTCCTTGGGAGACAGTGGGCTTGTACTGTTTATTTCCCAGCTTCAACAAGAGGTTTCTGTTCAGCATGTTTACTGCCTCATAAGAGATGCCTCTTTATTGTGATGTACACTGGATAGGCTGGTTATTTGGCTCTTCTCTTACCTCAGTCTCCACACTTGGCCAAGGTTTCCTGCATGAAAGCTCTGAGGTTAGTGGCCCCCAGGCCAGGCTGCCCGACCCAGTGCCTGAATTTTAAGCCATCGGTTTGTAGCATCTAGAGATGCAGACACTAAGGCTTCTGTCAGAAGTCCCCTGGCAACATTAGCGCACTCTCCAACAAAGTCAAGTCAGGACGCCACCACACACACGCACACAGACACACAGACACACACACACTGGCAGATCGGATGAGGGAGCTCTGTGCTGTAGGCCACGCATCATATCCTTTCTGGTACGTTTCCTCTGTGGCGGTGGTGGTCTGGAGCTGAGGGCTAGCACATGCCCCACCGGTGGGTGCTGAAGCCTTGCGGTCGCCCAAATGTCTGCCTGACTTTGATCAGGCTTTTTTTTTTTTTACTTGCTTAGTGTTTGGCCTAGTTTTCTGTCAGACAGTGGTGGAATAACCTTATGTTGTAAATCCTTTTAATGACTTTCTTTGATATAAGAAGGAGACACATATTCATTTCTGCAGTTGACACCTCACTGCCTCCAAGACAGCAGTACTGGCCTACAATTGGGAAAGATCCTTAAGAATGTGTGTGTGTGTGCGTGTGCGTGTGCGTGTGCGTGTGCGTGTGCGTGTGCGTGTGTGTGTGTGTGTGTGTGCGTGTGTATGTGTGTGTGTATCTGTGTATGCACTTATATTGAATGACCCGATGGCTGATGGTGGCTAAAGGGTCTTCTAGCGAATTTACATCATATTTTGACCTGTCATGTCAGGGAGTGCATTACTCAGAGAAACAGGAGCAAATTGCTCACCCTGGACACGGTGCCATAAAATGCCATGGGAAGGAGTACGTATGAAGAGCGTTTAACAGGTCGAGTGACGCTGCAAAAGCAGTCCCCTCTTTCAGCTGAGGCACATGCTCTCGCTTCAAACGAGTCCCCTCTGTAATGGCTTCAACAGCTGGGTGAAAAGAGTTATGGTTCCTGGTGCCTCACGTAGATCTCTGTCACTGTTTTCTTTCTTTCTTCTCTTTCTTTCTCTCTCCCCCCCTCAGTTCTTCTCTCCCTCTTTCTTTTTCCAGCTAACATTGTGCAGGCCACTCTATATGCCCTCGGTCCTTCGGGGGAACCCCATTGTTTTGACCCAGATTGGATGGTGGTAAGCCACAGAAATGGCTCGAACCTCCCCCCAAAAAAATCCCCAGTATTACTATCTGCCCTCTTGACACAGGTTAGGTTGCCTTTCAAGTTCTCCTTTCAACTTTGAAACAAGTTAACTCTTTCAGCGACCGGCCTTCACAGAACCAGAGATAATTATTTATATAACCTACATAAACACTGGTAAATGCTTTTATCACTAGCTGCAAAGTGGTGAGACCTGCAAAATGTTAGCAGTGCCAAGCGATAGAGTCAGTGTCATAATGACTCATGGACATAATGGAAGCCTTGTGAAAATGTCAGCAAAAGTACATTTCTTATCAAGCCCTGTTGTACTTCTAACTGTAAGAATGTCCATCTTTTAAATTGCCATGTTTTTCAAATGGAATGCACACGCAAGAATGCAGAGGAGAATGATGATTTCACACTGGCAAAGAGTAGCATCAAAAAAAGATAATTCTAACCATACTAGGGAAAGGCTGATAACATTCTGATATACTGAACGCTGTCGGACAGCGTTTCGAGGGCCTGGGAGGTGGTTACGACGTGGAAAGTGCTGCAACACATGAAAAGGGAATGTTTGAAGAGTGCCTTGTGTTCAACAGAGGCCTGCTCTGGCTCCTTGCCTCCCTGCAGCCCCTGTTACACAATCGTGAATCTTCAGCCCTGTCTGTCTATCCCTCCTCTCCTTCTCCTCCATTCGCAAGGCCACAGCTTTCAACACTCAGTGAGTGTGCAGAGACAGAAACACTCTGGCCATTTTTCAAATGGCTTTGTTGCGTGATCAATACCTCACCCATCCACCCATTGCACATAGACCCATAAATGACTGAATTTTTAATGTACACCAGGTAAAGGGAAAGGAGGCTTTACTCCTGAAGTCCCCAAAGGCCTATTACTGGTGCAAACTGCAGTGCTGGGCACTGAACTAGTGTGCTGGTGGCTCACTTTGACTGGTCCGTTGGCTGATAAATATGTAGAGCGCATGCAAAATGGGCAGTGTTTACGGTTGAAGAAACATCCTTCCATTATAAATGTCAGCGTAAATAACGATAAAGAAATAAAGCGCGCATCCGCTGGGGATGGGTTCTCCTTGAGCTCGATGTACATTTATAAGGCAAGAGCGCATGCAGTTACTAGAATTGATAGCATCATTTCCTTGTTGTATGCACACAAGTCTCATCGAGCCAGAGGCATGTAATACATGTCTGGAAACACCTGTGTAGGAAATGGAGGTTCAAAATGGAGGAACTAGACAGTTAAATGGGATTGGATTTCTACATCAATTTAAAGCATGATAGTGTAGCTCAAAGTATGTTGCGTTGATTCAAGCAGTCAAATCATATGGTCCTCTTGTTAAGATTGGTTATAGCACTGTAGCCTGTCAGTGGTGGATTGTGTTGCCAATCATCACCGAAAATTGGCTCCAGATATGTGTTCCAGTGACAAGTCTGACCTAGCAAGATCATGCCCACCACAGAAGTCTGACCTAGCAAGATCATGCCCACCCAAGATTACCCACCACAGAAGTCTGACCTAGCAAGATCATGCCCACCCAAGATTACCCACCACAGAAGTCTGACCTAGCAAGATCATGCCCACCCAAGATTACCCACCACAGAAGTCTGACCTAGCAAGATCATGCCCACCCAAGATTACCCACCACAGAGGTTGACGTGAAAGCAATATGTGTCATGACCCAAATGCCTATCGGATACGTGTTGAGAGTTGTCTCAGATACAGATACTGGTCCATAGAGACAATTGTGAGAGTCCGATTCTCTAAGCTATGCTGACCAAACTGATCATTGATTATAACCAACAGGGTTCAGTCATACAACCCTGTGTAGTAGTATGTGTGTCTGGCATTTTTTATCTTTACATTATGTTGGACATCAATAATACGGCAGACAGGCCAGAATAATTTTTCCCGCTCATCTAGTATGTAGAATCTTCTACATTTAGAATGTAGAAGCATACTTATACTGCTTATTGTATCATTTTTTTGCCAAGCTCTAATCCTAAGCTTTTTCCTGTTCCTGTGGTCCCAAACGTTGAAATGATTAGTTCCTATTCAGAACTGCTCAATTATTTCTAAATTTCGATTTCATTCTTCCACTGTGCATTGCTCTGGAGTACAGACGTACAGACCTCTCACAGACATCTTGCTTCCTTCCTGTTTCACAGACAGAAGAAGAATACCAACATGGATGAGAAGCTGTTATCTCCCTGTAGATCTATTATCAGGACTCCCACAACTTCTCAGCGGCTGTCCTGACGTCCAGATGGCCTTGTTGCTATGACACATTCTTAGTCATCCTCTCACACGTCTTTTATAGACACACAGCGAGTCTGACTCTGGACTCCGCTGCACTTCCATGTTCAGGGGAGTGTTTGTCTCCCAGACAAGGCCACTCTCATTTGTTAGCCGGGTCCCTTTGGATCACCATTTTACCCCCCCACCCCCTGCAACCCCCCCCCCCCTCCATCCCAGATCTCCTCCCTAGTCAATCCACTGGAGCTATTTGCTTTATTACTCTCTGTTTAAAGCATTGCATTACCTCATAGTGTTGTCAGGTCTCCCAGCTCTGCGTATAATGGAAAATCGCCCCCCTCTGCCAGGCCTTGCGTGTTTAAAGCCAAGTCTCTGATCAGGAGAGATAAAGAAAAGTCCTAATGTGTTTAAAGCGTTCTACTGGAGAGAGATGGGGTGGGATGGAGGGGCAGCTTGGCTCTTGGTGGGGGAAGAGGCGTGTGGAACGTTCACAATGAAAATCAGAATGGTAAGGAGGGGAAGGTATCAATTTGAATGGAGCTAATTTGAGCATGTCGAACACTATATTACATCTGGGACCCGGCAGGTACCAAAAGGGGGAAGAAAAATAAATAAAAATTGTTGAGAAAAAAATGGAGTAGAGTGTTTTTTTCCTCCTCCTTCTCACTCTTCCAATCTCTGTCTCCTTCTCTTTCTCTCCCTCCCTCTATCTCTCTTGCTCCCTCCTTTTCTCTCTCTCTCTCCCTCTCCACTCTAACTCTCCCAGCCTTCTTCCGACCTAACTAAGACATGGTCGGTTCCCTTAGACAGTGTGTAATAGAAGAGATTTGGCTGCCTGAGTTAAAAGGGAAAAAAAGCGCTTGCGGGCCTGAAGGGAAAGGGGAGGAACATGAAACAGCCCCTCTGAAAAATGTCTGTGCCGCTTTTGCGAGTGAGCCAGATTTTCGGGGTCTTTTGAGAAAGATCCAGTTGTCCCGTCCGCTCCCCAATCTGCTCTGTGAACTCAGCCACACACACTCTATCACATGAAATGCACCTGGGTTCAAAAGACCTGCCGGACACCCGGTATAGTCTCTGTGTGTGTGTGTGTGTTGTTGTTGAGTATGTGTTGTGCTTGGGGAGAAACTGTGGGGGCAATAACTTGATTCCCTCCATGTGGCTGTACACAGACATAACGTTGTGCCATTGTTCTGTTTCAGTAGCACATCAGGAACCAAATTGGCCAGTCAAGTCACTGTTGAGTTGGTGAAGAATGAGGGATAGTCTTTCAGCAAAGTACGTCAACCCGTTTTGCTCTTGGAAATCCAATATTAGAGTCAATGGTGCATTGTCTTAAGTGACAAAACCATTTGTTCATCCAAGTTTGAGAGGGCACATTGGTTTATGTTTAATCATTGTTTGTGTGTTTTAATGATTGTTCCCAGCAATTGATTTTGGTGCGAAAAACAACATCTATTCTTGTAACCAATCATGTTGATCTCACAATGACTGATTGTTTAATGCTCAATAACACGTCCTCCGTTATAGATCTTCCATTTTGTGAATTCACAGCATTCGCATAGCTTCCTAGCCACTTTTCAGTGCTATTTCAGTTTGCACAGTTGTGTGACATTATTCCTCAAGTAATAATACACCTAAACATCAGAACACACACATAGGTATATCCCATCTGCCTATAACTCTAACTGACGCATGTTTTGACTACAGACAGAATTGTAAAAAGAATAATTAATAATAATAATACACTTAATCAACTTCTATATTGTGACGTGAAATTTCAGTAAATACCTATGAAATATTCATCTACAGATGTCATCTATAGACGTAGATTCTATGGCAACACATTTTGACAGTAGCTCCAAGTAATCAACTGGACGAGCGTTTATTATCACATAGACAAAACACTTGGAAAGACGAACTGAGACAGCACTGCTAAATATGCCCAGTAAGGTTTCCTATTTTTAACCTTGTGAAGGACCGCTCGGTCCCCCATGTTATTTGGGATGTGGCGACTGGACTTGGTGGTGTAGTGAGGAAGAAGAGTGCAGGAGATGGTGGTGTTTCCGAACAAAAATATATATATTTATTGACAAGGGCTCTATAGCACCCCAACACGTGTGCCCATGAAATGAAATAAAACAAACAAACTAAACATACCGGCCGTACTCACAGGCACTTCAGTACTCTGCACCCTGGATACCTGCTTGTCCTACTTAGGCCCAAGCCAGGCCCCAAACCTAGGCACAGAGACTAACCTTAAGCTAAGTACATATACCGGCCACCTAGCAAATACATACACACACACACAAGGTACAACACAAGGCACAAAGACAAGGCATACAGACAAGGCACAAAGACAAGGCACACAGAACCAGGCACACAAAACAAGGCAAACGGTGTCCACACATCTAGACCCAAAACACTTCTCCTCACATCAGGAGAGTGTTTTACCTTAGTGCCTCAAGTCCTCTACTGGCGCTCTCTACTGGCGCTCTCAAATGTCTCTCTCAGCCAGTCCTCCCTTCATGCCAATGAGGCACCTGTTAAAATAGGGCAGCCACTTAAGCTAAATTGGACCCCACCATTAACGTGGGGAGCACGGAACCAACCATTACAGTGGGGGAGTCAGTGTCTTAAAGGGCCAAAAGCCCATTTCTTGCACCAATGAGAAGGGAGGAAATTCACCTTCTCACAAACCTAGTTGTACCATTGCCAAGAACATGATACTGATCAATGGGCTGGTCAACCAAGGTCCCATTTCTGACATATAAGTGTCTTAACACGAGACTGCTGCTGTCTTTGCTTCTTCTTCTTGTAGATCAGAGCATCTAGTCTTTCAAACATCAATCCCAGACAGGCAGCAACTGCCAAACACCAGCCATGCACACATGGATCGCTTTGGACTGATACATTACCTTGATATCAGAGCGAATCATTCCAGAGTTACATCATCCCCGCTGCGCAAGCCGATATGCCATGGCGGACTGGCAATGCTTTGCCCTGGCCAGGCCCGTAATTGATTTTACACCCCGTGTGTCTGCCAAGGGGTATTAGTGATGTTCTTTCCCATCATCGTTTCTTGCGGGTGGACAAAAGTCCACAACATGCAACACAATCGTGACGTAATGAAAACATCTAAATCAACTTTGCATCGCGGTTTGCAACTCAATACAGGCAAACAAACAAAAAGGGGAGGGGGGTTGGGAGAGGGGGAGGGGCAGCTGGGGATGCCGCTGCAGCTGTGCTGGCATCGGCGGGGATAACATTCTGCAACTCTTCATCAGTCCGTTACATATCAGTAATCTTCCCAAGCATCATGGATCTGACCTCCGCGTTGGCGTTTCACTTGGAATATAAGTTGCAGTTGAAAACCAAATAGGGGTCTTGGCAGGGGCGGTCTGGCAACAAAAAGCAGCCGGGAATTTGCTGTCAAGTGGCCCCAATTTGATACGCCAAATTCAAACTGACACATGTTTATCCATCAACGAATCACTAATTTAAAAACACAATCTGTTTTGGGGATTTTTTGTGTTCAACTGTTATATCAACTGTATTTATTGTGCGGGTTCCTGCTCCTTCCTTTCCCTTTCTTTTTCAGTGCCATGTTCACCTGTTCTTTAAGATTGTACAGTAGCCAGACATCATCATCAACGCTGGGCTGGCTATCAAATATTGAATGCTTTATAGACTATAATGTGGAAAAGAATCAAGGAGTAGGCCTAGTCGAGAGAAATTACCAGCCCATTCTGATTATTTCCTAAAAGGGATAGTTCATCAATTTAACTCATTTACATGTTTATTTCACCCATTTACAGTCAAACAAAGTCAATGACCATGTTTCCCCAAATATTGAGCTCTTTAGAGAAATCCAGATTTAACTCTAAACGTTTGTGCACTTACTTAACTAAATCTTGGACATTGTCAAACCTGCAGTGGGACTCTTTGAAACACATTGAAACAACAGTTTTAAAAGTTATCAAAAGCATTTTGCTTTTCAATAAGTTAATTTGGCTAGTTCACAATACCTAGCATGACACAGCCTCACTCCTCTCTGATGTTTCTGCCTCCTCGCTACATCATGGTGACAGCCAACACAGGCCATTTTCTTTTTCTTCCGCTTCTTATTTGCACCGCTGGCCGCGGGGTTCCTTTTTCTCTCCATGTTTTGATAGCTTATGCAATGTACTCACCTAGCCCTCACTGCTATTACAGATCGCACCAGCCGTGTCGCTGCAGATAAGATTGCCTTGTGAATATCTGTATAGACTACATCGGAAGTTTTTTTTTTGTAATGGCCTCGCAAGACCGGCCCACCGAACATCCTAATTGGACAGTCCGCACCTGGGTTGTGGAGAAGAGTAGCTGCTTCTGTTTTCTATTTTGTGTAGGCTACATTCAAACAAAAAATATTCCAAGTTTGGTCCTGTACGAATGAGGTCTTCTCTCTCGTGAACACTGCAATACAGGATGGGAATGGTTATTCCAGCATCTGGCCAGGAGCATTTTTTGTTTGCCACAAACTCACCACAATTGCTGTAAATGATATAGGGAGGTTCCTATATAGGCTCTAGTCTATATAGCTGGTTTAGTCAATTCATTGAAAGTCAATGAAAGGTTGTGTCTACATGGAAAAGGAAACATGGCATGGAATTTCTTTAGATATTCAATATGTGATGTATTGCTTTTTAAATCACCCTTATTTCTCCATGATGGAGTTACAGCGGGAGTGAGACTTCTGTATAAAGAATAGATAGTCTTTATTTACGACATTTACAAACTGAGAATCTTTTTTCAGGAAGTGGATTTTAGAGTGCAGATGTCTCCAGCAGAAAACCTGGATATGTATGAAATAAATATGTTACTGGTGTTAGATACTCACGTTGAGTATTGAGATTGAGTGGGTTGATACACGATCAATTTAATTTCTTAAAAAGGAGAATTTCGCATGCTAAACATAGAGCAAATGTGCGTCTAATGACTGAGTGTTGATTTAAGCCAAGAAAAAAAAACTACATTCTGTCTGCAAATTCATAACGTTTAATTGAAGCATTATCACCACAGAAAATTCAAGTAGAAAAGACAAGCTACCAATTGATCGCATAGTTTAACACGAGGACAGTCTGAGGCAATGTAATTAGGCCTAAAAAAATTATTAGTTTTGACAGTATCGCCACAGCAGCTCCAAGCAGTGCAACATGTGTGCCGATATTGTGCAGCGACTGTGTCGGCACAATATGTAGAGCGTGCAGTCTGGGTCCTCTAGTGCTCTCTACCGCTCATTGTACTGTCCATACATCAAAATACTGCTCCATACAAGTCTCTCTCTCTCTCCCTTACTCTCTCTCCCTCTCTCTCTCTCTCTCTCTCTCACTCTCTTACTCACTCACTCACTCTCTCTCCCTTCCCTTATGCTGACTTTTGAATTTTCCTCTGCGGGACGCAGGACTCATTCATTTGGAAACAGCCTCATGTGAGCGAGGAGAGAGCACATACCGGGACATGGATATGACTGTCAGGCATTACACAGCCAACACATAACCTAGCTTCTGTTCCTGGCGAGTACATTTGTAAAGACACCATAGGGCTGTGTCGTTCATAGAGAATATGCATCTAATTAGCCTTTGCGGTCTTTTTTATCAGCTGTGCTTTTTGGGCATGTGTGCCACTGCAGGTATAGAAAAACCACCACTACAAAAGTTATTGAAACACCACATCTTTGTAAATGTACTGATAACACGGAGTTCCAAAAACTTAAATGCTAAGCTACGTTGCTTATGTTCTAGCTATGTCTTTATCCTTGGCGGCTTAATGGAAATATAGTCTGTAAAATATTCAAAACAGGTGACATGTATACCGTTATGTATGGAAACGCAAAGCTTTACCCTCTAAATTAGCTTGCTGCATAGTCTACATCTGTAGAATCCTCATACATTTGGATTCATTCTGTGATTTCTTGTCTATTCAGATACGCCGTCTTCTCAGGATTCGGAGTTTGAAATCGTATTCCCAGAGTTGTTTCCACCGCCTCCTGATAAACCAAATATCCGAGAGGGTGACGCCAACGCCGGGAGCAGTTCTCGGGAGGTCCGCTCCATTTCAAATTGGGAAAGTTACGAATCGCATGAACTGTACAATCGGGAGTCACCAGGACCGCAAACTAAAGCTGCTTCGGGTTTGCGTCTCAAAATCCCTGCCTTTGGAAAAGATCTGGAATTCATATTGAATCGGGATACGCGTTTCTTGTCCCAGAAATTCATGGTAGAGAAGAGACCGAAAGCACGAAAGGCATCTCCGCGCAACCCGCCAGATTTCTCATCTGCCAACGCGGAGGCAGCGTGTTATTACAGCGGAACTGTTCTCAATTACGCAGGATCCATCGCCTCATTCAGCACCTGCGCCGGTCTGGTAAATACACGCTTTTCAATTGTCAAACTTGTATTTGTACCATGAATGATTAAACTTGTATGTAGACGAATTATTATCCCGTCTAGTCAATCATTTTAATGAATGATCAAAGCCCCTATTGATTGATTGGGGGTAAATTACTTCGTGTGTGGAACAGTCATAATATTCGTCTGGGGCATCTGAGGTAAATTTGTATACTTGCAGTGATTGAAAGACCACTCTTTAAAGTCCCTAATAGTTCACGCAGGGAAAAGACCCTTTATGCTTTTCCATCTTTTCCAATCTAAATGTCTGATCTCAGAGAAATGGGGGGGGGGGGGGACAATACATATTGGCAGAGGGAAAGTATTTTGGCCAACTGCTTTGCCTCCTTTGAATAGTAACTATGCCTGAGGATACACTGTCTGGCGTCTGTCTCAGGTGCCACTTTTGGAAGTCCGGGAAGTGTGTGTGGGAATCTAGCGATGCCTGCTCTCCGGCCACCCCACATTCTTGTGGTCCTGGATCACATGATCGTAGACAACATGAACTTATCAGAAAACCGCAGCTCGCAGCCATTAGCGGCCGTTGAGATTGAGGGGGTGAACACTTGCGGTTTCCATGGCTTGGCCTCCGTCCACCAAAGTTTTGGACGGCGGAGCTAGGCCTTCTAAAAACGAACTGAAGCGCTCGCCACACAGAATTTAAGTAACGTTACGCGAGGAGAATTTGGCTTGTGGAAAAGTAGGCCTTTCTCTCAATGTGTGGAAGCTTGAAATGTAAGGCAGCCTTTATATGCCCAGTTGCACTTAAAGATAATTAATTCTCACCAAGACAATATAGTAGCTGTGTTAAACAGGGGATATTGCTCTATATAAGACAAAAATCAGCAATGACCCAAAGTAAACAGAGTGATTTTTTCTCTGATACAGTTTTCTTGTATAGACTGTCACATTGTTTCTCACAAACAAAAACAATTTTTTTCTGCAAGTATAACCCATAACTCATCCAATAGATCACTGAAAGAGGATCTCTTGGTTATCCGTTCCCATGTGTAATGTGTAGACAGAGAGGGGATGTTTTGCTGCCTCTGAATGTTGTGGAGAGCCACCATGTCCAGGGGATGTCCCAGCACACCGGCATGTGAAGGGGGTGCTGCTGAAGCTCTGACTGAGGAGCTGTTGAGGCTGTCGAGCTGTTGGCAGACATGGCATGAGCCGAAAGCTTTGTTGTATCATGGGGAATGTGGCACAGGCTTAACCCCAGCAGTGTCACCCGAGGTGTCAGAATTAGTGGGTTCGTTTTAGTGCAGAGCAAATTCTGAAGCCCCACCAAGGGGGCAAGTGTGGTTTACAGTGTCATGTCAAGCTGACTGAAGTTGAGCTGGACGCTCTCCTTGAAGTCTTCTAAGAATATGCTGTTATGCTGAAGCTATGTGTTCAGCTGTGCTTATGTGCACTAAAATGTTGAATTAACATGAAAGTAAGTCATTAGTTTCATCATATTAACATATTTACAATACAAAAATAAGAACTGATCCCTTGATTTTGTGTAATCAGAATATTTTCACCACATTGCAAAAAGAGATGTATGTAACATTTACAAATGTTAAAAAGAAAAAAATATTTTTCTTCCCAGAATGTGACTTTTCCTATAGGTTAATGTATTCATGTTAGCAAAATTATTTGCACATGAGGTCTGTTGAAGTTTTTGAACTGCACCATGGCTTTCTTTTCCCATGAGTAATCAATGTAGAAAGTGTGTGTGTGCGCGTGCATGTGTGCGTGCATACGTGTGTGTGTACGTGCACACCTTTGTGTGTATGTCTGTATGTATGTGTGTGTGTGTGTGTAAGAGGGAGAGAGAGAGAGAGAGGTGTGCTAGCCAGTGAATCAGGCCTGGTTGGTGTGTTGAGTGCAACCTTGCCCTCTATCTGACATGACAGCCTAATCAGGCCTCTTTAATTAAGGTTTTGGGTGGCTTGTTTAGTCTGCACGAATGAAAACCAGCCCCAACCAAATAAGCGTTTTCCGCGAGCCTTGCCTTGAACTCCCACCTAAGAGCAGCATTCCTGTCCAACAGCAGGTAATACCCCAGTGGCAGTGGGGGTATGGGTGCGGTTGTTTTTTGTAAGCTGAGGTCAGGGCCTTTTTCTCTTTGGGACAGTGGGTGCACGTGGGCATTTCAGGTTATTGGAGGAGGCACTGATGTCTGAGAGGTCAGGGTGCAGAGTAAGAGAGCTGAGAAGAGAGCTGAGACAGGGCCCACTGACTTAGACTAAGAAACCCACAGTGGAGATTTGGAAGAAAGGCACTCCCGGCGATATGTCCTATGTCCTATGTCTGGTGTCCACAGAGTGTTTTGTTTTGTGTCATGTGTATTGTGTTATTCTGGACCCTGTTTATGGTACTAAGGTATGGAACAGGTGAGTGAGAGAGAACAGCACAGATACCCTGGTAGTTGAGCCTCTCTCTGCCTTTTCATTATCAGTCTTTGAACTGGATATCAAAAACAACAGAACTGGCGTTAAAACCTCCAGTGCTGTGTAGCATTTGATGAGTTTTAATATGACTATGTATAGTACTATATGTACCGTTTGACAAAGGTGTGTGTAGAAAAAAAGTTGTGCAATGTGATTGTACACATTTCATATATTTAGTACAGACTTTCAAGTTTTTGTGTGTGTGTGTGTTTGTGTCTGTGTGTGTGTGCGTGTGTGTTTGTGAGTTATATCCATAGGTTGAATGGAACATTTGTAGAAACTATCTGTTCTCTGTTCTTTCTACAGTATACAGTATGTCTTCACCTGATATAATTTCATCCATATCTCATCGTATCAAAGCCTGTTTTTCTCATGTGTGTCACTGAACCCCCAGACTGAGTCCCGTGCTTTCATTTCTCTCTCCCATGACTTGGCGTTGGGCAGCCCTTTATTTCTTGCTTGAGCTCATGTGTTTATTTTGTTGGCGATGTCCTTTTCAGATGGGCTTTATTCAGCTCAATGAAGATTTTCTTTTCATCGAGCCTTTGAATCACACTCTGGCGGTCACGGGACATGCTCACAGACTCTACCGGCGAAAGCGCTCCCTGCCCAAACAGTCTGCACCCAAATACTGCGGAGTCATTTCTGGTATGTACATCTGTCTCACCACTTCATGCTCATTGTGTCTACCACTGCGCTGGATTTCACGATCCTAGAGATAACAAGAGTAA
Organism: Clupea harengus; assembly: GCF_900700415.2. Lineage (NCBI taxonomy): Eukaryota > Metazoa > Chordata > Actinopteri > Clupeiformes > Clupeidae > Clupea > Clupea harengus. Next base: position 12,482,914 of record NC_045163.1, on the reverse strand, counting down.
CAAGTAATGTTGAGTCTGGTCTATAAAAACCTCGCTACAGTCAGTGGGTGCAGTCCCACAGTCATGATTCAGCAGTCTACAGTACGTTGTTATGCCAACAGGTTAGGAATGTCAGTGCTTCTTAAATACTAAGTCTACAGTATCATGTTGACGGTGGGTGCCGAGACCTGGTTTATCAACCTTGGAGAATCTGTGTAGGAGAATGTGTTAGCTTCTCAAGTATCAGAAGATGTTCTGCCAGGATATCTTCTATCCTGGGTTCTGCAAAGCAATGCTAAATACAGTGCATAACCAAAGTACGTAACAATAACAATGTGTAGCCTAATATTATGACAACACGTGGTGGATTTGTGTCCAAGAGATAGTAGTGGCTAGAAAGATGCGTGTAAAAGCACATTGCACAGGCAAGTGAGACAGGCAACTTTTTTCTCATGAGAAGGTTTGAACATCCCCCATGTGTATACAGACAGTGCTCTTGAGTTATCTCCTCTGGTATAAACATATGCCATTGCTTATGAGCAGATCCACGGGGTGATTTATAAGGCAGTGGACTTCAGAGCCTCACTGGCTGGACATTTCCGTGGACTTCACAGTACCTGCCAAGGCCCTGTGACTGTTTAAGCTACAAAAAAAAAAAAAAAGATGTCGAGACATGAAATACTCTCTCACCTGAACTAAAGGGAGTCCATTAAAAACGGTTATGGGGTCACTGCCGTCGGGCAGGTGCTTTGGGTTTGATGAGTATTTTGCAATGCATTTGGACACAGGATGATAGCCGCACATGTCTCAGTGTTCTGGCCATTGCCTGGGAAAGGAGGCAATGGAATTACCCAGGTCTTGAAGGGAAAAGAGTCTGTCTTGCATTTGAAGTAGACTGCTGATGTGAATATGAAGGATTCCAGCAATGATCCTGCTGTCCTTCCTATTGTGTCTGCTTTTCATTTGACATCCATGTCTGTTTTTTTTTTTTTACTGAGGCCGTTGTTTAAAGAAAGCACCTGTCTGGGACTGATGTACTGACTGGGAGAGTAGAGGTTGTATTTCTTGTGTGCATTTGAAAACGCTGTCAGTTTCCTCTCCAGTAGATCATTGCGTCGATCTAAGCCATATTCTCATATTCTCAGCCACATTTCATTTATGTGATGACATATACTATATTTGTTATATTTATTGTATGCTGGATTGTTTTATGTAGTATTATTTATGCGAGTTAAAAACTGATGAACGGAAAATCGGACAATAGCTCCGATAATAGTTTTGATATATACCATTGGCTCAAATACCAATTTGCAGTCGTTACAAACTGCATAACAGATTATGAAATGGCCTTACCTCATGTAATCTTATTTTTTTTGTAAACAGGATCAAGGTAGTACACGATACATAAGTAATGTCAGTGTTGAAACTGGCATCAGCTCTCACACTCTGATTCACCATTTTCCCCCTGGTCCACAGAGAAGCACAAGAGTAAGAGCAGGAAGCATGCAGAGGCTAGCCGAGGGAAGCGCTACTCGTATAAACTACAGCAGGAGTACAACGTGGAGACACTGGTGGTGGTCGACCCGGCCATGGTCAGTTACCACGGTTCCGAGGCAGCCAAGCGGTTTGTTCTCACCATCATGAACATGGTAAATACCTCCACTCTTCCTCTCCTCCTCCCCCCATTGTCTCCTCTTCTCCATCGGTGAAAAACTAACAAACAAACAAACAGACAAACAGCCAACTAACAATTCTGTTAATGTAAAGTTATTTTGGATTGTTTTACAGATGTCTGTAAGAGTATGAGGCAACTCCTGCTACACTGTACGTCTTCCTCTTCATTTTAGGTCTTTCACCTGTTCCAACACAAGAGCCTTGGCATCCACATCAATATCCGGCTAACCAAACTGGTGCTGCTCTCCGAAAAACCAGTACGATTTCAATACATACAGCCAACACTTTGCCAATTTTATTTAAAAAATACTTGATGATTGACGCTTCTTCATCTTGTCTGTCATTACCTTGCAAAAAAAAGAAAAAAAAGAAACGTGTAATTGTAAAATTATCTTCCATTTCTCAGCTGCTGATTCTCTTTAGGATGCTATTTGACCTTTAGTGTTTGCCTTTAGCCAGATATGTACATAGGGCACCATGGGGAGAAGATGTTAGAGAGCTTCTGCCAGTGGCAGCAGGAGGAGTACGGCAGGAAGAGCATGATGTCAGACTTCAGCTCCAGATGGAGGGATGACTCTCCCTCAGTGGACTCCGCCATCTTCATTACGAGGTAATGTGTGTGTGTGTGTGTGTGTGTGTGTGTGTGTGTGTGTGTGTGTGTGTGTGTGTGTGTGTGTGTGTGTGTGTGTGTGTGTGTGTGTGTGTGTGTGTGTGTGTGTGTGTGTGTGTGTGTGTGTGTGTGTGTGTGTGTGATACTGTTATACACATAATGTGTTTTGCCCTTCTTTGCCCATCATGTCTGTGTTGTAATGGAAGTTGTCCATGTTCCACTGGCTCTAAAAGCAGACTGAAATGTGGTTGTGTTGAGACACAACAGGTGACAGTGAATTGTAACAATATGTAATGCTTTTCACCAGATGAGCTCAAACCTCTGTGTGAACATGTGGGAACATTTTAGACACTATCCATACTGTATACCTAGGAGTAGGAGTTGTGACGATGTAGATGTTTCTGAGTACATCCTCTATATATAAATATATATATATATATATATATATATATATATATATATCATTATGCCATACTGCCTATGGCACCTTTAAGTAGGAGGCACTGGGGGAACTCTGTTTATTACTCAGTATTGATTTTTTTGGTACAATGTGTGGTTGTGTGTGTGGTATGTGGTTTTCAGACCTTTGCAAAGCCAATTAACTGCCATCGTTGCTTCATGCAAGGCCAGCTTAACAGTGGAGCTAAGGGGGCTTAAGCCTCAGGGCCTGCAGGCTAGCAGGGTCGGCTAGCCTACCTACTGTTCGACTATCCAACGTGTTCTTTCTGACAAATACAAATATGGAGCTGTCAAAACATTGTCAGTAAAGCCTTGCGCCAATCTAAAAGGAAAGAAATGCATGAGAGATGTTGGCAGGCTAGGAGTATTTCGTTATTAACAAAAAGGAAATCAGGTTGACAGTCGGTTTTAATACCAGCAAGGTAAACATTTCAAAACCACTATTGTAACAAGTATGCAGACTTTAAAAAGCTACTGGCAACTATGCACATCAACCAATCCCGCAAGCAGTCCTGGACAGAAAGATGATGCCTGACGACAACACTGAAGATCACAGAGGCTCTAGCTGAGCGCACTGCTTTAGACAACCAGGCCCTGTTTACTTAAGAACCTAGGCTACTCATAACTAGGATTGTAGCTATCATAAGTCGATAAGAAGATGCAGATTGGACTGATTTCACTTTTTCTCTCATCTAGTTATTGACTATTTGTGTAGCTTAGCTGTCATGGAATAGCCTAGGCTACTGTACCAAACCAGTGTGTGTCAGTGTTGTGTTTTAGTTGTGTTGTATAATCATGTTGCCTTCATTATGTGAAAGTTGTTCCATGGTTTTCTGTACGTTTACCCTTGATTTTGTACTTGTCTCAGGTTTGAAAATAATTGTTCAGATAAAAGAGTTTACTAATTAATTAAACATACACAGCTTTCTTAATATTGTTTTCGACATTCTAAATAGCATCACCTCATCTAGCTGCTCACAATTGGTGTAGCTGAGTTGCCATTGGTTAAATGCTGCTTGACCACAAAGTGTGCATTTGTTGTACTGTGTTAAGGATGGGATAGTCAGGATGTAGCATTTCATTGTGGTTTGAAAATTGGTACTTTTCCAAGATCCTAAAAATACTGTGTGATAATTCTAAGGGGGACCTTTGAATAGGTGTGGCCCCAGGGCCCTTAGTGTGACCTGCTCCATTGGGGGCTGTATCTGAGCTGCTTCTTTTGGATTGGAAGCTGCATCTGAGAGGGCCGTGTCGGGGAGCTCGGCAGGCACCTCTGGTTTTCATTTCGATTGAGCTGTTAATGGACTGTGCTCACGTTCACCGATCTATAACAGGTCATGCCAAAAACATTATACCACTGCAAAAAAAAAGTGCCCCCCTCCCCTCCCGCCTCCATAAATTCTGTAAGAAGTTGGCGCTGGTCGCGGAGAATGATTCAGACCTGCTGAGGGGTGTGTGTGTGAGTGTGTGTGTGTGTGGGGGGGTGTTACGACCCTGGCGGGTCTAGGCCCCGCCCCCATGATATTTGCATGCCTGTTCTGTCTCTCTAAAGCAGGTGATTGGAAACAGGTGTAGCAGGTGATAGGAAACAGGTGTAGCAGTGATTGGATGGGCTACAAAAGCCCTGATGAGACGGCATTCGAGAGAGCGTTGGATTGGAGTTTTGGATTGGTCGTTGGTGTTTGGATAGGAATTGGATTTGTGGATACTCGTTGGATTTGGATTGTCGTCGTCGTCGTTTGCTTTATATTACCATTTAACTGACTTTACATTACATCTTTTGTTTCTCTCCACAACACTGACATTCACCACACGTTTTCCTATAATTAATAGATAACTATATACTTGTAACCCTTAATAAATAACATATTATTATTATATCAAATATTCTGCGTGGCCTCCCCTTTATGTTTCGTGCCCGTGAGCTGGCTCGTTACAGGGGGGAAGAGAGAGTGGAGGTTCAGGTGCTGTTTGATGTTGGAGCCATGGTGAGGGGTTGATAGGTGGCCAGCTCCCAGCAGGCCTCATGGACCGGCCCATCTGTGTGTGTACGTGTGTTTGTGTGCCTCTGTGTGTCTCTATGTTGCTTGTTAGCGCATTATGAGGTGGTGATATGTGTTTGTGTGTTTTGTGTTTGTTGCTGGGGGGAGAGTTTCCGAGGCCTCTTTCATTTGTCATTGTCAAAGGGTACCCTTTGAGTCAGCTTTTGGCATTAGTTAATACACACATATAAACAACATACACACACACACACCCTTCCCCTCACACACACTCTCTCCCATACAAACATGAAAACATTAGGTCAGAAATACAGAGCGACAGACTGACGCCGTGAAAACGTACACACACGCACACACACACATGCGCACACACACGCACAAACACACGTGCATGCACACGTGCATGCACATAACACACATTCTTAAATAGTAAATGACAGAGACTGTCAGGTATGGAGGGCAGAGACTGTTGAAGTTATGGAGATGAGAAAATTGATGTAATTATCATAATAGTAACAACAATGTGTCATTATCTTTGGGATCTCTTTTTGTCCAAGTTTAGCAGCCCCCAGTTAATAAGATCGTTCGACAGATAAAAGCCATGTTAAGCTCTCGCCACAGCGAAACGCTTAGTTGAAAAGTAATTATAGCAAATGTGATTAGCTTGGCACAGTCCGCTTAATCCATTTTCAATGGTGGAGCATCACAACTCTTGTGGACACCTGTCAACGCTAATCCTCAGAAACAAATACGGGTGCTCCACTTTGCTTTAATTACCGGAGGAATGTAAATATTATGGGACTTTGTAATGTCTCGTAATATGTTTAGCAAGTAGCTCAAGAATGCTTTTTTTTTCGTGTGGAAAACTTACGGCCCGGGCGGGTGCATATGCAACGAGATGCCACCGCTGTCACCTGGCCAGGAACTTCTTAACGAGGAGCAGAAACGGTTGCAGACAGGCTGTTCCATGCCGCAGACAGGGGTGTGTTCGTGCTTGCGCCTCCTCGCAACCCAAATGGGATCCATGCCTCGGCCATAAATTAAGTCAAACATTAATTTCACAACTGATCCGACACAAGAGCATGCCTTCATAAAGCATGTCAGAGTAGAGTTTTATCCAGGATCCCACCAATTCAGAGGGGATTTACCTTGTTGCCAGTAATAAGTGCATTTACGATACTGACGAAGGAAGTCAGCTACTACAGTATATAGGCTCTTCCAATGATATAGTAGGCAAATACAGGCGTAGCGCCGCTGATGCAGTGCTAGCCCAGAATTTTTTAATCCTACGCCTGTGGATTTATGCTATGGCCTGCTTAACATCTCTCTCTGTAGGTCACTCTTGAATAACATGAACATGAACATGCCAATATAGCAAAGTCACAGGCTATACAGTTACCTGCTGAAAAAGGTTATGATAAAGCAGGTAGATACCTAAAACACAGATGGATTGAAAGCCAATAGTTAACCATTCCAGTTTTGCCTTTTGCTCCACATCTTGGAACGGGGAAGAGGGCCAGTGTCAACTCAATTTGTCAAGTTTCATAAGACTTACATAAAGCTTCACAGAGCCCATGACCTGAAGCGCGTAGGCGGCCGTGGCAGTGAATAACAGGAAGAAACCTTAAGGAGAAGCCAGCTTGAGAAGTGGGGACCCGTCTGGTAGAGAGACAGAAGGAGGGAGTGCGGTGGTGGAGGGAAGGGAGGTGAAACAGAAGCAGATATATATATATATATATATATATATATATATATATATATATATATGTATATGTACCGTATGTCTTTGGCATTGTCTTAGTTGGAGCGTGTACTCCTCAGTTCTTGAGTTTTTTTACCAGCTCCTTGGGCGGGGCGGGATCCTCCTGTCCCGTGGCCTGGGAGATGAACTTGAGACCCTGCTTAACCCTCGGGGGGTGGCTTTTGAGGATCGATGACTGTTGAAATCTCACCACTAATCCCAGGGGAACCGTGGCTGCACTGCCACTGGTGGGGGGGATAAGGCCGCCTTGTAGTTGCTCACTGAATCGAACAAATCAGGTGCAAATGGGTCAGATCATCCCGTCGGCTTTGGTCTGCCAAAAAAAAAAAGCTTATGTGTGTTTTTTCTTTCTTCTGTCTTTTCATGTTGCAGGAAGGATTTCTGCGTCCACAAGGATGAACCATGTGATACAGTGGGTAAGTTCAAGACTGAGTGCTGATGGCAGGGTTGAGTGTGGGGTTAATGTGACTGTGTGTGGGACTGTCTTTAACATGTGCACCTGTGGCTGGCTTGAGTTTCTCTCAGTTTTGTGAGAGTAGCGTTTTGGTCCCCTGGGTTTCTTTTAATCACAAATGTAATGAGTCATTAATGTCCAAAAGGACGGAAAACATAACGAAAAAGACTGTTCTTGTTATTTTAAAAAAGCCATAATTGAACTCGATATGACATGTAATGATGTTGAAAAAAGTTGGACCTGGGTTTAGAGCTCAACTGTGTTACCTCAGGCTTGGTGAGGTGTTCCAGCCAACACAGTCAGCAGTGTCTGTGGCTTGTTGTGGAGGTGACCCTGTTTTCTTCTGACTGCACGAAAAAAACATAAGTCTCAGTCCTCGGCCTGCTAACAATGGCGCTTTTTGCCATACTGTTCTTTTGCCATTCGTCACTGCTGAACCAGTCGCAACATGTTTAATATAATAGGATCATATTATGCCATGATCCTATTGATATGCATGGCTGGACCTATTTCACCCTCTGCAGCCATGCAGCAGCGACAGCACTATGTGGTGTTGATTAACATAAATAACGCACGGCTGCATCCTCTCCTTTATCTATTCACTGCCGCACCATTGGAGGACAAAATTCAATATCCATGTTTGTATGATCTGCAGTTACAAAAAGTAACAATCCACATGGCCACACAATGAAGGGATTTAGCAGGGGCTATGTGCTGGGAGTATAGCAGAGTGTTCAGAGAGCCTTGTGCCATTCTGTACCCGGAGGCTTGCGCAACGACCCCAGATCAACTGTTATTAGGTTATGCATGGACGATGAAAGCATTGCTGAGACATGCATTAAACACTGTTTATTTCCAAGCATATTATCAGTGCTCCCTCGAGCCATATGGCCATGTCCTCTTTTGTTAGAGGCGGCGAGAAGTGTTCTCGCGCCCCCTGTGCCAAGAGGCAGGGTGACGTCCATGTGTGAGGTACACAATCCCTCTGTTCTGTAAGAGCTGTCTGTGTGTGTGTGTGTGTGTGTGTGTGTGTGTGTGTGTGTGTGTGTGTGTGTGTGTGTGTGTGTTTGGGGGGCGGTAGGGTATAGTGTGAAAGCTATGTGTGAGGTAATGCCATCATTCCCCTTCAACTTGTTCACAGTTTGCACATACACTCTCTCTCTCTCTCTCTCTCACACACACACACACACACACACACACACACACGCACGCACACACACACACACACACAAACACACACATTCACAAACGCAGTCACACAGCCAAGTAAAGACCACGTTATTGTTTGCCCCAGATTTTTATGAAGAAATGTTAATGGCCATCACCGTAGGCACTTCCACCACCCAGCCAGGCCCAACACATGCCTTTCCACACAGGTAGTCCCAGACTCTGTGTGTGTGTGTGTGTGTGTGTGTGTGTGTGTGTGTGTGTGTGTGTGTGTGTGTGTGTGTGTGTGTGTGTGTGTGTGTGTGTGTGTGTGTATGGGAGGGCGGATATGAACGTAAACAGCTTGCAAAGCAGAAAACGCCCCAATTAAGCCCTCCAAAAATCCCCCCACACAATGCAGTGGAGCTCTGTACAGCAGGGACAACAGCCAGTGGCAAGCTCACCCCCTCTGCACTCTGCTGTGGCCTGCACATAATCATTGCCTGTTCACTCTCTCTCTCTCTCTCTCTCTCTCTCTCTCTCTGTCTCTGTCTCTCTCTCTCTAATAATAGTCATTACCTTTAAACAAGGACCTCCAAACAATTCAAGGAGGCCACGACCATTAGGAACTGGAAGGTGTTATGATTATTATTTTTTTTTTTTTTAAAGGTCAGCTCATTAGAACTAGCATGTACCTTAAACAGTATCTCCTCAAATATATTGTGCATATACGTGTATGTACAGTACATAAATGGACACATGCTGAATGATCTGCTTGCTGGTGTTTGAGCCAGCCAATAGCCTACCCTGTGTTGACTTTTAACAGCTCTGTCAAGGTGAGAAAGTATGTGACCTCTCTCCTCTGAGGGCCCACGGTTGCTCCATTGTGCATTTCGGTCACCTGGTGTGGAATGCGTGTGACACGTCTGCACCGTGTCACAAAGGCATCTCTATGGAGACTCTCTGGTGCACCGTCGTAAGGGGGGAAAGCCTGCGGTTGACCTACTTTTCCTCAAGAAGTTTCTCTCCACCGCTGTATTGCCTTGTTCCTTTTCCGCCGTGTGCTGTCACGCGCCCCGGAGCCGGGCCACCATGTTGTGACTCTCCATTCGCCCGTTCTGTTTTCCGGACTGTTGTTGGGATGCACGGCAGAAGATGGCAGCTTAGATATTTCAAGTATTGTGAACAAAACTTTGTTTTCGAGCCATTTGTGTTGTCTAAGATGCCAATCAGTCTAGCGTAGATTAGTCCCACATTGTCTTATGAGACTCGCTTTGCTTGCTCACGGCAAGATTCCTCTCACTGTGAGACTCTCCTCAGTGGGGCTGCAGCAGAATGGAGAGCAGATTGTCTTCCACGTCGCTTTCACAATTACAATAAGGCTTTCTTTTACACTGAAGTAGTCGGTGAGACCTCCAAGAATACCAATCATAATGTTTTCTTGTTTGGCATTTACAATTAGTCACATAAGCAAACAACACCAACAACAGCAACAAATGGACAATAGAGCTTGGTAACGGCGTTATTTAAGTGGACGTTGATACACATCTTTACACGAGATGCAACAATGTTGCTTTGTGTCATGTAAGACACCAGCTATGGTGCCAAACTTGATCTTTTCATGTCTTGCCAGGTTGGATCAACCATCTCTTGTTAACTGTTGTTACTGATGGGAGAGTCTCTGACTTGTTTACTCCACAGAGATGATAAATCTGTATGCAGTGATGATGCAAACGCCATCAGAGGATAAGGGCGGTACAGTCCAAGTCACTGTCCAAGTCTAGAGGTTGTCCATGGTGTTGAGCTGTGAATGGAAAAAACAGTCAGGATGTGAGTTGTGTTTGCTCCTCTGAGGCAGAGAATGAGTCAGTGAGCTGTAAGTGCCTATTAAAATACATTACACCGCAAGACTTTCCTAGATATATCATCTTCATAGTCTGTGTGGTTATTAGAATTATGAATATTTATAAATTCAGGTGTGTTTCAACTGATACGTTTTGATGTTTGATGTCAGACGATAGTCGTGGCTGTGTCTCAGCTCTTCATTCATCATATCCCTTTGAAGAAGAGAATCATCCTAACATGGAGGTCTTAGCCTTGTGAGGTCTTTGTTTTCATGGATCTCGACATGTGTATGATGTACAAATACCCTCTAATGGTTAATGGCATCCTGTCATCATCTTCTCCCCTCCATCGCCTCGGTTCGTGCCTCAGTTTGAAGCGCAAACAGTGGGTCTCTCCTCAGCTGTTTCTGTGCTGAGCCGGGCCGGCAGTGCTGCCTGCATTCCATCAGTTGGGTCAGTCAGGATCACTGCCTCAAGTACTCGATTCTCTCTGTTCAGTGAGTCCAAAAAAGATGGGCCCGACCCATCGCAAGTATTGAAAAATAAAGAGGAAAAGAACAGGACAAGGAACATAAACATACAAATCAAATCCACAGGTTTGGTTGCAGTTTCTTAAAACGATTAGTTAAGATTGCCTCAATTCATTTGTGACAGTCTCCACACTCCATAATGCTTAGTTTAAAGACATTTATATACTCATGTGTCAAGTATATTAATGTAACAAGTATATTGTGCTTCAGTGAAATATAATGGTGTGCATTTGCCTGCAGTTTTCATATGAACTACAGACTTGGTGGACATATGTTTCAGAAAAATGATTCAAAATGGAACATAGATTCAGTGGTTCCGTAGAGAAGTATCAGTTTTATTAAATCACTAATAGGTCCATGAAAGAAATAAAACGGTGAATACTTGAATCCTATTATGCTTATGTGCGTATACTTTGTGTGGTGCTTCGTCTCATCCTATTTTTGTGTCCAATTGTAGGCCATTATAATATTGAATCGCAGGGCATTCACTCTGCAACAGAGACAGTCTGACTTTCACTCAGTAGTTCCCTTAAGACGGCTCAACAAGGCAGGACAGACGAGGACAGGAGGAAGAAACAAAATAGAGACATTGATGTTATCTAAGCGCAAACATCAAGCAAAATGGTTTCGAGGGCACGGTACAAAGGGGATAAAAAAGCCCATGGCTCGCTTGGGCTCGGAACTGCGGCTCCATTTAATGAGCAGGACGGAGATCTAACGTTACCTCACTGGCGTTGGGCCGTGCGCTAGACGATGCCACTTCCACGTCTGTGGAGCGGGACGAACCTCGGCTCGGCGACACTTGGATGTGTGCGGTGGAGATCGACAAGCCGGGCTTTGTTCCCCATTGACTCGTCCAAGCTCGTCCCGCGCCATCCGTCCCCTCTATTCACCCCCCCCCCTCTTTTTTACCTCACATTTGACTAATGACTGGAGGATTTACACGCTAACAGAACAGACATAATTCGTCAGAGGGAGACAGAGAGATGCATTGTCACGGTCGTGAAAGAGAACAAGCCCCTCCGCGAAACATATAAGAGCATAACGCCGCAGCCCTGCCAGCTATTGTCTTGGTTTTTGCCCAGCAGGCGGCTACATCTAGAGCCCTTACATGAATGGGCAAAGGCACTGTGGATGAGTGTTATCATGGGGTAATCATAGGCCACGGCGCTGTCTCGTATTTCGAAGTGTGAGTGGTGTTATTATAAGCACACTTTTTCGAGCAAAACTCAACACCTGCGATACACCACGAGGCCCCCGCCAGACCGAATGAGACAAACAGAAAGCCTGGCTGTTCGGGCGGCATGGGCAAAGACTATCCGCAGAAGGGCCTAAGCATTCATTAATGGCTAGATTAGCTCTAATCTCTCGTCTGGCCTGGGAGACAGTCGTGTAGCCACCCTCAGAAAGATTTTTTTTATTTAATTATTTTTTCCCCTCGAAGGTAGAAACGAGAGAGAGAGAGAGAGAGAGGGAGACAGGTTGGCTGGGTGATGGGTGTAGATGGAGCAGGCTTGAGGGCCTATAAGGTAATGTAATGGACATCTTGCCCCCCTCCAACCCCCATTGCCCCCAGCTCCGCCGCTCCCTGAAACTACACCTTGTGTATTTATTTTTCCCCCATCAAAGGCATGATTGTTCTGCTGGCCTTCGTAATGGAAAGCATTAGTTCTGGATCCATTTCAACAGGGTGATTAAACCATCAAAGGTCAGCACATACAACCCAATACACGAGAGAGAGAGAGAGAGAGAGAGAGAGAGAGAGAGAGAGCAGAGAAAGAGAGATACAGAAAGAGAGAGCGGGAGAAAAAGAGCAAAAAGAGAGAATCGGGTCCTTTGCTTTGTTTTCCCTGCTGAATTCGATCCTGGCAGGAGCGACAGAGTTGCAGCTGTCATGTGGACGCGAGATGCCGAAGTGCGCACCAGACATGACGCTAACAACCCTTAAGTGGTCCGAGTCATTTACCTGAAATCAGGATGTATGAGAAAGCCGGTTTGTTTAAACTTCTCAAATGTTCCCAGACGAAAGAAAAAAAAGCCCTGCCACTGTGCTCACCTTGAATGGCGACTCAAGGAGCCTGTCTGAAATAAGGGGTGGACGGGGAGAGCCTTTTAAGTTCAGGATATTTTTGTGCGAGCGATGGAGCTCAAGTTTGCCGTAAAGCTGTGGTTGAAACCGTCATCGCAATTCCTTGGTAAACAGCCCAAATGACTTCTCAGTCTCCCAGCTTCAAAACGTCTGAAATAAAATGTTTTTTACGAGTGCCATTAACCCCATTGGAAGAACTGTGACATGTAACAGTCCTGTAAGGAATGGGAAAAGTCCGTTGTAGGTCATGAACTAAAGTATTTAATGTATTTCCGAGCCCCTCATCAGTCATTTTACCATTAAGGTTTCGATATTTTGCCAACACTTCGTAAAAGCATTTACACGTAACAAACAGTAATCGAAAGTGTGGGTATTTTAGCTGAGGAAAGATCGGGTATAGTGGGTGTTGTCATCGCTCTTGGCCCGAACCCTTCCCACTAAGGTGATGTCAGCCCGTTGTTTTTGTTCCGTTTCTGCTCTGCAGGGATTGCGTACCTCAGCGGCATGTGCAGTGAGAAGAGGAAGTGCATTCTCGCCGAGGACAACGGCCTCAGCCTGGCCTTCACCATCGCCCACGAGATGGGCCACAAGTAAGTGACGTCTTGCTATTTCTTTTTGCTGGTCCTCTTCTCATTTGCCTTATACTCTCCTCTGGAACGGGGAGTATAGGTGAAACCTCCAAAATGCCCTGTCTCATTTTTAAAGGGTGTTTTTTTTTCTTCACTTTTTGCAGTTTTTCTCTGTAGGTTGTTTCACTCGTGTGTGGAACCTTGCCAGAAAGATCTATCCTAGGTCTACTGTAATCTTCATGTACATAGAGAGCAGCATTTGAACTCCCCCCCCCCCCCCCCCCCCACCATGTTGGCTACCCCAGGCTGCAAAAGCACTTACTGTATCCATAAAGGGTATGACACAGAGGGATATGGTTAAGTATCGCTGTGCATAAATGAATGGCCTTGACCACTGGGTAATGGCTTTTCAAGGCTGTTGCATGAGTCCACTCGTTTTAGGTCACCCTGTAGAGCACAGGGGCACTGTGTAGCCCTACTTACAGCGAGCTGCAGTATCTCTGCCATGGAAAGTCATTGCAGTGTTTTGGGGATGGTGTTCAATTCTGTCTAGTTTGTGGAACTATTTGTTTTATATCTGTAAAGAAGATGCAGTTAAAGGTGCAGTGAATCTAATCCAATTCAGTTTTGTGAAAACAAGATGCAATCTGGGCCTTTGAGTTCTACGGGATGCGACCATAAACACGTGTGTAAACAGCCTACTTACAGTCCTCACATGATAGGTTCTTTGCCTCTCCGCTTAGTAACATTTTACATTAAGACCTACTTTGAGGTATGAAGCAACCTTCTCCATGTGAAAACTTTAGTTAGATATCCCAAAAAGTAGCTTATTCTGGCTCTGATCTGGTCAAGCGACTCTGGTCAAGCGACTCAGGGGCAGACCTAGGGGCAGATCAGGGCCACTTTAGAACCAGATCAGGGCCACTTTAGGGCCAAATCCAATCCCAGGGTAAGCGGCAAACTGGGATGCAATTTTTTAAGTTTTGAACTGTAATGAACACAGGGTTTCTGGTATGTGAACATCACTGCTCGCTGTGCTGCACGTCACACCAATGAGGTCACTGAGCAGACTTACCCCCCACCCCACCCTCCAATCGCTCACCCGTGACCGCGGGCCATCGCGTGTCGCCCAGACACAGAGGTGACATTTGGCCACGGTAAACATCTGCCTCTGCCCTTTCCTGGGGTGGTGATTGCCGCGCAGCGAGCCAGTTATGTCTCACCGGAGGCTGTGTTTGGGTTGCCAGAGCCGTGGTGATTGGATGGCCGAAGCTGGAATTAATGATGTGTGTGTTTGTGTGTGTGTCTGTGAATTTGCCTGTGTGCGTCAATGGAGGAGCAGTATTTATGTGTGTGTGTGTAATTGTGTGTGTATGCTTAGTGTCAGACAATGTGTATCTGTATGCTGGAGTGGAAGTGTGTCTGTGTGTGCTCAGTTTGTGTTTCTGAGCATATTTGTGTGTGTCTGTTTCTAAACGTTAGCGAGTTGTGTGTGTGTGTGTGTGTGTGTGTGTGTGTGTGTGTGTGTGTGTGTGTGTGTGTGTGTGTGTGTGTGTGTGTGTGGTATTGGGGAAACATGGTGGAAAAGCTCATGGTGCAAGAGCTGCTGGGGCCCGGGGGACCCCTGTACGCCTGGAAGAGAGGGCCCCGACTCTTTCCACAGTGCAGGAACCAGCATCTGGTTTCATTAAAGCTAACAAGGCTGTCTCATCCACTCGCCGCCTTCTTCCTTCCCATTTCACCCTTCACTACCCTCCCCCTCCCCCTGCCATCGTCTACAGCAGCCCCCCCCCCCCCCCCCCACACACACACACACACACACACACACTCCCACCCACCCCTGAGCCCACTCCACAGACCCCATTCCATACTCCTGCAGGGACTTTGGGTTGAATGTGACATCATCCTCCCCTCTGTCATCCCCTAACCCCCCCCCACACAAAAAAAACCCACACAACTCTGTATTTGTCCTTAGAGGATCTTGAGTTTAAATCTGGTACCATCCGACCAGAAACACAGACATGGAACACAGAGAGAAAAGGAACCGCCTGATACATCAATTTCCTGAATTCAAAAATCTATTTCTTGAATCCAATCCATAACCCCTCAAGGATTTTCCGTCCGATAAATACACTGACAAATAAAACTACTAATTGAAAAGTACCTGAAAGAAATGAAATGTTCAGGAATATACGTCTCTCAGTCACAGCACCAGTAGGACAGCGTAGCCACCCTCCCCTTCATTTGTTGTTCTGTTCACATGCTAAAGACTTTGTCATTACCTGTGGCTTTATGGGAGGAGAGATAGACCACGAGGGAGAAAGTCCACTGTACACAAAACTTCACCCAGGACTGAGTATACATCCTTTCATCCTATCCAAGTCATTTGGAAGTAGATGGTAGTAAATATGGAATTCCATCGCAGAAGATGTAGTACTTGTCCACCTCACGCATGTGGAACTAGAGGTATGGAAAGCGCTAGAGTATTTGTTACCAAGCTTTTAAATTCCAAGGACAATGAGACATAATGTAATATGGTGCTACAACTTGATGCAGTGCTATTATCTGGATATGAAAATGGATGAGTACGTTAAAATATTTCCAACTATAGAGATTTGCTTGTTGTATTGGCTAACTTTTTTAGTGTAACATATTTGCGAATAGTAGTCTAATACACCACATACTCATAAGCAATGAACATACCTTGCATTTCTGTGTGCAATAGGTAGTGTTACATGGCCATTCATGAGTATTTGTTATACCTTTGCTGTGTGTGCTAGTGTGAACCCTTAGGTACTGTTATGGGTACCATTAGGGGGTGTAATTTGTGTCAAAACTTACGTTTGCAGGTATATAGTGTATACTGCAAGAAGTGAGAGTGCTGTAAAAAAGTATTTTTCTCTTCTCCAAAAGACATTCGCTTGTGAAAAGGTATACCTTAGAGAATCACCTCAAGTAACCAAAACAGTTTGTCACTGTAGTTCATAATGTGTTTTTGCACATATTCCAGCACTAGTAGAAAAAAATGTTCTTACAAATTATTGTTTGACAGGGATTGTAGAGAAAAATACAAATATGACATGTATACTACTTACATATTATTGTACGTTAACCTGTGCAGAATTCAAACAAACAAGTGTGACTTTGGAACCACTGCTTAAAGTTCAATTTTCAACCACAAAAGTGCCTGAATCTAGCCCCAGACTCCTGGGGGTTCAGCGAAAGCTGGGTGGATGAGGGGGGCTGGGGATGTATAAGATAGATGGTCTCTCTGATGAGTGAGAGACATGCCCCCTCCCTCTTTCTCTTGTGTTCATTTGTTTATTGGATTGTGTGCACGTGCAGATTTGTTGTACAAATTTGCCCTCCCTGGGGCAATGAGCTCAACGGTGCGGCCCGTGGCTCCAGCGCCGGTGGCTCCCTGCTCTGGAGAAGTGCTGATTCGCCGCCTGTAAGAGGTGGGGGTGGGGGGGTGGGGGGGTCATCTCAGATGCCTTCTTATGTGATCTGCCTTGTGATGGCTATGTGAATTGCTGGGAGTTTGGCTGCCTGTGTGTGTGTGTGTTCGTGTTTAATTTACGGTACTCTCTCTCCATTTTTATGTATGCTATAGATTTATGTTGCCTGTGGTATATTGCACATGTTTGGGGACAGGATCTCGCTCACTCAAAACGGCATCTCTCTTTATCAATTCCAAGATATGGGAGAAAAAAAAAACTGTTTAATTACTACTAAGACACTCATTCATTTGCCAAATGACATCAGCTTGCGTCATCACTTGGCTGTGGTCTCTCTCGCCTGAAGCCACACCACACCACACCAGCTGCATGGTTGAACTCGAGTAGCAATGCTTGTACCGCAAGCCTTTTCCAGGCCACCCAGCCACAGACATAGGGCTGTGACTCTCACCCGGTGCTAATCACTCTTAATGGCATGCGGTGCAATTTTACTCATCTCATTTGCACGTCCCTCTTCATTATGTTATCTGAGAGGCTTTTAAAGGTCACGAGAGGTCAAGGCAGAGTAGCTGCAAATGAAAAGTGGTAAGGGGACATCATACTCATTTTCACTTCAAAGCAACACTTACCAGTCTAGAGGATGGAGGAGATGTGTCTTTTTTTCAGGAGTGTTCATATGAATATAAATAATCTTTGAATAGCAGTGTTTTACCACGACTGTTAGACGTGTGCTATTATAAACACCGATTTCGATTCTGGTTTTGGAAGACACGACAAAGAACAACTTCACTGTTTGCCTGGGCAGAGCCTTTAGATAACTCAGGAGGGGAAAAAAGACAGTCTCTCGACAAATTCTCAGACACGATCTGACATCACTGAGCTAATAATGGATGTTCTTTGATGGCAAGGCATCCCAGTTCTAATCTCCCTTCCAATCCCCTCTTTGATTTCAAGGGGCAAGTATAGACTGCTATAAAACTCAGAGAGAAAGAATCCTAGCGTGAAATGCAGGACTGTTTGCTAGCTCTCTTCTTCTTTGAGCACGATTATTGGGAAAGAATGTGGATGCTTCATGCTGCTACTCTCACCGCAGGATTCTGCATTAGATGACCCAACATGAGGCATGCATAAAAAACATGTATAGTATCTTGGTTACTACCACACTGGCCTTGAATATAGACCTCCTTTTTATACCTCAGGTAACTTTTGACGGTTGTAAGTGTACTTCCAGCTTCTTCCAAAGTCGGTTTGTGTTCAGTGTGTTTTTTTTCCACAAAAGATGTTTCTCTTTCCATGCGCCAGTTGTCCTCGTGTCCGTATCGTGCCGCCATGGTAAGAATCATCGTTCTGAAATGCTCCATTTGAAAATGGATTTAATGAAAACAATTACCTCTCAGCAGCACAAAGGTGCCCCCCAAAAATCTAACCCCTCCGTGACCCAAATTCATCTAGGAGGTTCACTGATTGCCACAAAATATACAATCTAGTGAACGAATCCCTATGATGTCATATGATTTATGTTACTGTAATTATCTTGAAAACTTACGTTTAATTTCTTTGAAAATGATTTTTTTTTTCTTTTTCAACAGCCTCATGGGTCTGCCCTGGCATCCCCCCATCTGCTTTGCATTTTAGAGCAAATTGAATATACAGTTTTTGGAGACAGTCGAGAATGATGTATGTTGGCCAAATGTGGAGCTCAGCAGAAAATGGTGAAAAAAGAGAGGAAAAGAAAAGAAAAGAAAAAAGAAAGAAAAATGCGAACACTTTTTGAATTGGGGGAAAGAGGGAATTATTTGTTTTCCCTCGCACAAGTGCAGCCACAGCGATGAGCTGGAGTAGGCCAGAGGTTTCGGATATGTGTTCTGCTCTTTTCTTTTACTGATGGTGGTAAATCTTGAGAAAAAAAAGACAGTGTCTATGCCATTTTGTGTTTGCATTGTCTGCTTTGCATTTCACTAAAACTGATTGATAAGCTATTATGATGTGTTCCAAAGTCTTGTTCTGTGCTAAGGCTTAGATGTCCAGATATGTCAAGCTATTGTTAAGCAATTTAACATAGGCATTTTACTGTTATCAAACCAAAATCTGAAAATGTGGTGACAGGCAGCCGCATAGTGCTTTCCCATCTTAGCCTTGCAGCTAACTATGTAATTGTCGGTGAAATGGCCAAATGTTGAACTTGCAGAATATATTCAGTACTCCCACCGATATTTCTAGGGATCTGACTGCGGCACATGGATGTCTCTTTGGTAGGAAAATAGAATGCAGAGTTGGAGTTGCTAGATACTCGTGCTCAAAATAGCATACGGCCCTTGTCTCTGGTTCATTGGACTCCTATGTTAGTGAAATCCTCTAGTAAATACATGCAGCGAATTAATACCAAATCTTAAGAACTTTAATAGCTTCCTATACTGGAACACAGCGTGGCAACCGTCAGTGTGAGGTACAGCCATCTGTGAATCGCTATATGCCACAAGAGCTCTAATGCCACGCTAGTTGTTTTTAATTAAAACCACATCCCTCTGGCGTAATGTCGAACACATTTGTGCCGACTCACAAACTCAACCGAGACCCTGGCTGGGCATTTTGGACACTTTTACATCGCTGCAATAAAATGCATTTTCGTAACTTTATGAAGTGGTAAGTGATACCATAAACCAAAGCTTAAAGTGGTAGCTTCAGGAAAGCTTTAACGCATCAACGTTCCCTTTGTTTTTCCATTCAGCAAAGGCAAAAAATCCCCTAAGGATTTTAGTAAGGTGCAACTGTGAGGATCAAACAGACAGACACACACACACACAGACACACACAGACACACACATCTCTGCTCGTTTGGGATACTTCTCCAGGTGCTGCCATTATCAGAGGAATCAGGTTCAGCCTCGACTTCACCATAAACGTTCCTCTTGTGGAGGTGTGTCGGAGATGGTTAACACTCCCCCGATCTCTCTCTCTCTCTCTCTCTCTCTCTCTCTCTCTTTCTCTTTCCTTCTCTCTTTCCCTCCCTCTGAAAAGCCCAGGTGGAAGTTGCTTTAAAGATCCAGGAAGGCCTTTGAGCCTCTGACTCTTGAGCAGTTCCAGTGCTCACACACAGGCATTCAGGGTGATAAAGATACCGGGGCTGGAGGCAGGGAAGGGGAGGTGGGGGAGGGGGGTTGGCTGGGGAGAGGAGGAAGTAAGGCCTCTTTGATTTTGCCCTCCCTGTGGGCAAAATGGAAACCGAGACAAAGTCGCACTTGTTTCGGCTGATCGAAATGGGCAACAGATGAAGATGTAATCATTAGCTCGCTCACTCGTTCACTCACTCATTCATCCCTGGTCATGTCGGTGCGAGAGCCGGGTAGGAGAGTCCGTGCCTTAAGCAGACTCATGGCCTGTTTGTTTTGTGGGCTATTTATTAGCCTTTCATGCCCTGCCATGTTTATGTGCGCTACAGATGTTTGTGTGTATCTTTCTTTTGTTGCCCGTAAATGTAGTGTGTGTGTGTGTGTGTGTGTGTGTGTGTGTGTGTGTGTGTGTGTGTGTGTGTGTGTGTGGCTGGGGGAGGTGGCGGGGAGGGGGCATGTTGCTAATTTGCTTTGCAGGGATAAAATGATGTGTTGAAATGCTAGTTTGAAGATGCAATAACCCCCACCCCGCCCCCCCCCCCCCACCCCTCTTCTCCCTGCATCTCTTCCTGTTTGTGGTTGGCGCAGCATGGGGGTGAGCCATGACAACGACCACCCATCGTGCGCTGACGGCCTCCACATCATGTCCGGGGAGTGGATCAAAGGACAGAACCCCGGAGACGTGTCCTGGTCCACCTGCAGCCGCGAGGATGTGGAGAAGTTCCTCAGGTAGTGCCTCTTTGGGGCTGGGGGGGTGGGGTAGGCAGGCTCCTCTGATACGATGTGAAGCGAAAAGTAAACGTGGTGGACGTGGAATGCAATCTGGAGCGTTTAAAATGATGGGCTTTTTTAAAACAGTTTTATTGTTTGTTTGTTTTTTTACTGTGGTATATTCAGTCAACGGAATAGCACAACACTGCAGATGTAATTAGAATGTAATGGTCAATTGGATTAATTCCAATGAATGAATATGAATCATGGAGTTTGTTTTTCTGATGGATAACAGCAGAGATAAATAATTGAGTGATTCTCATGTTTGGTATGTTCTCATGATTGTCTTTTGTCTGGTCAATAGTGTTTAATTGAGGATGTAAGCTGTGATATCATTCAGGCTCGCGTTTGGAGCTTATTTGTTATGATAACAAACAGTTACCTCAGATCCTCTCCAGACTTCCTTGTTGAGAGGCTGTCAGATAAGCATGGAGCCACGCTATTTGCAGGGAACTCTTATTCACATGACTGCATAAGCTCAAGGATAGCCTGGCAACACACTTAACTTTTCTAACCAATTCTGATTATTGGTGTGTGTGTGTGTTTGTGTGTGTGTGCTTGTCTGTGTGTGTTCTTGTCACAGGTCCAAGGCAAGCAGTTGTCTGCTACAGACAGACCCACTCAGTCTGAACTCTGTCATCTTGCCGTCCAAATTGCCGGGCGCGACCTACACACCAGATGAACAGTGTCAGATCCTCTTCGGGCCCTCTGCCTCACACTGTGAGAAGATGCAGGTAAGACACGCACATACTACCGTCCATGCAAACCAGACACATGAAATGGGACTTCCAAATATAAATGCCTCTATTTTGAGGACAAAACCGGACTGACGGAAACGACAGCGCATGCGGACTGTTGCATAAGCGTAAAGTGAGCGCTAAAAGTGTGATCAAAGGCACTAAGTGGGCAGCACCAGGCCTTAATTCATTAATGAAAGGTTTGGTTAAAGCCGATCAATAGCATTGTCGAGAAATCCCTTTAAACTCAATGCATCAGACGAGAGTACAATCCAAGGAGAATAAACTGTAGTGCTTCTTCTGTTGTTCCAAACAGATACATTTGAGGCATAATTGGAGCTTGTCAGAACTATTTGAAAATGCCCCTGTTCTTTATTTGGCTTTTAACTAGAATTATTCTAGGATCAAACTGTAGGCTATTTGGTGCAACGGGAGACAGTGGACATAAAGGTAGGCTATTCATTTGTGTAACACGAGGCTACTGTATGTGTTGACATATTAACGATATGGGATATCCCAGAGGCAGGGAAATAACCTGATGTATGAAACGCACGAGCAGCAGTGACCAGTAGCCTACACAAATCGGGAATGCATAAGATGTGGGAGGTTGTGAGCTACAACGTGCGATCAAAAAGTTCCAGGACTGCGCCTATGGAATGCAAAAACCATACCTTTCTTTGGAGATGGTCACCTTGTGCAGAAATATAAATCGTTCCCAGTGCTCCTGCCATGCTTGGGACGCCCCCTGGAAGTCGCGTTCTTTAAGCCTTTCCAAGCACCATCTGCAATGTGCTTCGGATCTTATTCACTGTGTCAAATGGCGACCCCTCAGCTTGAACTTCATCTTGGGGAAGAGCAAGAAGTTGGCGGGAGCGACAATCGTGTTGAAAACGTGCACGATTTGCACCCGCTGTGAGCTTGCGCGTTGTCATGATGGAGCACCCAAATGCCAGCACGCCACAGTTCAGGTTATTTGCGCGTCCCCCAGGGTCGGACTGTCAACGGCAAGTTCTACTATAACATTCTGAGGCAAAAAGAGGGGGGGTCATCTATTTTTACATTTTATAGGCGCAATCACAGCACTTTTTCATTGCATCTTGTATGTTTATGTTCATGAATTTGAACACCTGAATGCTATCTCTGCATTCCATAGTGGGCAAGAAAAGACAGCTATTGCTATTGTGCTGGTGTTGCGTGGCATTTCTTCTTCTGCCTTAGTCCAATTAGACTACAATATGTGAAAGGAAATGACAAGGTGATTATTGCAAATAGGCCATTTCCGCCAGCCGCTTTCACCCTCAAAATAGGGGCCAATGTCTCATAACAAGCCCAAAAGAAAGCTGCTGCCGTCTCAGAGATCACTTTGGCCCATGGTGAACAGGGACTGCTCACATGCTGTTTTTAGGAAGGACAAATCTAAAAGAGAAGTGTAAATGAGGCGTGCATCACTTTAAGTCATTTGTTTGGGTTACACAATAATCCCTGCTTTTCCTTCTCTCCATGTGCCAGAGAGTGGACTTACCAACTGAGATCAGCACCACCCTAAAATTGTATTGTCAATAAAGACCCCCATGTCCCACTTCTGATTACTAGGCACAGGTGCTGTGTGGAAGATGGATCCCACCACCTGCATGAGTTGGGTAATCACCTTGGATAACCTCACTTGGCCAAAGGGAATGAAGAAGTGCAGGGACTTCAAGTAAAAATATCCCAGAGCTAGCGATGCAGTCATTTTTTTTTTTTGCCTTCCAGAAGCATAATCCTTTTGGGCTGTCTCTAATCTCTGCTGTGATGGTGTAATCAGGCGGCTGTCATGCCCTGGCTCCTCGTCCACAGGTTGAGATGCAGCGACGGGCTCAGCCTTTAAAGTCCGTCAGTGGGCTCAGAAACTCATGAAAAACGCTCCCTCCAATTTAAACAACCAGGCCCCGTGCGATGCCATGGCAACCTCTTTATTTCCTTTTTTAAATACCCACCAACATGACCTCCTCCTCCTCCTCCTCCTCCTCCACCACTCAACATCAGATGGAAAAAAAACAGGGAGAGTTTGAAGGATGATGATACTGTAAAATTCACCTCCCGGCTACGATGGTGTCCAGTTCTGTGCTTTTCCTCCACAGGCAGGATTGGTTTTATTGGTTTCTCTCACCAGGCTGTGTGTTTAATGTTGTCGGTGGGGGGGTGACTGAGTGCATGGAGGAGACAAGATGGGAGGATCTCTTTATTGTGGTGGTGTTTGGATTGCGTTTTTGTGGAAAAGTGCCCTTAAGCCAGTAGAGAGGGGGGTAAGATGTAAGATTTGGAAGTGAAGTAACCACAGGCACAGCTGGTAACTTCTTGTGGTAGAGTCTTAATGTAGTACATGACTCAGAGCATATGTTGACTTTGTGGCGTAGCCATTAAAAAACACAGGTAGTCTATTACAGCAGATTTCACCATCGTGTGCAGGGCAACAGGGATCTTTGGTCATATTTTATGAAATGTGCCGTTCTTTTTGTTGCTGTGATGCACTTTATGACAATGTTTGTTGTGATAAAAATACATGTTGCAAGTTCTTCCTTGAACAACGTGTATTTGTGCCGGGCCAATGTCCTGTTAGTTTACCAAACTATACCTTCATGGCATTAAGAGATGGAACTTGAAAAGGAAATCAAAAAGTCCTATTTGACAAACATGATAACCCTCTAAAAAGTTGAATGGCGATTGTAAATATATTGAATCCATTGCCATGGACTAGGGAGAATGCCCTAAATTAGAGTGAATTATGAGGTACACAAATACAACATTATCTATTAGACAGTGACCCCTTGTGGAGGTAAACAAATAGCTGATCATCTCATCAGAAGATTTGATTTGACATCCGTGTGATATGGGCGTTGGAAACACTGACGAGTAATATGTTGTCAGTGGCTCCAACTTTGTCAATGTAGGATGCATTCTTGTTAAGGTATGCATTTAGCATTATGTATTAGTGCAGTAAGGTGTGGATGCTTTTTATAAAAGATTAATGTATATGCTGAATGGTAAGGTATTATCCACTCTGTCCATTGATTAGTATTGTACTTTGGTCTCCACCTCTGCAGTATGTGATGTGCTCGGGGCTGTGGTGCCATGTGGATGGGGAGAAGGACTGCAAAACCAAACTAGACCCCCCCATGGATGGGACCGAATGTGACACCGGAAAGGTGGGTAGATATGATGACTGTCATTTGACAGTTGCTCTTCACCATTTCACGGAGACTCCGGGATGTAGACCAACTCATCTATAACACAGTGTCATTCCAAATAACCAAATAACCAATTTCCAAATAACTGCTGGGTTATCCCAAAGTTGTCTCAGCCAAGGGAGAAAGACACGAAAATCCTCTTCCAACTTGTTTTTTGTTTTTATTAATTTTAGTTTACATATGTGTATGTATATATATATGTATATATGAATATATATTTTTCACCAAGAATGAACATTATCTCAAGGATCTTTACAAAGCCCAAGGCCCAAACCCACTTCTAACAGTGTAAACTAACAATAGCAGTGCTGTTATGCTTTGTGTGTCTCATGGGGTTACTGCACAGAGCCAGTGTACTGAGATGCCCCTGCTGCTCTAAGCTGCTGAGGATGAAAGAGGGGCGTCAGCTTTAGATGTTTAGCTGCTTTAGTGAATGTCATTCCCCGTGCTGATCAGCGCTAACTCTTGACATTGATTAGGACAGCCCTCCTCTAGTCTCCTCTCCTCTCTTCTCTGCTCTGCTCCTCTTCTCTCCTCTCCTCTCCTCTCCTCTCTTCTCTGCTCCTCTCCCCTCTTCTTTCCTCTCCTCTTCTCCCCTCCCCTCTCCTCTCCTCTCCTCTCCCCTCCTCTCAGTGCTCTTATAAACAGCGGGATGGGAAACAGCCTGTAGCAGCTCAACAGAGTCAAAGAAGAAGGGGAGTTGGGGTGAGGGATGGGGGGGATGGTGGGGGCAGCTGTCCCCTCTCAGTAAAACCCTAGAGCTGTGGTGGTGCCCCCCCCCCCCCCCCCCGAGCCCCTCTGTCTCTACTCCATGCCTCTCTCACCCCCCCCCCTCCCCCCTTCGCTGACGTATCTGAGAGGCCGCGTGCTGACCAGCCAACAGACTGCATGCAGAGATTGACCTTGTCCTCAACTCTAAGCACCGCTCACAGTCTGACGATTAGAGGGGTGGGAAAAAAAAACATCTTGAGAAGGCCCACAAGTCACCGAGAGTTTGACCAGACGCTTAATGACACTTGGACCTCCGACGAGGCCAGTGGCTGTCGTTTAGAAAAGGGAAGAAAATGGCCACAGTGGCGTAAGGTTGAGAGTGTGAGCGTGCAGTCTCATTCACCAGTGTCTCGTAGCATCAAAAGCCACACACACACACGGTTATGATTAAAGACAAAACAGCAAACAAAGGTCTCACAATGATCTGAAACACACAGCAGAGAGACATCATTCGTCTGGTTATGGGAAATGCCAGGCGGCTGTTTCGGCTTGTGCCATGTGCTGTGGCTGTGTTGTGTTTATGGCTAAGGACCGGCAACCAAAAAAAGTTATGGACTTCAGGATTTAGCAGAGGGAGCTATGACCTATTTAGCTGGTTTTCATCCCTGTGGACATACCACACCGAATCATTTATGGCTTTCCCCTGCTGTTTACTAGCATAACTTACCCGGTTCACCTCATCAAAGTTCTCATAATTACTGGAGTTTAATCAGGTGTGTTTGAGTTTTGAGAGGTCTACAGCGTATGAAAGAATGTCTGGGAAATGCTGTATCATGGTTACAGTGTTGCAGTGTCTGTTGGGGTGTATTTATAGTGTTGTCTATCCACAGGGACTAAGGGTCTTAAAGTTGTAGTCTGCGATTTTGCAGCACAGTGGTAGTTTTGGGAAAATGGATGAGAATTCCAAATGACCATTTTCCAAACTCAAATTGTTGACTTGTTTTACGAGGTGACTGTGAGCGGGTGTGATGTCAGTGACATTGTTTGGAGACAAAAAAAAACTAAATTAATTTCTGTTTCATTCCCATACTCCTGATTTGTTTCTAATTAAAGACTTGATCATTTCAACTTCAAGTGATTGAACAACAGTAAGTATAAAGCTCATCTTGTTATAAGTAGTTTGACATGGGACTCTAATGTGTCTAATACTGTACTGCAGATATAAATGTTATGGGGATCTATATGGTATTTATTTATGGTAAAACCTATAGCATCAGATGGCTAGAGAATTGAGCTGGCTTTGTTATGTTCCTAAGTGTGTAATAGTACTATATGGTATTTAGTAAGGTGCTTTAGCATCAGGTGGATAGAGAATTGAGCTGGTTATGTTATGATCCCTAAGTGTGCATTTGTATAATGTGGTATTTAGTAAGGTGCTTTAGCATCAGATGGCCTGTGTCTACAGTGGTGCCGGGCTGGAGAGTGTGTGAGCCGGACGGCACATCCAGAACCGGTGCTGGGAGAGTGGACCTCGTGGGGGCCTTGGGGAACCTGCAGCCGAACCTGCAGCAGCGGCGTCACCGCCCGACAACGCAAGTGTGAGAGCCGCAGGTAACGTTAACCACCCAGACACGGAAGACCAGGCCACCGGGGCACATCTCTGTCAGTTAGTGCTGCGCTAGAGTTAATCAGTGCTGTGCTTGAGTCAGTCAGTGCTGTGCTGGATGCAGTCAGTCTCATGGTAATGCATGCTCAGTGGATCTGTTTTGATCTCATGGTAATGCATAATCAGCACTGAAAGGCCCATCAGACACGCATGCTGAAGACAGGTGGAGACGAAATGAAAACTCCATAGATGTAGCTGCTGATTTGAAATCCGCTCTTTAGGTCAAGTGACCGATTTAGAGGGGTTCATAATCTCCTGATCCCGTCTCAGGGAATGATGTGTGGAACCAAACACCACTATAACCCCCCCCCCCCCCCCCCGTTGTTAAAAGCACCCTTAGCTTACCTGCGTTGGGTCCATTTGCCCGTGAGGTGAGGTGAGTTGTGTCATGCGGTGTGTTGTTGTTCCCCGGGGCAGGTCTGGTGGGAAAGGGCAGGACTGCCTGGGCACGGGCGCGCAGTACAGGCTGTGTGAGAACCAGCCGTGCCCCGCTGGCACCCCCAGCTTCAGAGAGCAGCAGTGCCAGACATTCAACCGCCTCGCCCTCCACTGGTACGCAGTCATGGATGATGGTAAGGGCTTACCTCATTGCGTCCGCATGTGAGTCTCCGTGGGATTTTTGTGATTGTGTGTGTGTGTGTGTGTGTGTGTGTGGGTGTGTGTGTGTGTGTGTGTGTGTGTGTGTGAATACAGTACGTGTACAGTGAGTGTGTGTGTGAATACAATACGTGTGTACACTGAGTGTGTTTGTGTGTGTGTGTGTGTGTGTGTGTGTGTGTGAATACAGTATAGTGTTGTTGTCAGGCTGGCTGTGTATGTGCTTGAATGTATCAGGTAGGAGTAGGATGTGTGTGTGTGTGTTTGTGTTTGTGTTTGTGTTTGTGTTTGTATGTATGCGTGTCACAATGCATCTTTTAAACAGGAACATGCAGCACATGTGTCTCTATAAAAGCATTTCTCAAAGAAGGCCCGGCTCCATTCATCCCTTGCCATTCCTCTTCCACTGTCTGCTTTGTCTGTCCTGCCAGCATTGTATCACCCCCTAAGGAGTATAAATCACAGTGTGAAAAATAGTCCCCTAGCTCTTGCCTAATAAGATACACACATATCTACTGTATACGCCTCGCACAACAGTCAGAGGAATGTTTCCTTGAAATACAAGCTGTGGATTAAGTTCAAGTAATGGAATAACTTGCTGATAGTATTTACAGGAATAGGTGGTATAAAAATGTACTATTTGTTAGCTCATAGGTTAGGTCATGTTAAATCGTGCTGTTTAACAGGATGGAGAGGTGGAAATGTAATAAGTCTCTGGGACACCTGCCCTCTCCCAGGGCTACGCGTAAACAGAAGTAGCGCATAAGGCGCTAAGTGTCGCTAATATGGGGTAAAATGGCTCCTATTAACTACAAACAAACTACTTTTGGTAGACTATGTGATGGCACAAGAGTGGCATCAGTGGAATTATCAGTAGTAAGCCTGTGGGCGAGCTGAAATGTGTTGCAGATAATGGTCAACTGTGTGTCTTATGGGGTGGGATGGGGGCGCGTCAGTGTCATAGTGGCTGCATTGTTTTACCGCTTCCTGATGGGCAAATGATAGATAGCAGGCCTCTACTGCTACTGCTGGGCTACTGCTGGGCTGTGCTGTGCTGGGCGGCGGTGAGGCTGCTGCGGGGTCAGGTCTGTAAACTGGCTGCGGCGGTGCGCTCTCACAGACGGGCTCAATGGGGCTTTTCGATGCAGAATGGCACAGGCAGGTCCTCAGTGGTCCCGAGCCATATGACATCACTGCGTAGACTGTCTGCACTGCCCAAGTACAAAGGCTCTTTTATTTCTCTCTCTCTCTCTCTCTCTCTCTCTCTCTCTCTCGCTCCTGTTCACTTGTTCAGACTTTTTCTTTCTCTCTTTTTGTTCTCTCTTTCTTTCTCTCTCTCTCTCTCTCTCTCTATCTCTCTCTCTCTCACTCACACACACACATCCACACACACACACACACAAACACACACACACACACACACACACACCCAAACACACACCCAAACACACACACACACACACACACACACACACACACACAAACACACACACACACACACACAACACAGACACTCAGACATATGTTTACATTCTTACGTGGTCCGACTATAGACAGTTGTCTTACATTCTGCCAGCACAATAATAACGTTAGTTAGTTGGCTCTATTCGCAAGGTAATCCAAAATGGATTATCCTGCCCCCTTGACTCTCACGGCTAATGCTTGAGATTGGCCAAAAAGTGTACCTACTTTTGTGAATTGACTCCGCTGGTGAAGCCACCCACACGGACTCATCCATTATTGAGTTTCTGTGCGTTTGTATGCTGGAATGTTGCGTTGTCAGTTACTATCAGTGTTGATGCTAGTGCTGCTCGGGTTCTGGCAGTTCCCTCACCCAAAATACTGGAGCCACCTCAGAGGCCTGAGTGGATGCAGTGTGAGTGGAGGAGAGTTTGGCTTATTGGGCGAGATATTTGTGAGATGGCAAGTGCTGCAGGTTCCCAGTGTCTGTCGACTGGAGCAATCGCAGCACATTGACTTTTTTTTTTTCCTTACGCCCACCTTCCCTGCCTGCCAAGTCTTGGCATCTTGCTTGAATCAGTGTAAACCTGTCCCGACGTTTTTTTTTTCTGCGAGAGAACGTGCGCCCT
Organism: Clupea harengus; assembly: GCF_900700415.2. Taxonomy (NCBI): domain Eukaryota; kingdom Metazoa; phylum Chordata; class Actinopteri; order Clupeiformes; family Clupeidae; genus Clupea; species Clupea harengus. The sequence continues at coordinate 12,453,431 of NC_045163.1, read as the reverse complement.
AAGTGCTCAAAGATGGAGGAGTGGATTGTGATGGCCAACGCACAATGCGGCGAGATATTTCGTGCTCTAGGAAGGTGCTCTTTTTGTGCGAGTGCAATTCGTTTTCCTCGCCTACTTGTGTGGCCAGAACCAAGGCACACATTTCAAAAAGATATTTACGGTGCAAACGGTTTTTCGTCCGTCACAGAGATAAGTGTGTTTGGGTGAAAATCTCTGTGCTTTTTTTCGCACAGACCTGTCCGCTGTGTGGCCAAACCTTGTTTATACATTTCAACATTTCATTTCAACTCCAGATTCCCACTGAGATCTACACCGCCACAAATCCATTACTGCTGGCCAGAGGGATTTGTGTGTCTAGCACTCACACAGATGTCTAAGCCCAGCAACAGACTAAGATGGAACTGAATAGTTGATAGTAGCATGCAGACATTAAAGGTCAATCAAAGGAAGGCCAGACAAACAGAATAAATAGCTATGAGTAATGAGTAAAGGCGCAGTCCATGCAACTGAAGGGGAACTTAAGTCATTTTCTGGACAACGTAGCCAGTATTGCTATTGGAAGCCAACAAACTGGAATTCAGGGCAGCAAGTGTAAGGAATGGGTTTTGGACAGTGATAGATAACCATAATAGTGTGCTGTGCTATGTGTTTAGACAACATTTAATCTGTCCTCTAGTTGCTCAGAGGACTGCTCAGCGTATCATCAGCAGAGCAAAATACTGAAATGGTTTGTTGTTCTTTTTCTCGCTATGTGGGTTTTGCTTTAGAAACTTCAAAATGTAAAGCAATATTCTATACATGCAAGTAGCTTTGTGTATTAAAACATGATCAGTGTATTTACGAGGGGGCTGAGAAAATAGGCGTGTTTTTTTGTAACCAGGTGTTTAAACCTTGATTGTACAGCTTTGTACAACCTCGATTTTAACTCAAGAGACATTAAATTGTGAAATATGTTATCTACAAATTATATCATGTTTCTTTTCTCTAATAAATGTCTCATTTGGGCTTAAAAACTAGATTGTGCCTCATCACTGGTCACAAGGGGCTCATCAATTATTCCCAGTTCAACTGACTTATTTGATAAACTGATTAGCTCATAGATTTACTGGCCAAATTATCCTGACCGCCCTACAAGTGAATATAATGTTACAATTAATGTGTGAGAACTAAAGTAGGTGTTGAGTGTTAATATCTAGGCCTTTCATTCCGTTCCGGCGATTCCCAACACCATCCCTCTTCCCTGTCCTGTCCCATCGCGTTTTTATCAGACATCTTTTCTGGAGGTGCATTCCCTCCTGGAAGTCAGGCAGCAACACAGATAGCTCTCTGGATAAAGTGCTGTTGGCCTCCACTCACCACAGCTATGTTCACATCGTTCTCATCAGTAAAAAAAAGCTTGCACAGAGAGGGGGAAAGGAGGGAAAGAGAGGAGGGGGGAAGGGGGGGCGGAGCGAATGCTGTCTGTCCTCCGCGTCTGAGACGAAGTCTCCTGGATCTCCGGGTCGGTGTCGGTTCTCATGCCGAGCCCGGGCCCGGCGAAGGCACAGGGCCTCTCTCTCTCTCTCTCCCTCTCTCTCTCTCTCTCTCTCTCTCTCTCTCTCTCTGTTCTTCCAGAACCGCTGTGTGGAATGTGAAACGTGCCCGTTATTTTTCTCTTTTTTTTTCTTCTTCCCTCTCTCCGGAGAGCTGATGGAGTAATCTCTCCAGTCAGTCAGTCAGTCAGTCAGTCAGTCAGTCAGCCAGGCGAGCTCTTCTTTCCCATGCTCCCTCACTCACTGCAGCGGTGGCGCACAAGGACTCTGACAGGCGCTTGAGAGGAACCTCTGCTGCGAGGAGGAACGCCCCCCACATAACGCTCACTTCGCGCCAGTCCTCATCAGATGTGACCTCAGTAGCAAAAAAAAAGAAGCACTTGAATTTTTTGACAGGAAATTCATACCTCTATTCAGATGGCGCTCCCTTGAAAAGTAATGAGGGGAAAAATGGAAGTTGTTTGTTGGTTGGTATGATTGTTTTCAAACTGCACATAGCTGGGAATAACACTGTGGAAAACAAGATGAAGATGTCTCACTGAAGATGTATGGTCTTTTGAGATAAATAAAGGTCAAAGGTTAAATAGACAGCATTTTAAGAGCTGTAATCTGTCTGTGGGCCCATTCAAAACCTTTCGCCTTCCTTTTTCCCCCAGCCACCATTGGGACGGGGGCTTCAGGCAGTCCAGCACTGCTCTGGTGGCGAGATACGCAGCCGGCGTTGGCTGTCAGTCTACCGCTGCTAGCGGATTTAGCGACATTAGCTTGTCCACTGACACTGGAAAGCCTTCTGAAGGAGGAGGTCAGCCAAGTTCACACGCACCGAGGCGTGGAATGTGTTGCACTCTCCTCAGATATGTACAGATATGCAACAAACGGTGTAATGCTCACCCGTGTCTGCTATAGGGAGGGAGGTGAAAGGGAAGAAGAGGTGAAGTCGAAGGGAAGAAATATTCCCTTGATTTTCTGTTTCAGATTGCAACAATTAGAAAGCAGATTAGGCCTCTAATTTTTTGGATTTTATTCAGTCGTGAGTCAATAGTGAGTCGCAGATTTGTTGACCTTGGTTGCATGTTTGCAGGAGTCCGTGTTCGTTTTTTAACACTGATGTCGGGGAAATGGAATGTAAGTCTGTCTGTGTGTCTGCACGCGTGCGTGCGCGTGTGTTTCTGCATGTGAATTACTTGTTTACAGATATTTTTTTTTTAAACTGCATACAGACAAACTTTAACGTGTCAGACCATTTCTAAAAACTGAAACAGCAAAACCTCACATCAGATCTGCAAAATTATAAGCCAATTATCAGCCTTTCACTCAGATTTCAATATCATAAATCACACATTTCACTTTCTAAGAAACAGACATTGGACATGTGTGTGCCTTTTTGAGGCACTGTCCTTCAAAATGGACAAAAGGACAAAGACAAAGTGTAAATGAAAACCACAGTACAGTACACTGTAAATGGAACTGCATATGGCATCAAAGTCAGCAAGTGATTCATTGGGCTGCAGAGTCACATCTTTGTGCTGGGTCAGGCCCCAGGGCTTCATCTCCATCACAGGCAACGTTCTCCCTTGCTAGGCAACGGGAGGAAAAAACCTCTGGTGTGGTGGCTCCAGCCTTGGCAAGACTCCACACACCCATGTCACCACAGGCCAGTTCCATGGCCTGGCCTGCTGGACATTTGCCCTGGTGTAGGGTTTTCAGTCATGTACCTTCCACCAGCATGCAGAGAGAAACCCCTCTCTTGGGTTGAGGAAAGGGGAGTATGGTGGAAGGCAAACATTTATGCATCACTGGTGGATGCTGAATCCTGACTGTAGATTCCCTCAAAAATTGGTATTGTCTTCAACAGTTCAACGCTGTATTTCACACAATCTTATGGCATTGTTTTGAAGGACCAGCAGTGAGATTATCTTGCTGTTGGGAGAGCATAGGAGGCAGTCCTGCAATTCTACAAAATAAAACCAGCAGTTACACAAATACACATGCAGTTAAAACAGTAATGGACTTTTCCCTTCCAATGTCTTTTATATTGGCAAAGTGATGTACTGAAGCATCTGTATGCAGTAAACTTTCAATGACCAAAAAAAAACATTACTTGTTCTCTTCTCTTTAATTCCTGATTATGGGGGCCACAGACAGTCTGATCACATCGTTTGCTAAAGCTATGACATCTGTGCTGTCATTGTGTTTAACTTCTGCCACTCGTGGTTACCATTATAGATCACAAGTGCATCACAGAGCAAAATGTGTTTCGGCGAGTGAGAATGTCTTAAGAGTTTTGCCAGAGAGTAAATGAGATCTGCAAATTGTGTCTGCTTTTTGCCAAAAGAGAGCGATTCAGTAAATGGGTTCAGGCCACTGAACATTTGGTGAAGAGAACGAGGTTCAGTGTTTCAGCAATACACACAAACACTTGACCAGATGAAACTGGAGGATAATCTTTCTATTTATTACTGTAATTACAGATAAAATCTCACCACATGCAAAATAACTGAACATTACTAAGTATGCTAGATAGATTTCAAAGTCTTTTTGAGCCATCAGGTAGTTGGAGAGTTTATGTCTTCCCAGATGACTTCAGTCAGCACTCCAAGGTGCCTCTGCGATGGCTGTCTGGTGGCTCTCTCCTGATAGTCCCAGAAGCCATCTATTATACCATGTAGGGGGAGTAAGTCATGTATCTAACAGTTGTGTTACAAACAGACCAAAATAGGAGTAGTGAAAACAACAGCGTAAGAGAAATGAGGTTTCTACTCTGAAGGTCAGGCCAGCTGCAGAGCAAGGCCTCAGGGAGAGACGTTGCTTCCATCTATCTGGATCCCTTCTATGGCAAGAGGCCCAAGTTAGACCCAGAGGCACTTAGTATAGCCTTTGCCTTTTCAAATTACATATCTAGTGGCCACTCCTGATGCACTGTGTGCAACAAATATCTAGTTTTAGCAGCCTCGTGGTCACAGTGACATTTAAACAGAAACCTTTAAATATGGAGCTTTCCCTCTCACCAAAATGTCATACTTTATACGGTCACACAGTCTCTTTTTATGTATCATGTACAAAGGGTTAATTTAGATTTTTAAATACTTATTACATAGTTTACTATACAAATATTGTGTATGATGTTTTTTCTATACTGAACACTGTTTAAGCAATGCTCTAGTGTATAATATAAAAAGTCTTGCTACATGCTACATTTTATACATTCTAGCACTGAAAATGCAAAGGTGCAGTGTGTGTGCAACACATTGGTCTACGGTGTTTTGGAAAATTACCGAAATTTGTGAAAGTATTTGTGTATTTATATAATTAGTCTAACAATCTCTGTGAAGAGCAATGTAACCCTGTAACTGCTAAAGGTTTTGACCTTACAAAGACACAAGTGTTTTAGATTTTTCACACTAGTGTTAAGTTATTTCATTTTGCGTGGTGTTTTCCATTTTCTGTATGCAGTTTTAAAGGTTTCAGTTTGTATGTGTGTGTGTGTGTTTATGTGCGTGTGTGTTTGTGTGTGTGTGTGTGTATATGTGTGTTTATGTGTGTGTGTTTATGTGTGTGTGTGTATGTGTGTTTATGTGTGTGTGTGTGTATGTGTGTGTGTATGTGTGTTTATGTGTGTGTGTGTTTATGTGTTTGTGTGTGACAGAAAGTGCCTCAACGTGCCGACATGGCTCGGGCTCCGTCTCTGTTTACAGTAGGTTCCTGGAGCCCCTCTGCTGTGTGTGTGCTGTACGGCCTGTGGCTTACACCCCACCACCTCCCCTACCCCACTCCCATAAACACAGAGGTGCTGAGCCATGCACAAAGTGCTGCGTGTTGACTGATTGACCATTTTCACCTTCTCTCTTTCTTTCTCTCTCTCTCTCACTCCTCTTCTCCCCCCCCCTCTCTCTCTTTCATTTTCTTTCTCTCTGATTTTCTCCAGAGAGGCCGTGTACCCTCTTCTGTTCCTCTTCTGGCAAAGAGCAACCCATGCTACTCGCCGAGAAGGTGCTGGACGGCACTTCATGCGGAACCATGGAATCTGGCGTTTGTGCCAATGGGACATGTCAGGTATGACTTTTTAGCCTCTCCCTATTGGCAAAATCAGAGAAAGAGAGACATAGAGAGAGAGAGAGAAAGAGAGAGAGAGAGAGACCCATGATCAAACCCCGGCTTTCCACTGTCTCATCCTGAAAGCACAACCTGTTGAGTGTGTGTGCAGTTCTCCTCCTCCACCCATCAAGGCTGAGTTGAAACCACCTCCCTGAGGTATGTTTCCAAAAGGATGGAGCGAATCCAGCAGGTTGTCATGGATTCACTCTCCAACTGCTCATCTGTCATACCTGGACGCTCTGCCTGACTTACGGGATCCTCTTTGTGCCTCCTGCCAGACACCAAGGAGGAGCTAACATGAGAACTAAGGGGGATAGAGAGGATATGTGCTGTCATTCACTGATGCACTGATGCGCTGAGTGAGGATTTGTTTTTTCTTCGCTGAGAGGCTAACAATGCCCTGTAATACATTATTCTCAGTAATACACGGTAATCTGTCTATTATCATGAGGGCACCTCTTTTTGAAACAGCCACAGAAAATGTGTGTATCTGTCCACAGCACTGTATATTACTCAGATTAGCCAGTGTTACCCTGAGTTTGAGGAAGGCCACAGGGCCCATGGCCAAAGTTTGCCTGGCACTGGTTTGTCATATTTGCCTTTCATTTTGTAATGGATAAAACCGAATATCAGCCGATGATCTGATATCTAATATTTTACGGTTTTGCTTCCAGCTAGTCAGAACCATAGTGTCCTATGGATGTGTGTCCTTGCCTTGTCTGTAATGTGTTGCTCTCTGTGTATTGTTAAGCAGAAAGTGGGGTGTGACGGTATCCTGGGCTCTCAGGCCAGAGAAGACCACTGTGGCGCTTGCAATGGGAACGGGAAGTCCTGCAAAGTCATCAAGGGTGACTTCAACCGCACTCGTGGAGCAGCAGGTATGGTCACCTGCAACAGGTCACATGACTGCGATGCTTGTGTTGCATAGGCAAACTAAATGAAGACCTACAATTGTCACATAGGGTTGTGCAAAAATACACATAGTCTATGTCAGAAGGGTCAAAAGATGCCTTAAAGTGTCCCCTTGTCTAAAAAAGGTCTAAACTCCTGGAATATCCTGCAACTTGTTAACCTGGATCCTGGTAAATTGTTAAGGTTGAGGTTTCTACCACTTTTTAAAGAAATTTAGCCTTATCCATATGTTGCAGATGCATGCGTAAAAGATACACGTGTATGCACAAGCCTATGTGTTCCCTTGGAACCCGTCCCGTGTTTGGTTCTTACGTAAACTTGAACCTCCTACACACACTACAAAAAATGGAACACTAAAAATGTCCAGGACTTCACAGCAGTAATTTAGTCATTAAATGTATTACCTGTGTGATTAATTACCGGAGATGCAGCTATTGGGGTAGGAGAGTAAACACAGACACTGAGCATGAAAACGGGGTAACAGACTCTTCAAGAGGCTTCTGAAGGAGCCTGCCCGTGTTGACACAGGGTGGTATTTCTGCGTTTTACTTGTGTGTCTTCCCTTCCTTCCATGGTTTACGTACACAGAATCCCACAGCCTGTGTGGGGTCCATCCCTTAACTGATGTTCAAAGGCAGCCTAGCGGAACTGAGCTAGCGGGCAGAGTGCGTCGTTAATCTGCGCGAAGATGTTTTGAAATGCAAGCTGTGTGGCTTCAGATCTCCATGGTGAAAGGATGCCGGTGGCATGGAGACTAAGCTCCGCACTGATCATACAGGGGTCACGGTCGCCCACCGTTACCCGTCTGACGAACATAGCCATCGTCTATGTGTACTAAGTACTTAGCTTAGCATGTTTATCACAAGCTGTCACTTATGCAAGGGTCATGCACCTTGTTGCAGTAACTTTCTAAGCCGAGGCAGACTGCTTTTGGAATCGGGTTGAACTGCAGGTCAACTTAGTTTAGCTCTGTTCCTCTTAGGAGATAGAGTAAATATTTCTCGTGCGGTTATTTGTTTAGGCATTTTTAAGGGCTATTAATTGTCATTTAACTTTGTCTTTATCTTTGACTACATAAATCCTTCATCTTGGTTCTGTTCTGAATGACACAGAACACTGCAACATCTGGCAATCTAACATTTTGAAGAGGAACGTTTTTGTTATTGGTCCACTATCCTAAAGTGGTTATTTTTCTATAAATTGCTTGTAGGATCTAAACTCCCAATCCTACCCATAATTCAGTTCACCTCTGTGATTCATCTCTGTGCAACTTTGTTTAGTAGAAAACACAGTTTTCATGAAAATGGCAACAGCACTGCTCTAAACAGGCCTCTCTGTTGTCTTATTCTATCAAATGTTTTTATAAAATTTTAGTTTGCATAGTATCATTTAACACCTTTTTAAATTCATACCTTTGAATGGGTTAATTCCAGTTTTCCGACTTAAATCAGTCATTTTCTCTCTGGCAGGTTATGTGGAGGCGGTGGTCATCCCTAAAGGGGCCAGGAGAATACGTGTGGTGGAGGAGAAGCCTGCCCAGAGTTACCTAGGTAACATCACTAACTTTCCCTTTAATGCTTATTTCAATTTTCAATAAAAGTCAATGGCCCTCATTCTCGAACATTTTCTGAAGTTTCTTCTGAAATGTTTCTTACGGGCTTCGGAAAAACAACGTAAGCAAAAGACATCCGCCAAATTCATGCACGCTTGAAAATGTGGTCCTACGCAGCAGAAGTTTTCTGGGCTGTGCTCCCCCGGAAGAGTTTTCTTAAATTGAAAGCGTGTTCTCGTGCTCCTGAATTTGCATACATACACGCCCTGCCAGCTCCTTATAAGGGCACGCAACCGTAGTGACGTGTGCAGTCGGAATCGACCGAATCTACACGAAAGCAACAGCAGTGTTCGTGTACATTACATTTAGTCATTTAGCAGACATTTTTGTCCAAAGCGACGTACAAGGGATAGAACAGTCAAGCTACGAGCAATAGAGACCTAGTGTAACAATAAATACTACTTTACATAAGAAATAGAAAAACGAAATAGGAAATAAAAACGAAGTGCAGGAATGTAACTGCTATAAGTGCAAGTTAAGCACTAGTCGAAGTGCCAGTTAGGAAGAGAGGTGCTCTCTGAAGAGTTGGGTCTTCAAAAGCTTCTTAAAGGTAGAATGGGACGCGCCTGCTCTGGTAGTGCTAGGCAGTTCGTTCCACCAACGTGGAACTACTTGAAAATTCTGGATTGCCTTACTTGCACAGACGGCAGTGCCAAACGACGCTCACTAGACGAGCGCAGCATTCCGGTGTAGTGCTTTTATTTATTTTATGACATCACGGTGCCTCGTAGAATCATGACTATAGGCCTACATGTGAAACGTAATTGTTAATGATACTTTAATCCGAGGATCTGTAGAGTTGATGTGAACGCAATCACCAACGATTTCTCACAAATTCATTAACACGGAGAGTTTTCTTAAATGCGATTCCTCAAAAAACCACAAGATGGCCCACGGGGAAAACTCTGGCCGAGTTACGACTGCTATTTCGAGTTCGGAAAGTCTTCTGAAGTTCTGAGCAAATCCCAGATGAGAAAACTTTCATGAATGCCAAATGTTGTCCTAAATCCAATTCAGAAGAAATTCCTCTTAAATTCTTCTTAACTGCGTTCGAGAATGAGGCCCAATGTCTTTTTGGTGCCATTTTTGCAAATCTTAAAATCATTCTGATGGTATTCACACAATAGTATATGGAGGAATGCCTCTGACTTTGTACAGCAGTTCTTACGGTTTACCAAGACTGTTTTTTAGGACGATAGAGGCAGACTACTTCCCTTTGTTAAAATTCAGTACATCACATTCCGCTCTGTTTCTCTTTCTTTTGTCTTGCTCACTTGCTCTCTATCTCTCTCTCTCTCTCTCTCCTGCGTTGTCCTTCACTCTCTTCCTCAGTCCCATATCTCTTTCTCCTGACCCTCTGTCATCTCTCTCTCTCTCTTTCTCTCTCTCTCTATGCAGCCTTTTCTCCGTCTCTAGTCCTCTCCCTGTTGCTTTAATACCCATTCCTTTCTCTCTCTCTCTCTCTCTCATCTCTCTCTCCACGGCTCTCTCTATCTCCTCCTCCTTCGCTCCTTCCCTCTATCTATTCCTCTCGTCTCTCATGCTCCTCTGATTGCCAGCAAGTGAGAGCTGTCTAATAGGTGTCAGCTGATGGGCAGCGATGGCAGGGCCAAGACCTCTGCCAGTTTCCCCCCCTCCACCCCCACCCCTCTCCCAGCCCCAGTCCCCCAATCCCCCAGCTCCACTCCCACCTTTCATGTGGCCTGATTAAACCCACCAGCCGGGTGCACATCAATCAGGAGGGTGCGGCCCGAACCGCTCCCAGGATGCTGATCTGGCATGGGAGTGTGTGTGTGTGTGTGTGTGTGTGTGTGTGTGTGTGTGTGTGTGTGTGTGTGTGTGTGTGTGTGTGTGTGTGTGTGAGTGTGAGTGTGTGTGAGTGAGTGAGAGCTAGGGTGGAGAGTGGTGGTAGGGTTGTGGGAGCAAATGAGTTCAAACGCATGGAGACAGCAGCGTGATTAGATTAACTGTGCCGCAGCCTCTCTCTGATGTCCTTCCTCGCCCTCAGCACCGTGGGGCTTTGACGCTCCGCTTCGCTCCGTCCCTGGAGCTCATTGGCTCTCTGCTCGCTTTCCCAAACTTTTTCACAGTTACCTCACCTCTTCCTTCTTTTATTCCCATCTTTTAGTGCTAATATATTATGTGGATGCATTTCATGTAGCTTGAAGGTGAAACGTTGTTCTGCGGTCTGACCTAAGCTGTTATTACACGATATGCTTGTTTCTGATGTTCACTCGGAGTTGTAATTTATAGTTACAGTAGTTATAATAATTTATACTGACATTCTCTTGGAATATTAATATTTACAAAACCTGTTACGCTGTTTGGGCTGCGTGCAAACAATGACACAAGACTTTGGACGTGGAGAACGTTAACTTTTTTGTTTACAGCATCGTCCAGCTGTTGCGCTTCAAGTTTGAGGACATGTGTGTGTGTGTGTGTGTGTGTGTACTGTAGGGATGTTCTTTCAGCCGTGCAATTAAAACAGTTCACTCTACTTTGTCTTGTTCTTCGGTGACCCCCCTCCCACCCCCCCTTCTCTCTTTCCTCCGACAGCACTGAAGGACGCCGGCAAGCACTCTATCAACAGCGACTGGAAGATCGAGCACCCGGGCACGTTCAGCATCGCCGGCACCACTGTACACTACGTCCGCAGAGGACTCTGGGAGAAGATGTCTGCCAAGGGGCCCACCACTTCCCCTCTGCATCTTATGGTGAACAGCACTATAATTACCAGCTGCAACCCCCTCCACACACACACACACACACACACACAAACACACACACGCACCACCACACACCACCCACCCAACCACCCGTTCCCACACGTTTTCTTGTCATGGTCTGTTACACTCGCCGGGGCAGATGAAAAACTGCATTAGTGCATGCCTGACAAATGAACTTAATAGCGGTTATCACTCACTTTTGATGTGTTAAATGCCGCAGAAAGGCCTGTAATAAGGGCGCCCTGCTACCACACAGCACAGTGATGTAAGCCGGTTGGCCTCCGCACCACACCGGGCCGTCGTGGTGTAGTGATTGAAGATATGATGACTCCTGGTTATTAGCTGGCCGGACGCCACGGCTGCCTTGTCAAGTCTGGGATTAGGGTTATGATTTTAATAGGATTATCCGCTGACAAGCCAGCAGTGCTGCTAATTACATTACACAAACACTGCACAGTCTGCGCTCACCACGGCGGCGGCTGCCCCGGCAAGGCAGTTCAACCGTGGCAAGGAGTCAGGAGCTGCGGCTGTCTTTTCTGGGCTGCGTTCGTTTGCAGCAGCATTTGTTTATGGCGCGTAATTGAATGGTTCCCACAGCCGCTGCAGTGTTTTAAAAAGGTGCGTCGGACATTTCTTCTTCCAATCCCATGTGATCGTCCCTGCACTCTGCTGTTTAATAGTGTGTGCGTGTGTGTGCCTGTGTGTCTGTGTGTGTGTGGAAGGGGGAGTTTGATGGAGTATCTATTTATCTTTGACCCCGTATAACCCAAAGCAACATTTTGAAACACTGGATTAGTTGTTGTTGCTATTTAATGTGGTTTCAGACATCAAACTCTGAAATATTGTTTCAATAACAACACCATGCAACACCACAGGAGAAATAAACATTTCTTCATCCCTTTCTTTTGACTCAACACAGATGCACAAAATATTTTTGATGAGATAATTCGAATATGTGTGTGTGTATGTGTGTTATGTAACTCATCACCCAATACCCACAACTCATCAGTGTGTGATGATACCATCCAGGTGCTGCTTTTTAATGAGCAGAACTACGGGATCCACTACGAGTACACCATTCCAGCCGACCCAACTCCAGAGCCCAAGGCGGCACTGGTGCCCAAGCCCAGCGAGTCCCTCTTCATGTGGACCCACTCAGGCTGGGAGGACTGCCACGCGGTGTGTGGAGGAGGTAGGACCCACTTCAGAGAGTGGAGTACTGGTGTGAACTGTGTTGACTGTGACTGTGACTGTGACCAACAATCAAATTCTTGCTGTTCTTTAGGTAGATGGTCCCACCCTTCTGAGCTGGGTTCTAGTCAATGAGTCTCTCTGTTGAAAGGGATATTGTCTGAGTTCTTGATGAGACTATACTAATTTATTTATTGATTTATTAATAAATTCAAGTTTAATTATTACTGAATGGTCAACTGTAAACCGGGTGTGCGTCTGCTTTCAGACTTAATGATGATACATATCATTTGACCTTTGGAGGCTATGGTTAACTGTTTCACGAAGGAGGCTATAATGGGAAGTCAGTCTTTATTTATGGCTTCTTCTCTGTTTGTTTAGGTGAAAGGAAGACTGTTGTCGCTTGCAACCGAATTGTCAACAAAACGACGAGTGTGGCAGACAGTCGTAAGTGTCGTCACCTGACCAAACCAGAGGCACAAGTACGCAAGTGCAACGAGCAGCCCTGCCAAACAAGGTTAGTGGGGGATTAAAGTCTCTCTCACACACATACACACACACACAGACATACACTTCGAGACAGCCTCACACAAACACACTCACACACTCACACAAACAGAGACATACACACAGACTCACACTCACACAACTCACACAACCCTCCTAGACTCACCCACAAAACACACACAAACACACACACACAAACACACACACACGTGTGACACTTGGGAGAGGAAGGGCCTCGTTGACACGGGCTCTTGATATTTGCTCTGGGAACGTTCTCACACACACCAGAGCTAGTGACACTTGGAGAGAAGTGTGTTTTTATTCCTGGCGCCCCACGTAATCTTATGGGGGGAGAAATCTGCTCGCGTGATTAATTGTCTTGGATTGGTTACTTTTATCTTGTGTACACAAGTTTGATGTCTCGGGATGCAAGAATAATCATGAATCCTCCCATGTGCTCCCCTTTCGAAAGCGCAGTTTGAACGTGACAGTATCCGCAAAAGAATATTGGACTTGTGCGCTTGCCATATAATCAACCATTTTTTTTTTTTTTTTTTTTAATATGACTGATTAGGATTTTTCTTTCTTTTATACTTCTGGGCTCCTACAAAGCCGTTATTTGAAACAGCGCTTGCAAACGACATCATCAAATTGTTTCCATAAGCTGTTTGTAGAGGAAAAACAAAACCATCCCCAAAAAAGATACTGAAATGTTTATATAATATGGATGTCCCCGCGTCGGCCTTGTTAAAATTGGCAGATGTGGTGGTGGGGGAAAATGCTGTAATAGAAAAGCCCTTTGTTTAAAAAAAAAAAAAGGCATCTTAATTTCAATGACAAATTATGGAATTATGAATCACTCAAGGCTTTCGGGGAAAGATCTACATACTCCTCGAAAAATGTGACAAGTAGGTTGTGCTTGGGCCGCCCCCTGAAGCCATTCATAGCAGGACTCCATGACTGACTAAAAATAAAGGCAAGAAAATTAGCATTATTTAAGAAAGCCTAAAATAAAAATTATAAAAAACTACAGGAAACCAAAAACCACAAGGGGTTCCTCTTCTTTTATTGTTGTCAGTTGACAGGTTGTGATTTTTGGCATCTTGTGAGTTTATGTCTGAAGTGCTGAACTCAAGCACCAGTGCGGTGAACAGGTCTCCTTCATGGTAGTGCTGATGAGAAACTGGATCCAGCCCTCTGAACGATATGGCAGAGGCAGAGCAGACTACAGCAATCTGGTGTGTGTGCGCACACGTGTGTGTCTGTGTGTGTGTCTATGTGTGTGTGTGTGTGTCTGTGTGTGTGTGTGTGTGTGTGTGTGTGTGTGTGTGTGTGTGTGTGTGTGTGTGTGTGTGTGTGTGTGTGTGTGTGTGTGAGCGCACATGTGTGTTTCTGTGTGTGTGTGTGTGTGTGTGTGTGTGTGTGGGGGTGTGTGTGTGTGTGCGCACATGTGTGTTTCTGTGTGTGTGTGTGTGTGTGTGTGTGTGTGTGTGTGTGTGTGTGTGTTAGTGGGATTGTTGGATGGGCAGGAGAGGTCAGGCACCATCACATGTTTCTGTTGAACTGTCTTGCCGCCAGCTCTCTCTCTCTCTCTCTCTCTCTCTCTCATACACACACACACACACACACACACACACACACACACACACACTTGCTCTCTTCTCTATTCTCTCTCTTCTTCTGCATTTACTTTCTTATTGTCTTTCTTTATCTCTCTCTCCCTCTCTATCTCTCCCCCTTTCCCTTTCATATGGACAGAGGAGGACGGACACACCACAAATCCACCTCAGACCTCTTCACATCTGTCACCCAGATGCCTGCTAGCTCTTAGGGTTCATGCTGTCTGCAGCACATGCAACCGCTGGCTCAGAGGCCCACAGTGCCTTGTGGCCACATGATGGCTTAAGAAACACAGTTCTGTGGCGGCACTCTTCCTTTACAGTTCGATAGGGAAGGAGATAATTTAGAGGGAGAGCATCCATTTGTAGAAAATCGAGGCTGATAAGAGGATAAGAGGGATTAACATAAGGTTGCTGACATGATATAGTGTCTATATCTCCTTATTGTGTTGCTCGGTGGAAAATTACTTCTTAAGCCAAGAAGAACACTCTCAATTGTTTTAAACTCTTTTTCATCTAGAATGGATTGAAGATGAAAGTAAACAATTAGAATCGTTAATATTGTTCCCGTGTGAGCCTTAAGCTGTTTTTTTTTTGTCGAAAACAATGTTGTCCTAAAATGAACATAATCAACTCCATTTGTCCTCTGTGTTTTCTGTTTTGGCCGGGCAGGTGGATGACGACGGACTGGACGGCGTGCTCGCGCACCTGCGGGAAGGGCTCCCAGAGCCGGCAGGTGGCCTGCACCCAGCAGCTGCCCAACGGCACGCAGGTCAAGGCCCGCGACCGCGACTGCGCCGGCCCCAAGCCAGCCTCCCAGCAGCGCTGCGAGGGCCAGGACTGCCTGACCGTCTGGGAGGCTGGCGTGTGGTCCGAGGTACGGGGGGGGGGGATGGGGGTGGATGTGTCAATCCCTTGGGTGTTCTGCCAACACCCTCACCCGCTTCTCTTATTGCTTCCCTCTCTCTCTTTAACACTCACTCCTTTCCGGCTGGTGTCCATCTTGCTGGCTCCTGATAAAAGCAGAACACTCAGTTTCATCTTAAGGGAGTAACATCCAAACAACATATTTTTTTTTTTCGTGCAACTACAAATTCTTCTTTGGTGGATTTTTTAAAGCTGACAACACATTGAAAAGTCATTAGAATGCATTTGCTAACAGTAAATGCATCATTGTTTTGGTGTATATCAACATACACTTAAGATTGCCTAGAGGCAAGTACATTTTTAGCACAAATTGCACTCAGTGATATCATGCTGTCCTGTGACTAACGATATAAAGGGGTTGGAGACACACATGAAAAATGACTTTCTTCTTCCTGGTGTGACCTTGTCTCTACTTGTCTTTGACTTGGTGTTGAGCTTAGTGGTCTCGGTTTGTAGGGAACTCGGCTAGACAGTCCCTCAGGCAGATGTCCCATTGTTTCTTCTTGAGGTCAAAGGTTGACTATGCAACGAAATGTCACTGTCAGTACACACATTGTCATGATGATGACAAAAAGAGGTGAAAGATTGAGCCAAGAAATGCAACCGAGTCAAACTGTCCGGCAATAATAAAGAAAATATTTCCGTCTAGCCAAATGAGTTCAAAGGTCACATCGGACCTTAATTCACAGACGCCTTGGAGGACACGTCCTCTCATCTGCAGCACGTAACGTGTCACAGAGGAAGATAATCCCCTTGCTGAAAAAAAGACAACCTTCTTTTCTACTCTACCACTGTAGCCTATCGTGATTTAGTGTCCGAAGGGAGGGTTACCTTGGGGTTAGACTGAAGTCTATAACTCACCTGGGGATGGGGGGGTGGGGGTCTGAGGCAAAACATCTGTAGGCACCAGGGAGGGTGTGGGATGGGATGGGATTGAGAGTGAGGGTTTGATGGTGATGGTGGTGATGGGGGGTGGGGGAGGGTGGTTAGAGACAGCCAGTGGCTTTGCCTTTGATCCGACTGTGTAATCCCCAAAGCAGATAGGAACATGATGGTGTGGAGTGGCCTGTGGGGTGTCAGAGAGGTGGTTGAAGTGGTCTGATGGCGGGTTGTTCTGTGCATTGGGGGGGTTGTTGTTGCAGTGCTCAGCCAAGTGCGGGCGGGGGGCGCGCCATCGCCTGGTGAAGTGCACCAACCCGCGCAGGAAGTGTGACCTGAGCACGCTCCCCCGGGAGGTGGAGGAGTGTGAGGACTATTCCAAGTGCTACGTCTGGAGGACCGGAGACTGGGCCAAGGTGAGCCATGACACACACACATACACGCACACACACCGGTAGACACTCCTCAAGACTCCATGTCCAAACATATTACAGTAATTGCAAACAATTGATTACACTTATTTAGCACTTTTATACCTCGGCTGTGACAATACAACCCAGGTAAACTTGACATCAGCATGTGTACCCTGCTTATTGAAGCTATTGCCAGGAGTTGATGTGGTCACCCCCTTGTTCTAGTAGCTCAGCTTAAGAAATGAGTTAGAAGATCTGGCTGACGTGCAAAGAACTTCAGTTGAACTTTAAAGTTGAACTTTAACTTCGTACATTAAAGGGTTTACATTCACAATGAGTACATTTTCCTCGTGTTAATAAATGAAACCCACTAGTGTTGCCCGTAAAGCCTCTCCCGTTTGAGCTACAGATGTACCAGCATGCCTAGAAGTCCTAAATCATTCAAGAATCCATTTTCAGAAAGCGACCAAAGCCCTTTTTTCTCTCGGTTGCATTCCTGGATTTGTCCTGAAACTGAAACTGACTTGACCCCACCTTTGATGCGCAGCATTCCACGCCTAAGTCGGTTGATGTCCGCTACAGTTCCACTCTCCATCCTTTTTTTTTCTCCCTGCTTCTTTTTAACATCATTTTATCATTCTGTGTTCTGGAGAGAGGGGGCAAATGGGGGGTATGTGGGGGTCAGTGGGCTGGCAGTGGTTTTCTGGAGACATCCGCATTACGTGTGTAATCTCTTAAATGGGCAGATCTTGGCTGCTGCTCGCCTCTGTTCCCTGGTGAGTGACAAGGTGCTCTCAGACATGTTGTATTTCACAGGAACCAGGGGTCAGAGATTGGGGTCGGCCGACTGTCAGTCAGTATGACGGCTCAAACCACCCTCCCCCCAGACCCCCAGACCCCCAACCTCACCCCCACAGAGCGACACCCAGACCTTCCCACCCCCGTCCTGTTTCGCTGACAGACACTTTTATTCTCACCGATTAGATTAGATTTCACTCACAGTTTGGTGTTAACTCAACCCCCCCCCCCACACACACACACACACAACCCCCCACTCACCCATACACCATGCACCCCCCCACTGCCAACCCCACACCCCCACCCCGACTAAGAAGTACCAGATGGACGGCCCCGGCAGTTCCCACTGTCTGCCACTGACACAGGGTGAAGAGCTGTCGGGGGAGCTGTCAGAAGGTAAAAGCTTCCCACTGTGCAAAAGTCCACCGAGGGGATACTGGTATTATTTTAACCGCGGCCAACGTGTAGCCACAAGCCTATTGTGCTGAGCTCCGAGCGAACGAGCACGGGGTTAGAGTCAGAACAGAGCCACCGAGGGCCGCTTTGCACCGCAGCGCAGTTGAGCCATGCGATAATGGCACGTTTGCTTTCGGTGCTCAATGTACTGCGAATCTCCTTGATGTTTACTGGACAGTGGCAATACCAATAATCCACATTTCAACTGTATAAACAGTTGGCCCAGATGGGCTTCTGCCTTGTGGATACTGTACCGATGGTTGGCACAGCTCAAAGCTGGTGGGAAAGCTTTTCAGCTATTCTCCCCATCTGTCTGAGGCTGACGGTCTTTTATAGGCACTCTTTCTTTCACTCTGTTCTTTCCACCCCCCCCCTTTTTTTCTTTTCCTTTCCTTTTTTTTTATCACAACATCAACATCTTTGTGACAGCAACCACAAAATAGAATGACATTACATTTTTCCCCGTTTACCATTCGATAAACCAATAGGAGTAATTCCCGCTTCAGACAAGTGAAGATCCGAAACATCCCACAGCATTAAAAAAGACCTTAAGCTTTAGGTTTTGGCACAACGCCTCTACTTTGTCATTCGGTATATTCTGTTGTGACGGAGATGGCCAGCTTTGTCTGGAGTCTGATGTATAGTGGCAGTATTCACCGAAGACAAATGGGAAGATGTGACTGTTCTTGGCTAATGGGAAGACAGAAGCCTTTTTCAAGGCTGCCTCTTACAATGGACGCAAACATGGGCTGATCTTCTACATATTGTTTCAGGCAACACAGCTGTCTGTTATTTAAACAGTGCCTTGAATGTAAATGCATTATGAAGCCTGCGCATGTAGAGCAGCTTGAAGTTGAAAGCTTATGGATTCCATCTCCTCAGGTCTCTCTCTCTCTCTCTCTTCCTCTCTCTTTCCCTCTCATTCTCTCTCTTGCTCACTCTCGCTTTCATTCTGTTGCCAAATTGAAAGCATTAAAAAGGGCAAATGAAAAAAATCAAGACATTTGATTTTGGAAAAGGGATTAGGAGGATCTGTGCATCTGGCTCTTGCCACTTCTCATCTCCGTGCCTCCTGTTTAAATTCACTCTGCTCTGCTGTGAGCTGGAGGTAGTGTGGGGGGGTTGGGGTTGAGGGGGGGGGGGGGGGTTTGGCAAGGATGAGGATCGGATCAGGAACGGGCCAGAAGAAAACCTGGTGTTTGGCTCCATTTGTGGCAGTGTGCTCACTTCAGTTTTTGGCAGAATTTTGGCACACGCTTTTAGTACTAGTTTGTGATATGGGTCAGTGGATCACAAGAAGAATGACCCTACCAAGGCTATAAGAGTGTGTTTTGGGGGGGGGGTTCTTCTTGTTGTAATTTATGCATGAATACACTAACAAAACCCTTGGTGTAAGTAATACTCAAATCTGCATTCACAGTGTTCTGTCACCTGCGGGAAAGGAATGCAGTCCCGGGTCATCCAATGCATGCACAAGATCACCGGGCGCCACGGCAACGAGTGTTTTTCATCTGAGAAACCAGCTGCTTACCGACCCTGCCAGCAGCAGCCCTGCAATGAGAAGATCAATGTCAACACCATCACCTCACCACGTTTAGGTGGGTACATTGTTTCCTTCTGTCTCTTGCCAATGTTGGAGAATAATCACACACAGCGATGACTGATGATTGATCACTGTTACCACCTCCAGAATCCCTTTTCAACATTCAACTTTAGTCCAATAATAACTTTAACCTCTTATCATTACAATTCGTTTTCAGAAGCTATCTTTTAACTAAAGCATATTGCTAAGCTGTTATAGTACAGCGATGTTTCCACTCATTGGGTGATGAATGAGTACTAAGTGATGAATTATATGGGGAAATGACCCCTAAAGCTGCTCTGGTTTTACATATAATATGATGTGAAAATATGCTGCGCTGAGATTAATAGCTCATTACCGGTGACTTTGGATTAAATTCAGATCTGTCGTTAGGAAGGGCAGACATTTATGTGTCAATGATGGACTTTTTTCCAGTCAGCTCTCTATTAGGAAGAGCGTTGCTTCAAACATATCTAATGGTCTGAGAGCCTTCTCCAAAATATGACTAGCGAATCCTGTGACGGCATCTTCTTCAGTCGGTTTCTAGCGGGGCATTCCAAGTGGAATGTTTGTCTCAGACCGTTGCACAGCATTTGTGAAAAGCTAGCACGATCTTCCTGAGCGTGTGTCAGCGAGTCTCACCTCGTTTGTCATTTAAACACCAGCGTGTATAAAGCCGTAGCACCGTTTCCAAACCACAGCCGCAGCTTACCGGCATCGTGCATCGAAGTGCCGTCATTCGGTACGCCCAGCCTCTTTCCAATGGCTTGCACACATCATGTAGATTTTCCAGCCGTTCGTTGGCTATCTTGAATTCATTTTGAGACAGCTAAAGACAAAAGTCATTAATTGGGGGATTACTGGTGTGGAAAGTTTGAGCCCCTTCCTAGCATAAATGTTGTAATGAAAGCTACATACCCATTTTCCAAGGCAGGGTGCACAGATTCCTGATACCAAATCATATTTGTTATCCTTGAAAACCTCGGTTCTGTGATCCATTTAGCTTGTCTGAAGCAATGGAACTGATTAAATCTGTCCCTGAATTACAGCCTTGCTTCACATTGGCCTTACACAGTTAGCATGAGATGTATTACTCAAGACTATTCTGTAACAAATAAATGCTCACAGGTATGAGACTCGTGTCAATTCATTCCAAATGAGCTCCTGTTGCTTTGGCTGCCTTGTGTGATGGTCCTCCTGCATCTGGACTCCACAGCAGACTCCCACTAGCGGGGTCATGCTGGCAGCACACATTTCAGTGTTTAGAGAACAATGATTTTAGACAAGCCCTGGCAAACGTTAAGCCTTCTGGGAAGGGGGGGGTCATTTATCATTGGGGGTGGTGGGGGGGGCAGCAGCCACAACAGCAGCTGGGAGGGCTAGCGTCGTCCGTAATGGCACCATGTTTACAGCCGCGTCAACGTCGCCGTTTCTGCGCGATGCAGCTGCACTCGGCTGCCTGCGAGAAGCAGGGGCTTCCCCCCGTGGTCGAAAAAACCGAAGGGCAGCTCGTGCCGAGGGACTCGCCACAGCTGGCTCTAGTTTAGCCCCCTCCAGCCCCCACCCCCGCTACTGCCCTCCACCCACCGCCCCTCACCCCACCCCACCCCGGCTTCTCCTCCTTTTGCATCTGGAAAGTGTGTGATGCAGATTTACCCAGGATACACTGCTGCCCTACCAGGTCACACCAGGATTTGGAGAATCCAACATGTACCATCACGTTGTACCAACGTGCAATTTCAAACGCCTGCACGGATGTGCTACACATTACCCCGATGACCACTTTCCATATGAGATATCTGGCAATACTGCTCCAAACCCTATTTTTATTTAGATATATTCCAGTAGGTTCCATGGCACGGAACGGTCCTGTGCCCATGCCAAATCCCATTAAAATGTTTATCTCTGTTTGGTGCATTGGCTGCCAGCACCTACAGGTGTTTACAACTCCCCCTTGCAGTTGGTCACCTGTCTTTTGTCAGAGTTGTAATTGCCAATGTGACCTTACTGTGAGCGCAAAGCACAGGCTACCTCTCACTCCAGCCCGGGCCCACATAATCACCGCACATGTGCTCTGTATGACACCTTCATAAACACCATGCCAGCAATCAGCCTGAAAATGGAAGTAATGGGTAAAGTTGGATAATGTGTTACTGTAGAATTCAAATTAGGGGCACTGGGAAAGGATGGCCTTTGGGTTGCAGTACATCAATGCTGATGTAGGTGTCAAATACGTTGTTAGTGAATGTGTTTAGAAAAGGATTTTAGCAGCATTTTACCGATGCCTGTCTGGATTAAGACAATGCTGATCTTGAGTCCCGTACACACAAAACTCCACGTAGAGGAACTAGCTGCTAGTTAAGCTCGTAGTTAAGCTCAGGTTGAGCAGTCGACACACACACACACACTGAGAGACCAGTGTCACTGGTAAAGCACTGGTAAACATATCATCAGCACACACCACGCTCTGTGAACATCTCCCCTCCTTCTCCATTTGAACTCTTGGTGGTCTGAGGGGGGGGGGGGCATGTCTCTTTTTTTCCCCTCCTCATGTGCCTGTTGGCCCCGCCGATGTTTACAACTCCCTTGTTTCGTTTGCGGGTACGCTCACCTCAATAAGTATGTCAACACGCCGTCAGGACGCCGATGACGGGTTCCTTCAAAGCCCCTGACGGAATGCAATAGAACCGAGATAATATAATGTTGTTTGGATAAGGGGGATTTGCGCGTGTCTGTGTGAGTGTGTGTGTTGTGTGTGAGTGTGTATTGTGTGTGTGTCTGCATGTTGCGAGGGGGTGGCGAATGCTTACTCCTCATTCAGCAGGCGTGAGATGAAAGTCGGCTGTCCTCCACTGCTCTCGTCAGCTGTGGCTGCCCCGTAGGCTTGTACCTTAGGCCTGCCTGCTGAATGTGGAGGCCCTGACACTCTTTGGCCCTGGGCTCACCGCAGGTGTGAGCGGATCTCTATTCATACGTGCCATAACTTTATAGCCCCTTCGGTTACTCATGCCTTTTCCCTTGTTAATGTTGAATCTGTGCAGCCTATCCAGTCTTGCTGTCTAGAAGCACAGGGGGACTTTGAGGGAAGACAGTAGCGCTGATCAACAGTGTGCCTGTATGCATGTCTGCCTTGCTATCGGTATAAAAGTAATTTAGCGGCTTTAAATGAGAATTATTCTTTGCGATCGTCGACTGTTATTTTTTAGCCCTCTGCAGGTCTGCTATTTCTGGCTTGGTGTCAATACTGTAAGTCTTACTCAAGACTGCCATCTATTGGTGAATGCATTGTCACACAGTAGTTATTTGCTGAAATGGATGGAAAAGCATGTGTCTGTAAGGAATTTTAAGAGAGGTTGTTGTAATTGTAAGTTATTTGTTTTTGACAGATACAAATCTGTTGTACGTGTCCTTTCAGTGCATTCTGCTGCACACACTTGCCATGTGGTTGCAACTGCACACATCCAAATGTTCTCTGTTTTTACCTCCTACATGCATTTTCTCATAAAACATGAGGCCGATCATTTTACAATCCCACAAGTATCACAAGATCCCTGTTGCCACACCAGTGAATAATAAAAACCCATTGTCAGAGCAGAAAATCCCCCAGAATGCAACACAGTATCATTTAATACTGTTTTCTATGTACGCCAGTAATGCAGTGCAGTTGTGACCATATTCCAGTGTTCTGTTAACGTTGCTTTACCATTACTGTAACACGAAGTAACTCTTTCTTTCCCTGTGCCTCTCTCAGCTGCTCTGACATTTAAGTGTCTGCGGGACCAGTGGCCGGTGTACTGCAAGGTCATCCGGGAGAAGAACCTCTGCACAGACATGCGCTGGTACCAACGCTGCTGCGAAACGTGCCGGGACTTTTACGCACAGAAGCTGCAGCAGAAAAGTTGACGTGCACTTCCCCACCGTCCCCAGTCCCTGACCCCTCTTCCCTCTACACTCGCAGACAGAAAGGTTCTCCGCTTGTCCCCGTAGAAAGAACCCAGGAAGGTTCTGGCTAGAACCCTGTTTTGAAGTATGGAGCCCTTTTGGATATCAGCTGTATAAGCAAAGAGACTCCTCTTGTCAGAAAAGACACAGAACCCCTATAACCCTAAGACAATATTGTAAGTGTAAGGGTTCCATACAGGGAAAAAGCTTTGTAAGTGGAACCTTTAAGGGTTGTTCTACAGGCACAAGCCAAATAACCCTTTTGTTTATGGAGTGCAGTTCTGAAAACATATAGCCCTTTGGACTAGTGCTTGGCATTTTGTCTGATTTCAGTTCAAACAGTGTATGCACTGCCTCTTGGTCAGTTCCACTCCTGAATGTTGTAAGCTCATATTATTTATTATAGAAGTCTTTCGGTAGTAACAGATGTTTCTTCTCAAAATGAGATCCACTCCATCTGACATGTACACTGTATTCATACAGAAACAGCTGGATAGTCTTTGAGTAATGTACAAAAGAGTTGTACAAAAAGTACCTCTTCATAATCCCAATATAGCAGTGAAGTTATGCCATAGAAAGTTCCAGGTTAGTATTCTGATTGGCTGATGGGCATTCTAATGACTGACGTTATCTTATGATAACGCCACTCTGCCTGGTTACTTTGTATACAGGTGCAGGACACCAGTGCCACTATCACATCCCGTGTATACTGTGTGTACAATGATGGCACACAATCTAATGGGCTAGAAAAGCATTTCAAGATAAACTACTCACAATCACATATACATATTACATAGAAATGTGCCACACAGACTGATTGAAAAAAATATGAGATGTATAATACTCTGAGTCTGACTTTTCTTGGGACCAAATGCCAAGCACTAAGGTCATCTCACCCCCTCCTCTCTTATTTATGACAGATGCACTTCTGAATGACGCATCACACAGAACTTACCCATTACAGACGAACCAGATCACATGGGTAAAAAGCACTGTTATTTATATATATTTTATACAAAAGAAAAGCTTGGTTCTTTAGCTATGCATATGGGTAAGGAAGGTGATACCGGTGGAAAGCACGTCAAGACAAATAGCTGAACATCTGTGTCACTTGTGTGGATCATGATGATCTATTGGCTTATTAGTTATCATTTATACTGTAAAGTCAATTTTGTGTCATGTTTTAGTTTCAGAATGCTGAGTTGGTGCTAACTTTTGTTTTTGTTTATTTTTCTCTCTTTTGCAATGATTTTGTTTTCATCCAGACATTAATACTGTGGCCTTTAATGGAGAGAATCTACCTAGTTCTTTGAGGGTGCATATTGTGATTCAAAGGACATCCTGACAAACGTTTCCATATTTGCATTTAATTATGAGACACCAACCAGAAGCTTAATGGAAGGTTATACACCGAATTAATATAGACTGATTACATTTCGTCAAACATAGCTGCTCTCTCTAAGCGCAAAGACATGCCATCCAAGGCGTTTAATTCAACAGTAACTGATAATATCACTCAATAATCCCACTCTTTTGTGACATGACAAACCATTATCATCACTGTGTAATTCAGCTTCGTAAAGCTTTACATTTTCATGGGTTATCTACCAAATGAGGTATTTCAAACATTTCACAGTGTTGATTTCTAACATGCACGTTATTTTATAACAATTATCCCTCATTCCATGCCAAAAATAGTGCTGCTTTTTCAATAAAAAGGCATCAGAGGAGACCTGTTATTGAAGTCCTTAATACCTAATTTGCTGTCTGAAAACATGTTTAAAATCACTTTAACATAGCAATGTAATAAAAAAATGTGCAATGGAATGTACAATGTTGGCATTCTGACGATTTCTGAAATCCCTTAACAATGGTGAGATTTGAAATGAAACTGCCAACTGCCTCAATTAGTTTCACAGAGCCAACATCTGCCTAGGCCTCACAAGTATGACTACACATGAGAGAAAATGAACACTATCATTATCATTAGCTCAAATAAACAAGATAGATTTTCATTGGCAATAAAAGCATTAGCATTACAAAATCAACCACAGATCACAACCAATTAGCACATAACACATAACTCACCACCATGAAACCCAAACCGAGATCCGACTTTATTTTTATTAATAATTATTGAAGAATTTAGTCAGCTTAACATGTCATTTGACTCAGTTTTATCTCATTTTCACTAGAACAAACATTGAAATTTACTTAATTTTGAAGGGCTCAAAGTGTTTCTGCGATTTCCTCCTCACTCAGGCACCTGGCTTCCAAAAAACAGTTGCCCAAATGGGCTTTTTCCAAAGGCCAACCTCCTCCTGTTTCCCCCACAGAAAGGTTACATGAAACAGGAAGAGACTTTACCCCACCCCACTTTGAGAGGCTCAGTGGTTCAGAGTGAAAAATGATCCAATTTTGTCAGTGGTGAAACCTCGGCCATCAGGTTCATCTTCAAAAGCTCTACAACTTTTTTCTGTCTCTATCTCAATGTGCTACGTGAACTCAACATTTAGATTTTCAGATGCTTTCGCGTTCTTTATTAATGCTCTGGTCTAACTTAGCCCACTTGTTCTACAGTGCTCCTCTTTGCTGCCACATGCATAGCATTTTAAACCAGTTTATGGTGAAATATGCATGACACACACTGAAACTAGGCCGCAGATTGTTTTCTAACTGGGTGGGTTATAAATATTTGCATGTATATACATTACTGCAAAACCCTCTCTGATGTTTTTTGTTTTTGTTGCAATTTTTTACTAGTTACGTTTGTTTTAAGAAAAGATTTGTTAAAAATAATCCAAACGACAAAGACAGTCATTATTCTGAAACAACAACATGGCAGGTAGATATGCCTTGAATGAGATGTGTACTCCAGTGTTTTCAAAGTCATAATGTACATGATGTCCTTCATTTCACTGAGGCAAAAGATATTCTGGATTGTCTTTATATAAAAAAAAAACATCAAAAGTAATGACCATGTTTGGGTTTCTGTAAGGTGTTAATGTCTCTAAGTCTAAACCACTTTGTCAAGAATGAAAACGATTCAGAACATGTGGAGGCAGAAACATGATAGGACCTAAGAAAGTGCCTAAGACGGAAACAAACCCTCTTATTTAATCTTTAAAAGTCGATAGAACTCTATCGCAGCATAGACAGTTTCATGGACATGCGTATTAACCTATGACATACCATGTTTCAAACTGTAATAATATTTAACCTATGTAATAATTTGAATGACATTGTAAGTGAATACATCCTCAGTTAATACAAATTCTCAAGGTCAGTTGTACCACCATTTAAAACAACATGGTGCTGGGTATGCATTACCACTTTTATACATCTGTATGTTGAATAATGAATGTCATATAATTACTATATCATATCTGCTATGATGCTGCATAGTGTTGTCACATGAACTGTAATTTAAGACTGTTCTGCTACTGACAGAGTTATGCAGGCATTATGACCAGTTGGTTCAGAGAAAGTGTACTGTAATTGATTTTTCTCTGCCATGTTTTGTGTGCATATACTCTATCAGTACTGTAGGATGCCTAGGAGGCCATGACTGTCTTTTGTGTGTAAATTGTATTTTACAGTACAGTGGTGCTACAAGCTACAAGCTGCTTCTCTCTTTTTCTGCTGCACAAAAAACAATAGTATTCATTTGATATGCATATGTGTATCTCTCATTTCAAATGGTCACTCATCACCCTGTACTTGAAGGGGGAAAAGAAAAAAGGAGATTTTGTTTAAAAAAAATAACACTGTACATGTTAACACTGATTCCCTTTGGGTCTGATGCAGGCTTTTTAGGGCCATCAGTTCTGCCAAGTCTACAGGGTTGTAGTATCGCCAAAGTATTCTCTTGCATCAGGTGCTCAATTAGAAGTACTGGATCTGTACATTCAAAACAACTGAATGCTGCATTGAAAATGTGTTCTCCACTGTTCAAGCTTGCCACAATTGAGGGCTGTGGTTTCTCATAACTACGTGTATATAGCAGTGCCTCACACGATTAAAAAGAATTGCCACAATGTTGTCTTTCTGTGAGTGATGTAGGTTTCACATGATTTTCTATTTTTCATTAAAAAGGAGTTTAACTGCCCTTGGTGTTTAAGGGACAGTTTTGTGGAGTGGAAATGCAGTTCATCTGTACACAGCATTAATATCCCTACGCTGAAAAAAGGGAACAGCTGTTTTGTCAAATTTACTAGACCGTATTACACTGGAATTACACAAATTAGTCTTGTTTCTCCTTAAACATGAAGTTCTTGTGTTGATCTAACTAATTCCAACATTCAAGCATACAATATATTCAACTTAATCATGACGAGTACCTGGAAAGCAAAGAACCTTTCTGCCACCACTTACTTGTTAAATGAATTCCCATCAGCCTTTTTAAGAACATTGAAGTAATTAAGTTTATACAGTAGTGTTGCCAAACGTTTTTATATGGGTTTGCTAATGTTTTCTCAGATGCCAATGCAATTTAAGAGATGGTCTGTGTCTTTGTGTTGGAAATGCGCCATGCATTATTCCCACCATCACCATGTCAGGTATTGATAACACTCAAGATCTCAGTGGTTACACTGATCTCTTGCATGAGAGTAATGAATGCTATTGATTGTTGCCCCATGACTTATTCAGAATGTGTCATTTCTGGAAGCAGTGACATCTTCAATGAAACCTGTCAGTATGTGCTTGCTTATCACACCTCCATAACACAATGTTGAAGTAACATGATTAAATAAATGAAACTACTCATTTCATGTAACCTTAATTTAAACAATTTTATTGGAATTAGTTGGTCAATTTGTATCTGTTTCATACGGGACCTAAATAAACTTTGTAGATTGAAAGAGAGATGCGGTGTTGATTTAACACAATACAATCTTGTGCAACTGATGTCGATAATTAAGTAATCGTACGAAAGCTAAAGCTATTGTTAAGCAAGACCTATTTAATTCCTTCACACTTTAAAAATCAACACCAGTGTGAATTATTTATCACCCTTTCTTTTGGGTCCTACTTTGTTTTTGTAATGTGGTGTTATTTTTGCATACCATCTCGACAGTTACTGCATCAATAACAATGGTACTCTGTGGGCACATAAATATATAATGTGCCCCTTCAACAAAATCCTCAGTGTTGTTCACAAAACAGAACAAAACAATAAAATACAACCCAAAAAACAGTGTTTAGAACTAAATTCCTCTTTTCAAGCTGTCAACATGTTGCCATGGTGTTAGAAGGAAAACGAGAGTTGACGTATTACATCATATAGCACTATGCAATAAATGTATCACACCATGGACTTTAATAATAGGGAATCGTTTGAGCTGGTGCCAAAAATGTTATTTGTTTTCAATGCATTGTGTTTTAATTTTCTTTGAAGTAAGTCGTAACAGTAATTTTTACTACTTTTTTTATCACCCACCTTTGACTGAGAGGTTTGAGATGAAGACAGTCTAGTTGTGTTGTGTAACAAAAGTTGAGTGTGGCAGGGAGTAGATGCGTGTCTGTGCCCTTGTTGGCACTGTGTGTTGCTCTAACAAGGTCTCTAGAGTCAGATAGGATTACACACACCTGTGCGAGACACCTACCTTCTCATCAATTATTACTTCCACTATGGGTTACGGCTGAGTCAGTTGCACACACACACAGTGACAGAGCAGGAGTGCTCTGATGGGGCCAGTCCTGGACGAACAACATGGACATCTCCGCTCTCCCCAACAGCAACCACCCGGAGAAGTTCCTGCAGTTGGATGTGGGGATGCTGCCTGCGACCCACGGAATGTTCCAGATCAATGCGGTGCTGTCCGGACATAAGCAGTGGCACAACAGAGTCTACACAGAGGTATACTACAGTGCACTGCGGCTCAGGTTGTATCTGTGTGGTACTTTAGTGAAACACCACAGGAGCGTACTATGTGGATAACAGAATTCTTTCTCATCAACTAAATTCAACTAATAGATATGATATGTCTGAAGTTTTACAGCTGTTTAGTTTCTTTTAGTGCCTTTCTATGAAAAGATATTGCTGAATTAAACTTCAAATGTCTTTGAGTTTATCTACATCACTGGCATTGTGTTTTCTTCTGTTTAATAACTCTAAAATGCTTGCTTCTCAGCTCTCTATTGTAAACAGCATTAGCTTGTATATAGCTGTACCAAGGGAGAAAGTAAATAAAACATAAAGAAAGGCTTTGTTAATGCATTAAATGACTTCAATGCACAGGTCTGCCAGCAATGAGTCATGCTCCCGTACATTCAGATATACAATTTACTTTCTCTCTCTCTCTTCATTTTAGCTACCTTTTATTTATTTCAAACGTTCGTAAAAGCACTCTGAATAATTACTCCACTGAGTCACTTGGACAGAAAATGAATACACCAGCCACTATGGCCAAAATACCCATTTGATGAGACAATTAGCTTACATTTCTACTGTGGATTTCAGACTCATAGCTGGATTTTACTTTTATATTCTACTTGACCAGAATGACTTGTTTTGCTTTGTTTTGTGATTTTCCTCATTTTCAGAGGGCAAGAAGAAACTTGAGTCTGCAGAGGCCATCGCCGGAGGGCAGTCCCGTGTTCGTCGACTCGGTCCTCCGAAAGCACGTCACGCCAATCACCATGACGCCAAAGACCAAGACCAACCCTCTCTACTCGGACATGATTATTGACGTCGGAGACAACCCAAAGTCGAAGCCCTCCTGGACTATCCAAGAGTACGACAGACAAACACTCCACGGCAATTTAGGAGACTATTTAAAGGTAGCCACACTCTAATAACTTGCTGATTTTAACATCTTCTTTAAAATGCCATGATAACCATAGCATGGGACTGTCTCAGTGCAGTCAAAGCCTTGCCACTAAAAATAGGATAATGTGATAAGGATTATATATTTTATCAGTGTCTGAGAGGATCAATGTTATCTATTTCCAAGCATCACTTTGATGTACAGTAGGCCGACACTACGCTTAATTTAGGGCTTGTGTTAAGAATGTGTTACAGGCCTTGCAGTATGATGATAAAAATCCAATCAGCAGATGAATCATAGCAAGGATCTGGCCTCCTATTATGAATCTTGTAGTAGTAGTGATCATGTCCTCTCCAAAGATGAGTTCAAGCTCAAATTAGACCCATTGTAGAGGGCACACATGGTCGTTTTTTGGTACATGCTGTTGAGTGTTACCCACTGACACCATGGTTATAACAAATTTATATTTGATCCACTAGACATTATTTTCATGGTTGCATCTTAAAATGACATCTTCATTTATCTATCATTGTCTGATAGTGTTTTATAGTGGATATTTGGTACAGAACATCGCTTATGCAGGGTATCCCAAAGCACAGTATACAATATACAGTTAGATACATACCATCCATACCATCAGAGACACATATGTCCTTAAGCATGATATCAATCTGATAATGTAGTACATTTCAACTTCTTGTAGTTCTTATTAGAGTACTCTGAACTCTGAAGATTTACCCTGAAACATACCTTTAAAAGCATGCAGCATATTTCTGTCTGTATATGGTCCAGTAGATACAAATATCTACGTATTCTATCTAAGTATGATATCTTCACCCTAACTCAAGCAAATACATAACATTACTGAATGGTGACTCAGCACAACCTTTAAGGACAACTGATATGAGTGATGCTCAACGTGTGTGTTATTTGATTCTCCGCAAATGACGAGGGCTGTAACCCCAGCCAGCTGAGGTCAGATTAGAATACCAAAGTGCCACCGTATTCCTAAACAATCCGCTCAAAGTCAGCAATCAGAAAACTCAGAGGCTTCACTCTTTAATCCGATGCAAATGATTAAACGCAGCCTTAATTAAAAGGTAAAGAGTAAAAGATGGGTCCCTCTGTGCTTCAGAGTGGTGATGCCATATTGAACCATATTGAAACTGCCAGCCTTTCCCTGGACGGAGCCTCTGAGCACTGCTGACTTCACACATTTTGTAGTGATGAAGAGACACCATTAGCCACGATGAGGCAAATAACAGGGGTTGTTTTTGTGCACTAAACACCAAGGAGCCATGATTATGCTAGGAAATATACAGCAAAGTAATTTGAATGCAACATAAACACTGTTAATTATACACAAGTTTGAACATTGACCTTGAACATCAAGAAGGTTTTGATCAAAGTGTTTTGAGTTGTTGAGTATTAGAATATTATGTCTTAAATCATTCAGATGAACTGTGGAGTTTTAAGCTAGTTTGGCAATTGCCTCGTGAGGCGACAACATCTCTAATTAATTTCCATGTGTTGTAGGAGGATCCGGGAGAGCTCAATTTTTGGCTAGAAGAGCTTTACACCCCAGGGTATGACTCCCTGTTGAGGAAGAAGCAGGCCGAACTAACAAGGAAAAAGATCTGCAAAATATTAACCTCCGTTTTTGTGTCTGTGTGTGTCATAATTGTTGTCATCACTGTGCCAATTGTCGTTTTACGAAATAAAGATTGATTTATTTTTGTAACAGTTTGTCTCATCTCCAAACAATATATCATGCCCAATTTGCCTAATTGGTTATATCTTTAATTTTACCTGCATTTCTGGATCCCTAATACTGGAAGACAAGTCTTCCATTATTTGAAATCTATGAGTGGTTTCTAACTGAAGAAGACTGTTAACTTATGGTCAGAGAAACAGGTATCAAATAGAGACCAAGGGCTTTGGGCACAGGGGTCTGGTTCCTCCTTCTCAATCCCTTTGGCCGCACTGTCAGGTCTAATTAGGTGATTATTTTACCTCACAAACTCATGATTTGCTTCTAGTTTACTCAGTAGTGATTATAGCAATACCCAGGGTACCTTAGATTTGTTTAAAAAAAAAAAAAAAAACATTTATGAAGGATATTGCCAATATAGTGGATTTGTTTTTTTTACTGTTCTAGGAAAACTCATATCTTTTAAATACAAATCCTGGATGTAAAATCTGCTAAGGCATTTTCACTTTGTATGAGATGTACAGACCATACTGACGTTTTCTGCCACAGATAAAGAACCCATCTATCATGAAACCCATTCTTCTCCTCTCTCTCCTGTCGTTTTATTCCTCTGTCCTCCACACTCAGTCATTTGCCCATTTCCACTAGCCTTTACTCTCTCCATCCACTTTCCTCTCTGCTCTCTCTCTCTCTCACTCATCCCCTTTCATTTATAAACTTCCCCTCATCTTTCTCGCTCTCTGTCTTTGAGTAATTGTGCCCCGTGTGATTGTCTTTGGCTCTGTCGTTAACTCCTCTCTTCTTCTCCCATTTCTTCCCCCGGTTTTTCTTCCTCTTTTTCTTTCTTTTGCCATTTCCTCATCCTATGTTTACTCCTGTTCTTATCTTCCACTCACAGCTATCATCTATTCTCCTCTCTTGTTTTCTTGCTTCAATTAAGCCTTTGTTGTCAGGCTCTATTCTTTCTATTTTAGCCCTTCTCTCCTACTTCAGAAGCAATTTCATCCATTTTAAACTTGTTCTCTGCTGCTCAGGTTCCTGTCTTTGCCCCCCCCCCCCCTCTTTTGGATAATCTTCTCTTTCATTGTTATTCTCTAAGCACATCTGCTATCTTCTCTTCTTTTGCTTCTCCAATCTTTTCCTTTCTTCGATTCAATTTCCACCTGCAATCTTTCAGACTCTTCTGCTTTACATTAATTCTTTGTATTCACCTCTGTCATTCACTAGAATGGTGTTATTCTGCTTAATTGTTACGCTATTTGGTTCTGTCATTCATTTGGGGTCTGACAAAATGTACATTTGAATCCCTTAATTGCAAATTATTGTATTTGCTCCAAAACGATTACATCCAAGTAGCCTTGTAACAACAGGTGTTCAGTTAGGCATAGACAGCTATCTGTGTCTCTGTACATTCCATATACAAGCCTGTTTCTCTTCTGAACATCATGGGGGTCACTTTTCTCTCAGATGCACCGGAGAGTTCTAAGGAAGCATTGCAAAGGTTGCCATAAATGAGGTTTAGGAAAAAGACCACACCTGACTCTTCCTGGACAGCAGACAGTACACCTAATTTCTTCCAGCCTCTCTTAGCGTTTACTCATATGCCTCCTTCATCAGTAAAGTGATTCAGATCGATGATGCTGAAGCCACAGTCTTCACCTGTGCATATCTTTTAGTATGCTTCATATATCATCTGTAGAAAATTATTCCATGTCCTTCAAAATGTTATGTTAATAAATAGCTTTCAATTGCAACAGAAATGTATTATATAATGGCATAACAAAGTTTTGTAATAGAATCAATGGATGACACTTCTGAGGGTTTTAACAAGCTTTATATCCCGCTGTGTGTCTGTTAACAAAAATAACACATTTTCAAAGCTTTTACCGCTGAATATCCTGTCACTGTGCAAAGTCATTATCATTTCTCTGTTGTGCTCTGTTGCGACACAAAGCTATGATTGATGAGGCGACCTAGCCGAACTAGACGAGCAATCAAGGTTTTAGCTTTGTCAGAGGAGATTTCTCCACTGACAACAACATAAATCCGTTGTGATCTTTATCTAGATAACAGGCAACAACTCATTTCCGGGTTTAATTGAAATGCTTTATCACAGGAAGGATGTTGATGGAATTAACATGTCCAGAAAAAGTTAATAAGCAGATGATCATGCAACATGAAACAAGATGCATCAGTTCATCCTGCAAACAATGATAACATTGCTGATACATATCTACATCATATCATTTTATGTTGAAGACATTTCCGTAGGAGAAATTAACGTTTTAACATGTAGTTGAAATGTAGTTGTAGATGTAGTTGAAAACTACCTGCGCCTATGGCCACCGCAATAACTGGAGAGTCTCATATCGTCAGTAAATCATGTCAGTTATTGAGTGCCATCACGCAGCTGGCTTGGCCAAGGGGGTGGACAAGGTGCATTATTAGATGGCGTGACCTCCACCTCCACCCGACGAATGACTGATGCCCTTTAATATATTTTTCCTAGATGTCACTGGAAATGTTTATTTTTAGGCAAAACTTCATCACAAAACTCCCTAGCTTATGAGCCAATATATTTATTTTGCCTGGCAGGTAACCTGTATATATAAGAATATATTGTTTTGTAAATGTAACTCGATAATGAAAAATGCGCTGTGTTGTATTTTGCACATCTGTACCACTAGGGGGTAATGCAGCACAACACACACACCTCAGCCTTGGCTCTCCATTCGCAAATCAAAAGTTTAGTTAAGTATTTGTTTGTGTGTTGGTTTATTTTGTGTTTATATTTTTGCTCGTTTTGTATTAATTAACATTAGGTTAACATTACCGTACCATTTTGAGAACAAAGGTTAGGCCTAGGTTGTCCATTAGCCTACCCTGATTCAAAAATAACTATTCCATGTTCAAAAATATTTTCCGCTGCAGTGGTTATTACATTTACTGTGGCATTATGCCTGAACTAATATTACTCAATTCTGGCAATGACAACTGTAAATATATGATTTGCATCTTGGGGACCTCCAGGTACAAGTTAAGTTACATGGGGGACACTGGAATATGTGCAGTTTTATTGTGGGTTTACATGTATGCTGCTCGGATCTTCAGTGGGGTTCCTACTTCATATTCACTGAAGCAGCCGTGGTGATGTAGGTTCTCACCGCTCTCTTATAGCTCTCCCTCAAGACGTCAGCTTGCATGGGGAAGAGGAATAGTCAGCATGCATCGCTCCGCCCTCAGACTGCTAGGCAGAAGAAGCCTTCGCTTTTCCCGTTACTTCTGACACCGTGAATATGTGTAGTGACACCACCGACAGGCTTTCGCCACAGCGGACAGAAAGTGAAGAGGAGAGATTTGGGAGATAAAAAGTTATTTAGGCAGACGTCAATTTGTAAACAAAATGGCGAGTCGGTGGAGGATGTAATAGCTTGATGGCAAGCTAGCTCTACCTACTGAATGGTATGAAGTCTACAAACTGTTCTAATGTCATTATAACACTGCGAGGCGGGAAGCGGAGAAGACTCAGAAGGGTCGCTATGTCTTCGGATAGGATACATGAACCATATAATGCCTAATTTTCAAAGGAACTATGTTTGTCCCGGAATGTTATGAGGACTACTGGCTACAGCGTTACCTTCCAGAAGAACAGTGCAGTAACTTCTTCCGTCGCGCTGGACACTGCAACTAAAGAGGGTTCTTGCCAAAAAGCAACTGGCGCTCCAGAAAAGTTGAAATATATTTGTTAAATAGCGGCAAGGCGTTCATCCGTCTCTGCGTTCTGCGTTGAATGGATACCTTTCAGGGATGATGTTCATACATTTAGAAATAACAAATGCTGTTACCCTCAGGTATCATTTCTTAATTTGGCAGTGCACTTTGTTGATGTGATAATCATGTATGACACTCTTTCGACGGATTACGGCTACATATCTTTACATATCTGAGGAACTTCGCATCGTTCACCCTTTTCTCAAACTGTCGGCAATCTATTGTACTGTTTCTACCATGGCTGTCAGGTCCAGGAGACCATGGATGAGCGTAATTGTTGGGGTAGTTCTTGGATTTACAGCTGCTTCGTGGCTGATTGTCCCAAGGGTGATGGAGATTAGTGGCAAGAAGAGGCGGTCCTCCATGTGTTCTTACTACAGCAATTCTGTGAATATAGCCAAAGTTCCAGAAGTACACGGTAGCACCGCAACGAGCAATGCGTGGCGCAAAGACCCGGAGAGCCCTTTATCTAGTCAAGAAGGAAGCGAGGAAGAGGAGGAAAGTGTCTACCGGACAGGCAATGGAAGCGGGGACGGCGGAGGACCTATAGCCAGACCTAAGCATTTCCTCTTCGTCGGTGTCATGACAGCCAAAAAGTACCTTGATTCACGAGCAGTTGCGGCGTATAGGACGTGGACTCGTTCCATCCCGGGGAAGGTGGAGTTTTTCTCCAGTGAAGGCTCGGAAACGGTCCCGCTGCCAAGTCCCCTCCCCGTGGTATCGTTGGCCGGAGTGGACGACTCATACCCTCCCCAAAAGAAATCCTTTATGATGCTTAAATACATGCACGACCATTACTTGGATAAATACGAATGGTTCATGAGGGCAGATGACGATGTCTACATTCGAGGTGAATACTTGTTGAAGAATGGGGTATAATTTACATATGTCATTTGAGCCCTGGGGCCAGGCTGGTAATTTGTTGAGAGACTTAGTTTGACTTGGCTGCAGTATAGCCAAGTAGTGATTATAAATTGCGAGGTCTCCAGGTATTAGAGCGCCAATTTAGTACCAAAAGATCACAGGCCATAGGCACCAGACAACCGATACACACTAAACACGTGCTGTTTGTTGTCATCCCTCCTAATGTCAATAAACCAGACCCAGACCTCATTAGCCATTTTTACAGAGCAGACACACTCTTCAGTACCTACCCAGTGTTACAGTTTTGAAGCCAATTAATTGATTCCTCTGGTCAGCTGTCTCTGCTTGGCCAATCCAGTTTACCAAGCGATCATTGCATTACCCTGCCATTGATTTCTGTTACTTGGTAAAGCTGACTGTCCCCACAGCTACAGAGAAATGACCAATGCAGATAGCCAGATTGATTGGTGAATGCAGTGTTATCACTTTTAAATCATCCCTGTGCAAAACCAGTCACTATGCAGATCCACCCGCATCTCATAAGCATTCTAAGTACCAAGTTAATTTCACAGATACCCTGCCCATAAATATTCTGATCAAAAGCAATCTGGTAAAATGCAATGCAGATTCTGCTGAGATTTGATATGCATACCAAACACGGAAATGGGACATTTTATTCTTAGAAGGTGAATGATTCTTATTTGAATATGACACATGGGAAAACCAAGGTTGTTACTTTTGTGTTATTTTATCATGCTGCATTTTGATAATGTTGCTGTCTCACTGTCCGGGTTCTAGGAGTTTTTTTGTGTGAATGTGTCCTCTATGTGTCAGCCATTCCTGCTATTGACTTGGCACTGAATCAGTTTTATTTCAGGCGACCAGTGAGCATTCATAACGAGGTTAATTCAATACTTAGGCCCCAGCATTGCTATGAAAACTGTCCTCAAATTCCACCGTGCCATGCTGAGGTATTTTCTCTGAATAGCATGCACTCTTACTGGTCTAAACTGGGGATGAATGGACGAACGTGTGTCCACATAGATTATCATTGTTTGTACGTGAATATTATCTAATCTAAAGCTTTATTTGATTAGTGCTGCACTGACTGGCTATAGGGTACGGCAGAGTTATCATCTGTACTGAAAAGGTATTACATATTTAAGTAGTTGAGAGTGATAAACCACGTTCTTGATTCTGCATAAGCCAGGAAATTACAGTCTACCAGACTGTATTATGAGGTCGCTTTATGGAAGAATTTAAGTGTTCAAGTAGATCAGTACAGATCACAGGCATTCACAACTCACTAATGCTCACATTTAAACCAAATGGAAGAGATTTAAGACTCAAACTGACTACAAAAACTATTTTTAAATCACATATGAACTATGTACAGTGTCTTGGGATGTAAACTTAAGTAGAATGATTTACACTGTTAGCTGTAGTTACAGAGTGCTGATGGGTAAATCAGTCAAGTTAAACGTTGGCCAGGCTGTAACCTGGTACAAGTTTGCCCCAGAGTCTCTCCCTTTGCCACAACCCATACGTCATGGTCCTTGCAAGTCTTCCATTCTCTTGCCATAGTCCTGACACATATGTATGAGTGGTCCAGAACAAATTAGAGCGGATTATTCAGACTCCCTGAAATCCCTGTTACATAGTCGCTTAAACACAGTTTGGAGAAAGGGAGGCTGTCTTAGAAAAAGTAATTCTTGATACTTCACATGAATGGGTGCCATTCATAGGAACCTATTCACTGTGTTCTGAAGTAACACAATGTTTAGCTTCTGGAATATTTGACAAAAAGTCCAGAGCAGGTATGAAAGTGATGAAATGTATTTTAAATATAATCCTTGTAGGTCGCCGGTAAACAACAACAAGTCATTGCACTAGGGCCAGTCAGAGGTTCTAGGATCACCATTATAACAGAATAAAATAGACTTTCCTTTGGACCTGGACTTTGGTTTGTTTGGAAACTGCTAAATGAACCCAAACATAACCAGATTTGCTTTAGGGGTGGAAGAATTGTATGTGCTGAGAGACCCATCTCACACAAGGTCATGCAACCCACTTCTCCGCAGGAGAAAAGCTGGAGTCCTTCCTGAGGTCGCTGAACAGCAGCAAGCCCCTGTACCTGGGCCAGACGGGCCTCGGCACCACGGAGGAGCTGGGAAAGCTGGCACTGGAGCCCGGGGAGAACTTCTGCATGGGCGGCCCCGGCATGATCTTCAGCCGGGAGGTGCTGCGCAGGATGGTGCCCCACATCCGCACCTGCCTGCGGGAGATGTACACCACCCACGAGGACGTGGAGGTGGGCCGCTGCGTGCGACGCTTCGGGGGCACCCAGTGCGTCTGGTCCTACGAGGTGAGTGAGAGACAGCGGAGACTTCGGTGTTCGACCATGAGCTCTGATAAAGTGCTGCTCTGCTATATGATTTACAGTGATGTTTCGACCTCTGGGAGTGAAGTCAGTGGTTGAGGTTCGGACAGACCAGAATGCATTCATCAACATTTAACAATCTCATGATATACTGAATATGACTTTTCTGGAAACATCACATCCACCATCGCGTTCATTTTACAACATTCTAAACACTCCCTTTGGGTTTGGCCAACTGTTTAAGTGCCAGTCTGGTGTATGAACTTACAGAGACATGTTGACCTCTTTGGGACTTAAGTCAGTGGTCTTGAGGTTGTGAGTTGTGAGTGGAGTTGTTATATACACAAACACACACACACACACACACACACACACACACACATGCTATATATATGCACATGCTAGGCATCCACGGTCTCTGAATTGATCTGTTTTTGAAGGACACCGAAGTGCGTTGTGCCACTCTACTACCCTGAATGTCTTGGCTTTATCACAGCACGGCATGTGCAGTTCAGTGCTTAGAGCACTTAGAGGTGAAAGT
The DNA here is from genome assembly GCF_900700415.2 of Clupea harengus. NCBI lineage: Eukaryota > Metazoa > Chordata > Actinopteri > Clupeiformes > Clupeidae > Clupea > Clupea harengus. The sequence continues at coordinate 12,414,203 of NC_045163.1, read as the reverse complement.
GGCCATTTTATTGCTTCTTTTACCTTTTTAATAATCTTTTACTATGTTCTGGCAAAGCGCCTCCTCTTCATCAGATGCTCCCAGTCTCTCTCTCTCTCTCTCTCTATCTGGGTTCATTCATCAAATTACTGTTAAGGGAAAGGTACCACCCTCCTACCGTCCCTAGAGACGTATGTACTCGCTGAGTCCTACCCAGTGACATACTTTTCTCTTGTTAGAAAAACACTGACACACTTATACCCGTGACCGGTATTTATTTGTGGTAAGGTTTTTGTGGGTGTGTGTGTGTGAGTGTTTGTCTGCAAGTGTGAGAACTGAATGAGGGTCAGTGGGAGTGCCTATGTGTACATATACACAAGGACATGTCCAGGTGTGTTTGTTTATGTGTATGTATGTGTGCGTGTGTGTATGTCTGTTTTTGCATTCAACTGTGTACTATTAAGGGAACACTGTGTACACTTATGTAATTTATGTGTGTGTGTTTGTGTGTGTGTGTGTGTGTGTGTGTGTGTGTTTGTGCATGTGTGTGTGCGTGTGTGTGTGTGTGTGTGTGTGTGTGTGTGTGTGTGTGTGTGTGTGTGTTTGAGTTTGACTCCTCCTACCTCCCCATTCACCCCACTGATCCATCTAGAGTCTGATTATTTTCCCTGGAATATGGGCTCTGGCTAATGACTTATCCATCCCCTCTCATTTCTCTCTCTGAGGGATAGTTTCCTCTGTGCCTTACAGGCAGGGAAATTTCCCCTCAGACAAATGGATACGCGAGAGAGATGTTTCCATCAGTGTAAAAATACCCCATTTTTCAGCGTTTCCATCAGATTAGATAGAGCGTGATCAAACCCTGAATCACACACTGTGTAATTGCCATGTGCGTTTTAGGCAACTGTTCGAACTTTCAGTCAGTGAGCACTTTCCTGACTGCATGTATGCATCTACCATTCTGAGCGCTATAGATTCTTATGTAACACGCTTATTATGAGGCAAGCTTTGGAGCTCTCAGTCTTCGGTCATAATGAAGAGAACACAATGGACACCAGAATCCCCTTGGAGAACTATGCAAAGTAGAGGTTCCAAGGTCAAAACAACAGCCACAAGCTGCTCCGACCTTCACTACTCAGCAGTATCCACATGGCAGCACCTTTGTGACTTATGCACAGTACTCTGCTCAGTCACATTGTCATTGCCCCCCCCCCCCCCCCACGAGTTCATAAGCATGAATATTTAGGCACCTGAAATTGGATTAGACCTTGAAATTACTATGGAGGATATGTGCCTGCAGATTATTCAATGACTCCTGGCAGTCATTATTGTCATATATTATGCCTGCAAGGTTCCTGGTAATCTAATCACATTGGCCTGATTGCAGTTAAACAGCAGCTGAACCTGCATCCCTCCTAAAGCACAGTTAAATGGAGTCTTAAATGGCACTTTAATGGCATTTAGTCAGTCAGACTTTATGAACCCTTTAGATTATTTGCTGCACAATGCGTAAGGAAAGCTAGAAGAGCTTGATGTCTTCTCCAAATGTGATTGGCATCCAGTCAACCTTTGTGTGATGATGGGATTGGAGGTGCACCTGTTGTAGCTAGACTATTGCCATTGTTTACAGGGGCTTCCTGTGCCTCTATTCAGAATACTGAACAACTTCCTGAAGCTACACTATCTGCCAGATAATTTGATCAGTACTGTTCATAGATGTGGAAGAAATGTCACACTTTCATTGCAATGGAGTGTACATCATAATATTTATTCGTTCAGGTTATTCAGATAATTCAGTCATTCACCTAGAATGATCAGATTCTCAAGCTTAAAGCATTTAAAAAGGCTGAATTGTAATGAGATGACAGTTTGTCCTTTTGTGTAGTGACAGATCTTAAAATCTGTCAGAGCGCTGACAAATCAGGGCAAGTTTGAAGCACAGCCTTTTCAACTCTATTCAAGTCCATCAAAACATGTCAGTCACTGCGTACGACTTGACAGTCTTTTACCTCCTCTAGCTCTGCAATACTGAATTTGCAAACTCAGTCGAGTGTTTACATTAAATGAATGACATCTTCATGCATATGAGGTCATGCCTATTATTATGATGTAGGGTTCAGAAGTGTTCACTGTTTAAACATGGCCAGATGTTCCGTTCTGAGCTGGGCTGTTCCGTCAGGTTAAAGACTTTCCCAGAGCTTTGCTTCTCCATGTCAGGTTGTGAGAAAGTCTCCTTCGCTCCATTTGTTCAGTAAAAGGTTTCGGCTGTAACTGCTCTTGGAAAGTACTCAACAGCCAGTCAGGCTGACTGGAGCTTCTGGAGGTGTTGCTGTCTCTCAATGTCTTTCCACTGGCTGAATTATTTACAAGGCAAAGAGTCATAGCTGAGGCTAAAGAAAAGAAAACACTCTCTTTCTTTCACACATACACCACAAGTACACACACACACACACACACACACACACACACACACACACACACACACACACACACACACACACACACACACACACACACACACACACACACACACACACACACTTCACCCTTTTGTCCAGCTGTCTTTTTTTCCCTGAAGGAAACCCAGTTCTTCCCTCTGACTCAACATGCTTGGACGCTTCCTTCCAGGGAGTACTCAGACACACTCAGATGACGGCATAAAACGTATTATGACTGTGTCTCCCTGTCCTTGTCTGAGAGAAGTACGCAGGCATCCATTAGCAATCAGCCTATTATAGCATTTGTGCTAAGTGCTCCAGAATGTTTTTTTTTCCTTATTCACTTGCCATTGATTGTCATTGCAAAAGGTTCCTCTGACTCTTTAATGTCACTAAGTGCCCGACACGCTAGCTCACACTTGATTGTACCTTTGCAAAGTCCCCTTCGCGAATAAGGCTTCAATTTTGCTCCCTAATTTGTGCAAATATTTGCTAATGACGGCGGATAATGACGGTTAGGTCAGCAGCTTATTTGGTAAGCAGGGCAGATTTCAAGGAGAGGCACACTAGTCAGATGGTAGCCACAAGGTTAGCCATCCCTCCTGAGTTCCTCTCAAACACACTCTCATGCTGAATGGATCCTTTTTTTACCACCAGTGCATTTGCACTGAATATAATCATAACTCCAGGATTCATGAGGAATATTAAGTTACTGTGCCCAATGCCATAGACGGTTGAATGCCGAATTATTGTGCCGAATGTTTTGAAATGCAGGTTTTTGGGAGCACAAAGGGGGGGGGGGGGGGGGGGGAATGCACACACGGGCAGTTTCTTCATATACGTGATTTGATTTTGCTTAATCCTCACATAAAAAAAAAAAAAGAAAAATTACTTTCATGGTCTGGAGAACATCATCTGCATATTGATTAAAGAGCAACGTTACTGGCCTCCCGAGCGCTCTCTTTTTCTCTCTCTCACGCTTTCTCTCTCTGAGGTACCTAACCCCCAGCACAAAGCACCTCCACCAACGCGCTGACAAGATCGTGGTCTTTTGCACTGCCATAATGAGTCCATCTATGCACATGTGTGATGTTTAATTCATTTAATCTCACTGGGTTCTGATTTAAAACAGATGAGAAAAAAAGCTCTCCTTTTTCGGTGCCTGCTCGTGCTCTGATGTTTTTGGTGTTTACAAATGGAGGATTTGTTAAATTCAAACTAGAATTTTTTTCCAAACTAAAAGACCTGACATGCCATTATAGTCCCCATTTAAGACCTGATTTATGTGTGCGTGTAAACTGTTGGACACGTTTGAGTGCAAGCTTTTTTGAGAATTTTGGCTGTAAATGGTCCTCTACTCAGAATTAAACATCACCGAGGTTAGACATCAAGCTTTTAATCTGCACTTACAGTTTCTACAGCTGTTTAGATCATTATGCCAGCGTTTAGAAGGATGTTACACACACACACACACACACATTAGACTTCACTGACACCTTAGGTGATAACATCGCCTTTTCATAGGGCTTTGAGGTGAATTAAACTGTCTAGTATGACAAACCTGTAAGAAGGACTAGCATTACCCTTCATCACTAATATATCTGCCAGTCTCTTCTCAGGAGCAGGAATCATAGCTGTTCACACCTTCACATAAAGTAAACATTTGATTTTCCTATGAAGGACACCAAGTGTGTGTCACTCGAAGTAAGGAAAGGGGTTTAATAGACACAATACAGCATTCCATCACTCATTGATCTACACTACCGGCAAACCACAGTGACAGCAACCACAGCTATGCCTACTGGAACCCAAAATACAACAGATATGTAGACCTCTAATTTTTCAATCAGGAATTGACTTGTTAGTTTTATTATTGTTACATTTTTCAACTGAAGGAATGTGTGTGGGTTCCAGATTAGCTTCAGGAAGTTGCAGTGCAATTTCCTTTTGCTTGTTTACATTTGAGATGCGTGTGCTGGATGACTTTCAGGAGCATTTGCGGCACCATAATAAATCACGTTTGTGTGCCGTTCAGTTGATGGTGAATCATTTTGGAGAGGGTTCAATTGGACATCCATTTTACTTAACGATAGAGAGCTCTTAGATAGCTCTTCCCAGAGATCCACAAGAAGTGGGCAGATGAACGTTATAGATGTGATTGTTAATTTGTAGTTACAGGGTAATTTAACACTGCCACACCGTGTTGAGCATTTTATAGATTACGTCACAGCATGCCCAGAAACTTACCTACATACATTTCTGCCCAACATAATGGCCTAGCTACATTTATGAAGTGTATTTATAAATGGCCCACAAATACTCGACTCTTATTTTTAAGTAGTATTAGCAATTTGGTCTCAAATAAACATGCGTGTACATGAAATGTATGTATATGTTTCTACTATAATAATTTTTTTGTGAGCTAGATCCCATAGGCCTAATTCTATCACAAGTATTTTGTAGAATCTTACTACACATTGTTAGACGTGTGAAACAATGCTTTAGATGCCAGAAAAGTGAAGCCAATTTAGTGAGAAACTACAGGGAAAAGTTGAAGAAGGGTTTATGAGAGCATCCTCTCTTCCCACTCACCATCTGTAACTCCACTGAATGTGCTAATCTCTCCATCTGCCGTAAGCATGGATGGATCTGGGGGGGGGGGGGCAGAAAAATGCCCGGGAGAGCCCATCGTCAGACATGTCCAAACTCAACACCAGCAGAAGGCCCTGCAGTGCCCCAGCGCTCGAGACTAAAAGTTTGTCTCGCTCTCTAGTAGAGATATCGTTCCCATATTCATCCGTGCAGGGGTACAGAGACAACCACTTTTTCTGTGATTTATTGTCTTGTCATGGGATCGATTTGCAGTCAGGAAATTCTTCAAATGAATGATCATTATGAGCCTGTAAATGAGAGTTGGATATTCACTGTATAGAAAGTAGTAACTTTGTCATTTGTACGAAAAGTAGGACCTCTACTGTATGAGGTATAGGCAGACGCTAATGAAAGATCGGATTACTTCCAGTTTGCTGACTGGTCTACGGTCTCTCGCAGTAGTGTGTTGACTGATTGTAGAGAGAAGGAATCTCTCGCCGCTGTGTCTTGGCTTTCCTACAGGCAGCAATCATCCAGCATGCACTTGGTTGTTTGAGTTTGATGTTGCTGTGGAACACCTCTAGCCTTAAGCACAGAGGGCATTGTGCGAAGCTGTAACTCCGTGTTATCTCTCTGTCGGCGCTGTCAATTTCTACTCCCCTCCTCTTTTCATCACAAGAAACAAAAACAAACACACACACAGATACACATACACAGACACAAACACTCACACAAGCACACACCTACTCTCTGTCCCCCTCTCTCTCTCTCTCTCTATGTCTCTCTCTCAGACACACACACACACACACACACACACAAACACAAACACACACACACACAAAAACACAGGCACAAAGACTCAAAAGCACACACAAGACGCAAGCACACACCCACTCGCTCAGTCTCTCACACACACACACACGTACGCACACACACAAACACACACACACTCATATGTACACACTCACACACAGAAGCTCTCTCTCTCTCTCTTTCTCTGTTTTCACTCATTCAGGAGGGATATAAGCTGGTTTCCTTTGTCCGCGCTCACTCACTCCTCGAGCTGTGAGTCAGTCTTCCAGATGGTGTTAATGATGTGTGTATTTAGCCAGGATTCCCACAACAAACAAGGGCTGTGGCTGCTGGAGCTGCAGTTTCCTCACCAAAGCTGGATTGTCTTTGAGGATGGATCACACTGGGCGGCAGAGAGCCATGATGGCAGACGCGAAGGGCAGGTGGTCGTTAGCCCGTCTACGTGAGCGTCAGGGGATTCCCATAGAGAACAGGCTATGGTCTGTTCTTTGTGTAAGACAACATTGGAGGGGGAAAAACTCCCTAGTTTGACCTTTGAAACCCCCAAAAATGTGTTAGCATTTATCAGTAGCACAGCAAAACGCTTGTCTGTGCTTGTCTCTGTGAGCCAAGAAAGTCAGTGCTCGCCGGAGTGGAAGAAAGAACCAGAGCTTCTGTTCGTTTGGACTGTCACCCCCTTCCACACACACACACACACACACACGCACACACACACACACACACACACAGTTACAGAGAGGCAATGATGGCAGTGCCAAGAAGTGTTTTAGGGGGCTGGCGGTGGCAGATTCTCGTGGCACCGTGTCCGCACCTTCACACATCAGTGTGTGTGCAGACACAGCCACAGTGGTAGCAGCAGCCTGGTGTTTTCGTCTTGGCACGACCCCGAGTCGAAATGGCCCCGTTTAACCCCCGAAAAAAAAAAAAAGACTAGCCTCCAGGGTCGTGAGACGAAGAAATGGCCAAAAGTTTCCAACCAGCTGCGCAGGAGTGGCAAAAAACACGAGGCATACTCACTTTACTTCGTGCTTATTAATGGCCTTGTTTAAGCTTCTGGAACTAATAGTAATTTCATCAAATTTACATGCCTCAATAAGGAGAGACGTTCCGGTACCCCGCGGGTGTTTACAGCGAGTTCGGCTTGTCAGCCGGCCCTCCGGTTTCCATCGCATTAAGGAACCGCTTCTAAGCAGGCTCGGCGTGTTCGAGGTTCCGCTCGTCACAGCAGAGAGACGCATTATAACTTCAACAGGCCCTCGAGCCTATTGTTAAGATTACAAATGCAAAGAGAAATCAGATGGCTTCGCCGGCGCAGCGGTCATGATATCATCTCTGGATTGCCGCGAAAGCCTCTGAAAAACACCCTTTTAAATTGCTATAAAAGATAAAAACCACATTACACATTCACCAGCACTGCGTCTCTTTCACACCAGCAGCGAGCACATTTACCCCTTCGCTTCAATGATATCTTACCTGCATACATATGCATTTACATATGTAGTGCCGTATGTATAACTGCATTCGGTCATAGATGGATCCATAGATGACTGTAAGGGCTCAGAGTGCTTCTCCGTAGATTTACATGTTAGTTATGGAAGGTTTATTATACATATGTATGATGCTGTACGTTTGCCATGCCCCGTAAGTTAAGCTGGGATGGGAAGTCAGGACTCGGATGGGTTTGCATGCATTCATATGGATGATGTTCAGCTGGCCCTCCTCCCTCCGCATGTTTTATTTATCGCCTCTGTTATTCTACGAGCTGACGGTGTTGGCCTCTCGCCACGGCACCAAGGTCATAAGCATACCAGTTCCGCACTATAGTAATCTACTCTCTCGCATTCTCTCCCTCTCTCTCTCTCCCACTCTCTCTCTGTCAGTGACACACACATACATACATTTAAATATACTCTCTCTCTCTCCCTCTCGTTCACACACATCCAGAAACAAACAACATTGCCTTGTCGTTTTTTTTCTGCCTCTTCCACTTACTCTGTCTGCCTCTTTGTCTCCGAACACTCTGTTGATCTTTGTCTGTTGAGCTCTGCGGCTCTCTCTCCCTCTCTCCCTCTCTCCCTCTCTCCCTCTCTCTCTCTCTCTCTGTAGCTGTATCTCTGTTATTCTCTCCCAGGGCTTCTTTGAAGTGTGTTAACTAGGGAGTGTAAAAGTGAGTGTTATGTGTGAGTGTGTTTTCAGTGTGCCAAGCGAAAGGGAAAGCAGATTTCGGGCTCATCATGTTGTGGTGCCCAGCTGCTGTCAAGTCCTTGAATGTGAGGGCTTAAAGTTTGGAACCCACCCAACCTGGCATGATGGTGTGTGTGTGTGTGTGTGTGTGTGTGTGTGTTTGTTGTTTGTGTGTGTGTACACAGATCTTTTTGTGGCGATACAAGCATCCAGCACTTACAGTGGAGAGCCACTTCACCTCAGGTGGCTTGATTTGTATGAGTATGGTAGAATACTTGTCGCAATATGACACTAAATTATATTTCTACTTTCACATGTAACTCATACACCCGAAAACTGTAGCATTCTAGAGCTCTGGTCGAGACACTGCTGGGGAACTGGGAACACTGCTGGAAATGGGAACTGAGCCCATGACCCTTGCGGTAATACCACTATGCCTACGCAAAACACAAAACAAGTAGTCGATCAGGACTGTTTTTACACATTGAACTTCTTTTCCCAGTGCATAGTATAGTAGTATAGTATCAGTGTACAGCAAAAGCAAACTGATCGTGTTGTTATTATCGGCACCTATTCTCCCAGGCCATAGTCTGCAAGTCTATAAATGCTTTGAAGAACAAAAAAGGACTTTTATAGGCAGGAATAAATGTTTTGAGTTATGTTGTCCTTGCTGACGTGTCCTAATTCAAATACAACATGTTTTACGGTATCCCTATAGAGTCAAGACAGCTTACACTGATTGCCAGTTATGCTGAGGAGACATTTACAAAGCGCAGCTGCGTCTCCTTGCCTGACTTTCACAAACTGCACTGAGTTATTGTGCTTATTCACCTCTCTGTTGAAGTAGTAGAAGTCCGGTTTGAAACGCTCGGGAGATGACTGGTTCATCGTGCAAATATTTTATTGCCTGGGATACCTCACAGATGACTATTATTAACCAGGACGGTACATTTTAAGATGCCCGCAGAGCGTGTGCCCTTTTTTATCTGGTGGCCGACATTACTCTGCTCTCTCTCTCTCTCGCTCACCGGAGTGAGCTAAGCCAGAAGCCATAAAAAGTCTTGGGAGGCCGTGAGGCAGGCATTTTTTCCCCCTTGTAACATTCACCAGGCACACACACACAGAGATACACATACTCAGTGGCGTTTCTACATTAGGGGCAGGTGGGGCACTGCCCCACCAGATCCAGATGACGCTGTTGTGCAGAAAGCTCAATACATTCGTACTTCGCGGCTAAATATATATATATATATATATATATTTATACAAAGTAGCGTGAATATGTGTGTGAATAAACTTGACTCACAAGCATTATAGTCTTGTTTTGAAGTGATTTGATTTGTGTGTTTTTCTGTCTGTTTGCTTGCTCTGTGAAATGGTGCTCTCCGCTGTCCCTCCCTTTCCGGTGGGGCAAAGGCTCACGCTGCCCCACCGTTACCATGGAAACACCAATGAGCGTGAACCACACAGGCCAAAGTTAACATTGAGCGGTGGGGCACTTTCAGATGTGCCCCACGAAATCTGCCTGGCAACTAGACTGGAATAATGCGAAAACCGCGAGACCTGTACCCCGTGACTAAGAAAAAAATAAAAACAGTCAGATCAAAATCAGACAGATCAATGCCAGTAACGTTACTGCTAGTTAGCTATCGCTAGTTTTCGAGTATTTTGGAAGTGTTTTAATTCAGCCTACAATGAATAATGTAGACTAGTTGTTGAGGGTGCAATTTAGTACATTGTCGTTGGAAGATACATTAGAAATTAAACGTTTGGCGCCATACAAAAGGATTAAGACATTCACAAGAAACACGATGGGACAGCAAAAGACAAAAAGCCCTCTCTATGCTTTCCATTCATGGACTGGTGGATTTTAACAGCAAAGTCATCGAGAGGTTTGCTCAAGCAAAGAACCACCGCGCCAACTTCCTATTTAAGTGATCTGCATTGGTGAGTCAAACCTTTTTTTTTGGAGCTGATGGATGTATCAATGCAATCTGCATATTGTATGCCACACATGTGCCACAAGCTTAATAAATTAGTCAAGTTATTTGAGCTATGTGTCTGTCTAATCTTTTGACTTTGTTGCAATCATTTTACTTTAAATGCTGTATTATAGGCAACATCTTTGTGGTGCGCTGAGCGCTGAAGCATCTGAAATGTATTTGAAATAGGATTTCTGCTCTCTGCTGGCACTCAAAATGCAGCCCATAACATATCTTACTGGTCTACTGCTTATAATAATCAGCTACCTCTAGTTTTTTGACGTGACATGAAGTCATACAAAATTGCCCCACCAGAAATTTCAGGCTAAAATCGCCACTGCACATACTGTCTCTCACACACACCTGTGCACATGCAGCTAGCTAACACACACACACAAACTCACCCTCTAACTCCCTCTCTGTGTCACACACTTATACACACATACACACATGCACCTTTACACATACAACCCATCACACAAACTCTCTTTCCCTCACCTCTTTCACACACACACACACACATACACACACACCTATCTGTCCCCCCTCCCCACTCACACACACACACACACACACACAAACATACACTCCTGAGTGAGTGAATGAATGAATGAATGGGCGCTGTGGATACATTTGCGGGGCACGGGGACAGGCGTATGATTTATGCCGCAGCCGGAGAGTGGAGGCACAGCATGTTAATGTGAGCTCTTTTTCGGGCAGCGGGGCACTGAGGAAGCCTTTGTGCTTGCGGGCTAGCCGCCGTGCTGACGCGCTACCCCTCCAGCCACGGACATTAGCATGCGCTAGGATACGCTACACCTAGCGTCTCCCTGCTGATGCTAATCTCGAGTCCCGCCCCATAGCATTCGCAGGAGAGTGTGATACTTTCTTCTTTTGTCCATCTCGCTATAGCTCACATCCACATGGGAGGATGGGAGAAGGCCTATGACGAATGCTATTGCATTCCAGATATGAACTCTGAGATTTCCACTTTCCCGTGTGGCAGCTACATGATTATAGTTATCTCTGTGATTTGACTGGATTGATGTGCACACACAGAACTGTGTACGCTGCCATTCGGAAACAAACACCACATTTATGGTATTTGTCATTGAATATAAATAGGGAAGTGGTTCTCATATGGAGATCCACTGTGCTTCTTTTATACATTGACAAATTCAGTATCCTGTTGCACTTGCAGGGATACTGTTGCCATGGACTCTTTGCTTATGTTACAATATGGTTTAGCATGAAATATACAGCATGCCTTTGCCATTTGAAACAAATATTCTCTGTTTGTTGAATGTTCTATTCTGAATAATAATGCAAGCCTCTCTAGGCTACATACAGAGATAGTTAGGTGCTGCTGTGGAAAGGAGTTCTTTCTCTCTCTCTCTCTTGAAAGAAGTGTGTCTTCAGTTCATCCAGCAGTACCTTGGGGACCCGGTGGTCATGATTTGGCCATGCTGGGCTAATATTAGCATAGTGGTGTGGGCAGGAGGGATGTATGTTAAGCATGGACAGAGCTCCCCTCATCCTCTCTCTCATCCTCGTGCCGTCTCTCGGTCCGAGGCCCACGTCTAGAGAAGGATTATGCGTGTTATACAAGCAGCCTGAGTGCTTTTTTTGCACGGATTTATGAAACATGCCTAATGGCTGCTGCTGTCCCCAGAGACCTGCTCCTGGTCGCTGCTCTGTCAGGCATGCAGTGAGTCCTGTATTAGAATTAGTCTGTTAACAGTATGTGCGTTGCGCTAATGTGTGGTCCTAATGTGTGGGAGATGATTTGTTTCGTAATTTCTCAGTTGTTACAGGGGTTACTGTCAGTGTTTGGTCAATGTGTTTTAAACGGATGGTTGGTGCAGTGCATCAATTCTGGCGCAAACATTGAATAGACAGCTAGAGGAAAGTGAGGAGGAGATGCAAGAGTCATGGAGTATAATCAAGGACTCACCCTTTAATGACAACTTTGGTTTTATATCTCACTCTCTGACTCATCGTATTTGCTACCTGCCTTTTGTGTGTTGCTCCATCAGTATATTTTTTGATGCTGAGGATATGGAGCATGGCTATAGTGATACTGATTGCATGAATGTGAACAGAGTGTTGCATCCCTTATTCAAGACATACTGTTGGCAAGGCTGCCTTTTTTAAAGAGCCCTTGAATGGCGGCGCTCTGTGATGAAAAGAGTTTGATCTGTGCCAAGCCAACCCTTCAGCAGACTGCCTGTGTGGAAACCAAACGCTCGAGGATCATTTCTGGATCGTTAAGTCAGCCCTTGCACAGAAGACCAGCGAGTGTTTGAACCCCCCCCTTGCTCCCCTCGAGGAAGCATCCTTAATCAAAACCGCGCATATCCCCTTCCCATTCGGCCCTTAGTAACCTCCAAGCACCCCCTCCCGACAGGACGTGGGCTCATCCATACAGAAACGTACAGAAAGTGAAGCCAGTTAAGTGGCAACGCGGCTCAATTTGCATGTAAACTTGGTTAAGACTGGAGGGAGTGAGTCAAGGATGGGGGTGGGGGTGGGGGGGGACGACACAACACAACACAGCCCTCTCAACACTGATGACCGGTCGGTTCTGCCCCCATTCCCCGATCTCTTCACTGATCCCCCGATCCCCTCATGGCACAAAGGCTGACAGCTCCGGAGCCAAGCTTGTTTGTCACACAGGGCCTAGGGGTGTGTGTGTGTGTGTGTGTGTGTGTGTGTGTGTGTGTGTGTGTGTGTGTGTGGGGATAGTGGTGGATAGTGGTGGGGGTCAGGCTGCTCACATGGGCACTGACATAGCTTTTTTCTGACCAACACCGCTCTGCACCAGACCGATCGAGTGCAGCTGGCAGATAACTGTACTGGCATCGCCTCACAGCAGAAGACTCCCTCACAAGTGGGAGGGCATGGCATTGCATGTCAGCAAAAGAGAACTATCCTCAGTGGATGGAGTTGTTTAAAGCCATCACAAAACTTAAGCAGTTTAAGTCTCTCAACAAAGTCGTAAAAGTTCATACTTCTTCAGAAACCAAGTCTCCTATGAAGGCAACTTTTAATGTGAGGTTGTCTCATCTAATTTATGGAATGACATGCGGTGGTTATAATTGGCACGGCGACCACGGATCAATTCCCCCGGTGTCATTTACGAAATGATGACAAATGAGCCCCTCACTCTGAAAGTGCAACTTCAAGCGGATTGAACAAAGTGGCCACCGTAGCCCTTTATTCATTCACGTTACGTGAAGCCTTCCTGGGAGGTAGGGTCAGCACGCTTTGGCCATGCCAAGAACTAATTGGTCAAAAAGGTCAGAACTGCCGCAATGAAGGCGAGGGACATTAACTTCACAGCACTAAAGTCCAAATCATAACATGATGGGGTAGTCCATCACTGTCACCCGGGTGAAAGAAAATTAATGAAATGGAAGATATGACTTGGTTCATGTCCTCTCTCTCTCTCTCTCTCTCTCTCTTCTCTCTCTCTTTTTCTCTCTCTCTCTCTGTCTGTATGGGTTGTGCAGAAACCTTGACCTTTTTGTTGACCTTTTTTTCCTTCTATATTACGATGATTTAATTCAACCTGAAACACTCAGTTCACCGGTTCAGCTCCACCTTTGAAGCCCCAATGACATTTTGAAAACTAGACACACATGTGGTATAAATAACTCAAAGGGCCTCTGCAACCTGCTCCTCCTGATAACCAAAAACCCCTAGAAGGGTTCAGAACAACTGTTAAATTAATTAAATTAAAGTCTCAATCTGATGTCTCGTCTGACTGTACGATGATAGTTTATTAAAGAGGCTTCAACTCCAAAACATCATAAATATTTTAGTGAGTTAAAATGACAAGTTGTTGATCATTTCCTACAAAATAAACAGGCCCTGAGGGTTATGGTTATCACATAATTGCTTATCTAGGTATCTTTTTTTCTTGATTTTGTTTTTGTATTGTGCTATTTGATCTTTTATTCTTTCATTTGTATTACTTTTAGATGTTCAATCTTTTATATGTTTTTAGTCTTTTTAATTTTCTTTTCTATTCTATTTTTCATTGTTAATTGATTCACCTCGACTAGAAAACACTTTGGTACAACCCCTGTTATTTTTAAGTGCGCTATATAAATAAATGTGACTTGACTTGACATCAAAGAATAAATGAAATAGTCGTTGCATGTTGATGCAACTACACATTTGGAAACAATATAGAGCATGCATTTAGTTTTTGTTTAGTTTGGTCAAATGCAGTCATAGCCTAGTATTTGCTTTGATTGCAACCACTTTGGCTTGCAGTAGAAGTAAAGATTCAAATTTGGTTTGCGTCCTACTTTGAAAAAACTAAAACAAATGTGAAAGTGAGATGAAAGTGTGTGCAGACGGGAAGATGGCATGCCAGCTTGTCTAAATGGGAAGTTGGACTAACAGCTGAAAAAGAAATGGCTACCACCGTCCACCATTTTTTGGACACCAGTTACCGTGCAGTATTTTTGAGAAAATCCTTTTCTTCCAGTTATCATAGCAAAAAACTTGCTAGCTGCATAAAAGTGCCACATATTTCAGCTGCCAGCTGGCAGTCTCTGTATTAAGGATATTTCGGAGCAGCTGCACTAGAAATTGGCCACCCACATACAAGTGGGTCGAATGTTTGAACAGTCCCTAATCGCAATGCTGAAGGGGTGCTGAGAGGCAGACAATGTGAAAAGGAATGCACACTTCCTCTAAGGATTGGAGAAAGTAACCAAACAACAGACTTTATACAAACTACTCATCAAATGTAGTCACAGTCAAAATGTCATCATAGTTTATAGTATGCTGCCATCAAATTAATCACAGGGAGGACCATTTGAGGAAGTGACTGCAACCCAGTGTCGTTGTGGTTTTGAACAGCTGTGTTTAGTTTCTTTGTGTACAAACTGATGGGACTACACCTACGTCAGTTTGAGCTGACGTCACCTCACCAATCAGGTCTTGAAAGTGGCTGTTTTGCATCCTGTATTGCCTTGCATTCCTGGTGAGGTGGTTCTATATGATCAATTTAGTGACAAAAAGATTTCGAACTTGTGAAATGGACCCTATGGTGCACCTGTAGAAGTTGAGTTAAGCTTTCTTCAGGCTCCTCAGGTAGTGAAGCCTCTGAAGACCTGTTTGTAACAAGCTAAACCTTCCATCATAACACCATCAAAATCTTAGTGTCACTAAATTGATCCCATATGGTTCTTTCTGATGCTATGGCTCTGTGGCTATGATGCATAGCACCGCTTGAGTACACACATTCCATACAGTGCATTGTTTTATAGATTCCAAATGACATCCACCTCTTCCATTTCTCTAGATTATACTGTTTGGCTATCTCTCAACTGGTAATCGCTGTCAAGTTTGGGAAAGTGCGTCATAGTGTATGTGTGGGTGTGGGTGTTGGTGCTGCTGACTCCATGCTCTGCTGAGCCACACTATGAGTGCAACAGCGCTGACTTGCACTTTATGCCCAGCCAAACGGGAAAAGACTACGGAAAAAGGACTAAACGGAGAGCAGATCAGATTATCACACCGCCATGCAATAATCTCTCTAGATGTATTACGCCAGCAGATTTAATTGGGGCCAGCTCTAATTGGTCACAGATTATTTATTTATTTATTTATTTAAGATCTACTGTCATTGTATTATGTAAGACATACAAGGGTAACATGCAGTTTCACAGAGTTTGTGACTAGAACAACATGCTTCTTCAACTCTCTTTAAGATTTAAGGCAGATTAGGTTAAGGCGATGTATGTATTCTTCAACACTTTTTAAATCATGGTAAAGGCTGTTATTAATTGTGGCTGTATTTATGCTTATATGTCCTCCTCCACGGTGTTTTGGTACGTGTCTGGTCCTGCGGCTGGCTCCTATTTTATTTTGAAAGTTAATTTAGTGTGAATAAATCAATACAACTCAATACCACTTCAATCTATGGACCTTTACACCACAACATTTAGAGGATACCTTCATTAGAAGAAGATATCATGCATTTTCTGAGATAATAGGAAACAATAGTCGAAAAGAGAAATCTCAGCGGGTGCACCATGATTAATATGTGAATGTCCCACCAATATAGTCATTAGCTACTTAATGGGGTGCTGTATAAGCAGAGGTATTGATGGGGATTATTCCTAATGAAAGTCAGTCTGCTCCACAGGCACCTATCTGCTGTAATTATCACAGTGCAGTCTAGCCTCCTCACCCTCCCACACACACACACACACACACACGCACACACACACACACACACACACACACACACACACACACACACACACACACACAAAAAGCAGTCCCCCCCAAAAAGAGCAGATTTGGCAAGAGAGCCCGGAAAAGAGGCCAGTTTGATTGATGGGATTGAACTCAAAATCGGCTGGGTAATTTGCCGTGGTTCTTTGGGTCATATTGTGGGAGCCAGCCATTAATTTATGGGGTTGTGGGTCTTGAGTGAGTAAATGTTTTGGGCCACTCTATAAAATTGTTTGCTTCACTAGAGTATTGCATTGGGTCAATTCTACTTCACTGCACAGAAAGGAGAAGACAAATGTAGTTGTATGCTATGCTATAGGGGGTCAAAGCTATGCAATAGAGGTGTTTCAGTAACAATCTACAGACTCAATTTTAATCTACATTGAAGAATGGCTTTTCATAATATCAGTCCATACCTATGAAATACAAGGGCATTCATGGCCTTTATCACTTTAATAACAGTTATCCAAGTTGTCCAATCAAGTTTTCATCCTAATAACCTGTGAAAGTATTCTGCCCCTTCAGTGCCTCCTGAGTGGAGTGCAGTGGAAAGAGTATTCCTGTGATGACTGTTACGCATAGTTCTTTCATTTTCTTCTCCTCCGAAGGTTACCTTCAATTGGAACCATGAGCCCTACTAGCGCTCATTATCAGCCCTACCAGCGCTCATTATCACTCCAATCATCAGTGGTGTGCTTTTCTTCAGTATGGACCACAAACACTCGATTCCCCCTTTCTCAACGAGCAAACATTTCATTCAATTGACTACCGACAACCTTGATCACCGCATACAAACCAAGGCCCTTTGTCAATTACACAACATTCCTTGTGGGCAATATGGTGGTTGTTGAGTTGAAGGTAGTTGACAGCTTTGGCAAGCAATGAGAACAAGTGATACGTGGCCACGTATTGACAGTTCAAGGAAACAGAGGAGAATGGATACCACCTTCAGTGTGCTAACAGGGAGCCATTCCTTCCCATGGTCATGAATCACTACCGACCCAACCAAGCATTTAAATGCAAAAAAGGGCTTTGCCCACGCACATGTCAACGGCACTGAAGGGCAATATTGATTCATGGGCCACAGAACAAATGAGAAATCCCCGTCCCTGTATGTACGATCAGGAGAGCTTCGGAGTGACAGAGGAGGCAATGGCTTTTAAGATGTGTACCGCTGGGTTTAAAGAGAGCCCATAGGGCAGCCATAGCTTTTCTGAGCTGCCATATGCACAGGCTTCTAGTTCTCCTCCCTATATGGAGTCATTTTACAGGTAGGGTAGGCAATGTTGGAGAAACCAGTGAGAGTCTGGTGTAAGGGGCTGGGTCTGAAGTAAGGGGCTGGGATTTTTTCAGTTGTATACTTTCAAAATCTATCTTACTCTTGCTGGTTTCTCCAGAATCGTCAACCCTACCTTTAATTTGCATGCAATAGATTGTCCTTCTGAAGAGGCTTAACTTTTTACACGTAATTTATCTAGGAATAGTATTTCAGCAGTTCAAACAGCTTTGCTTTGGCCTTTGATTAAAATAATAATCAATCTATCTACACCTCATAACTGTCTATCTGGGGAGACAGGGTGTCTTTCATGAGTATACATTCAAAGAGTTGAAAGCAGTGTTCATTTAAATGAGTCTTGTTAACCTCATGTGAGAATGCAGTCATTTCAGACAAGACTGGCATAGTTAATTCCTTATCCGTTATCTGCTCACTTGGAGTTCAGTGTGTGGAACTGAAAGTCTTTCACAGTGCTGTTGTTTGCTACTCGCTTTTGATACCACCCAGAGTGTGATGTAGATTTTATGGCACTGTGGTTCCAGCCCATAACCCCTTCACATTTCACTCCTCATCGAACAATGGAATAGCATGGGCCAAACACTCTCTTAGGACAACTATGGGCAGATAGGCAGGTGCATTGCATCACCCGAATGGCATCCCTCCTAATTGATGAATTCTGGATGGTGCAAACATCCTCCCAGGAAAAAAAGAAAAGAAGATAACTCCTCCCCAAATGAGAAATGCAATGTTTTCTCTCCTCTTTGTTTGCCATCTCTATTTGACCTCCCCCTGTGCTAAATGTGGTGAAGAAATCCCTGAGGTGTGTCGGAGGTATCATCTGGCGTGTCGCCCTAAGTGTAACGAGGCCTGCCACTCCTGCCATCAGGGTTTTAAACCTGCCTTTGCCATTATAGCCCCTCTCCCTCTGCACCACTTCAGATTGGAACAGCACTTCCCGGCAAGGCGACTGCAGTTCGTGCCCATTTGCAATTGGCAGACTGTTCTAGTCAGGTGGTTTTTCCCCTCCCTCACTCTCTCTCCACTCTCGCAGTTATACTCGTTTGGCATCCTCTGCCAGGTTGCGGTTCAAAAGTCCAAGACACAGGATGCATCTAGCCAATGCGATGATGAACTAATTCATCATGAGCTATGAGACTAGCTGTAAAAGTGCCATATTGGGGGATTGCTGAAGGTGTGTCTGAGCGAAAAAAAATGTGTGCTCTTAGTGCTCTCTGTCCGAGACTGACGTGTAGTTTCCTTTTTTTTGTGGAAGTATGGGGGCTTAAAATGAACTGTTAAAAAACAGTCCAAGTCCACAGTTTTTGCTAATTTCAGACACATTTTTATTCCTTTAAGCTGAGACCCAAAATGACTGTCATAACGTTGAAAACATTATCTCTGTACACTGAAAAAAAGCCCAGAATAATAGAGTTTTAATTGGCTGTACAATATACAGTGTACAGTTTTTGGATGAAAGGGAAATGACAATGAGATGCCAACACATCCTGAAATGTTGGCAATTTACTGATCATACATATTTAATACGATTATGTGGCTGTCCTTTCGGGTAAAGACTTGCAGTCACTCTGAATTATATTCCCTGTTCATGAAATTAAAAGACTGTCAACACCAGTGCTGAAATGAAAGCAAAAGACTGGTCCTAATGGCACATCCAGACAGCTAATTATTTAGTATTTATGGGCTTTTAAAAGAATTTCAGTTGAGGCCACACGCAGATCAGAGAGGGGCTACACACATGGTGACAGTAAAAAACTTTCTTTGAATCTCAGTGCGGCGGCTTCTCACATTAGGAAGTCTAGCCCTCCCTCCCCTCCTCCCTTGGTGTGACCCACTAGTCTCGTGAGAAACACTGTCCAGTTTTTCCTCTGTCATGTTCCATATTGTTGCTCAGTGATTATGAGCTTCCTGGCATCCTCCCCTCAGGGAAGGGCTCTCAGTTGTCGGCTCGTTCCGTCACGCCAAAGGCCTGTCAGAGATTCGCATGTCCTTCGATGCGTTGAGTGCAGGGACTGCACAGGGGACGTTTGTCTTACAACACCGCTGCGTTTGTCCCGTAAACGTCCAGCAGGATGGATCTGATGTTGACGAGTCCCCCTCCGGTGCCTGGCTGTGCCTGGACTTTTAAGTGTGAAAAATGCTGTGCAAATTTGCTTCCACATCCATCGCTGTTAGTCCTCTGAGGTGTAAAGCTCAGCCTGAAAATTCACAGCTTGTCATCCGTAATAGAGCCACCACAGTATGTAATGGGAATTCTGTGGAAAGACCATAACAAATGGATCAGGTGGCAGGAGGAGAATTCTGATGTCTCGCCATGAGAGGGAATTCATCCGAGTCCCAATTGCTCTTCTGTGTTCTGGGTTTGCATTTCTCAGGGAGGGAATGTTCTCCGACTGGGATACTGCTGACCCGGTAAACAAGCACCGTTTGCTCTCCTCCGGGTCACATATGGATGTTTGAAGAAAAGAAAAAATCTGGAAGCGGTGCGTTGAGAGGTGGTTATCAAAAGCATAATTCTGTTAGGGTTGTACATTATTTTTCATAAAGCTCAGCAAAATAAATCTGTCACCCTTTTGTAAAGGCATGACAGACACGCAAGGAAACCTGGAAAACTTGTGGAAAATTTCAAACTCAACATCAAACAAGCAGGCACAGAGGTAGACTGTTCTCTCTCTCGAGTGTGCCTCTTAATTATGCATTTCCCCCCCCTCTCACCAGATCAGTGTCTGACAGAGATCTCTCCTTTAAAAATCCCAGATGGAAAGAAAAAAACAACTCTCGTGGCTTGGCCTGCATAAGCTAGTGTTATTTCACCTAAGGAGTTGGAATAACTGCCTCAAAGGGTTTAGGTAGGAGCGTCCACGGGTAGACATACTCCAAGCCCTCCCCACTCTCAAACAACCCTGCATATTTGTGTGTGTGTGTGTGTGTGTGTGTGTGTTAGAGAGAGCCCGGATAAGATCTCTTCTGCATTCCAAACCACTCCCCTATTCCCGAGTGAGCTCCAGCTTGGAAGGTGCCTTCGTTTCAGACACAGGAAGATTTCAATCCCCCTGAGGTACCCTGAAAAACATACGCCTGCATCAAGGCCTGTGTTATGATCATTTCTGCTGCCCAAAGCAAAATTGCGTGGGCCGAGAACCAATGTTCGTCTGCGAGGGCCGAACCAAGGAAAAGACCAGGCAAACTGAGCGACACCAAGAAAGAATTGGGATACACCAAGCAAGTCAAATTTTAAAGACTTCTTATACCCAATGCAATCAGGGCTTGATGCCAGTCTTTGGGAAAATGTCAAAGACCTAGTGAAGTGCTTCCTTAATGCCTTGAATGTAATTTGTCAATCACCGCCCTACTTGAGCATTTTAGTCCTGCTCTGTCAGGCAGATTCTGCTTCCAGATTACAAATGCCTGTTAGTTTGAAGGGGCCAGGTCACCTAGTCTCTTCTCTGTATGCATGCATGCACGCGCACACACACGCACACACACACACACACACACACACACACACACACACACACACACACACACACACACTTGTTTTGTTTTGTTACCAATTAGCTGAGGTCAGTCTCTTAACACATGCAAAACTTCACTCAAATTAGAATGCATAATACCTCAACCAATGGGGGCGTTTGTAAGTGTCTTAATACATCATCAGCATTCAAATGAATGTTTGAACAAATCAAGGCAATGAAGTATTTGAAAATCCAGCGTTATTTGTATTTATTTATATATTCCGGGAATGAGCCCAAGCACTGGTTCACTGAAAAGACAAGTAGAAGTGGTTCACTAAAATGACAATATATTGACTATATTTGACACGTTTTATTTTAGTTAGTTTAGATTCATACGTGCATTAGTTGATGTATTCACTTACTTGTTGGTTCTCTTTAGTATATGACCTATGCCAACAAGCTTATAGAATAGTCTTGAATGGCCTGTACTCTGTGCACAGTGGAGATTTCCTCGGGGGGACAAATCTGGACAGCACGCTTCGGGCTTGGTCACGATAACACCCTGTGGCGTTATCAGTTTCTACAGACAGAGGCTGGAGATAGCCCGGGGAGGAGGACATTTACTGATACTCACTGAGCCCCCATCGCACAAAGCCATGGATTACAGCTTCATTAAGACAGAGTGCTTTGTCTTCCCGGACAGGCCTGCAGCCCTGCAGTCTGAGTCTGTGATTGGGATGCGAGAGACGAGAGAGCAAACAGGAGGATATCAGGTCACCGTTGCAGTGAGATGGGCTTTTTAAGAAGTTGTTGCCTCCTGGTGTGGTTGACAAACTGCTGGTAGGCAAAGAGAGCATAGTAAACTGAGACCCCTAAGGTACATATGTACATAGTGTATGTTCATGACAGATGAGCAGTTATCTGATCAACATAATTTCTGCGAACTCATTATGACTGCAATGACTCGCTCCTGTGGTATCTAGAAGAGGTTAATGGCAAGTGTATTGACAAACGTTTGCTAAACTCATCATCAGATTGTAATGTAAGCCTGTTACTGATAACACCATTATCAATAACATCATCAGCACACCATCCAAAGGACGGTGCATCCTTATCACGGTCTTGCAGTAGTTTAGATACTGTCATTGAGCGTTTATTGCAAACATGTCATCCTGTCAGCAAGGGAGAATTTGCACTCTGCTACGGAACACTGACAAAAAATTGCCATCAGCTTGTTACAGGAAATTGTTTTCTCTCGGGGAAAAAAAGCAGATGCACACCACACCAACGAGAACACAGAAATCTAAATACTTGTTTAGATTAAAGATTAGGACTGCCTTCCTCTTTCCTTCAGCATAGGCTGCTGTCTGACACAGCCTCCCTCCTGTCCAGCCTCTTGGCCCAGCGAAGCCCCATTACATGTTCCTGTACATTCTCATCCTCTGACTCAGCTCCAGCACACATGGGACATGGGCTTCAGCGCAGCATCCAGATGTTCCAGGGAAATAATTACAGTTTATCCACTAGCAGGAAGCTCACTGGAATGACACCCCGAAGAGACATTGTGTGTGTGTGTGTGTGTGTGTCTGTGGGTGTGTGTGTGTGTGTGTGTGTGTGTGTTTGTGTGTGTTTGTGTGTGTGTGCGTGTGTGTGTGTGTGTGTGTGTGTGTGTGTGTGTGTGTGCGTATGTTTCAGTGTGTGTGTGTTTTAGGGATGTCACGAGAACCGATACTTACGATACCTTTTGGTACTAAAATAACAAAACACCGACGATACCCATTTTTTTGAAGTACCGGAAGTACCGATACCAGCTGTTTTCCACATGCAGATGTCATTTACTATTGTAAACGATGAAACTAGTGGAGGCGGCCAGGTGCGCAGTGTTGCCAGACTGGAAATGGCGAATCGTATCAAAAGGCTCAGTTTGGAGGATAATTATCATATCTGGCAACACTGGGAAGGCGGTCGGCCAATGACAGTCCTCTCTACAGTCAGAGCTCGCGCAAAAAGGTGGAATGTAATGGAGATACCCTTTCCAAAACTACGTAATAATGGGCAAAACCCGGACGCTTTTGGAATCCCTGCCGGACGCATTTTTTAAGAGGACATGTGCGGGTAAAAGAGGACGTCTGGTCACCCTACTTATGCAAACAATGCTACCGTGTTCCTCAGACCAAAGGAGGTAATACTTCCAATTTAGCTAAGCACCTGAAAGACCGTCATCCGGATTTGTTTAAAGAATTCAAGGAGAGTTTTGATTCATATTAACAACATCCAAAGAATGCACTTTTTCAGTTTTTTTTATCTGTCATACTGAAATACACGTTACATGATGTTTAAGATGGTGGGCACGTGTGTTAAGCCATTGTATGTTATGTACGTAGTTTAGGTTAGCTATGCTGTAGTTTTAACGTTAGCCTATAGTCTAACTTGGTTAGAAGGAGAGAGAGAGAGAAAGAGAGCATGTATCTTGCAAGTATCATGTCAAAACTAGCGAAATTCACTGAATGTCCTAGTTTAATATAGTTACAACTGAATATGCAATTGGTTTGAAAAAACACGATTACCCAATTTATTTATTGTTTTCGATGCATTAGACACAATGTAGCCTAAAAGACGATTTGCGAGTGACAGCTGGAATTTCGCCGCGACCACACTGAACATTGATTTATTTTTGTATTTAATACGTCCTTTAAGAAGCTTCACTCTTTAGGGCTGTGAAATGCTGTGAAAAATTATGCAATTTTGCCCAAACTCATGTTCATCTTGTTAGCTGAATGGCTGCACTGTTATATCCACTGTTCTGTTTTGCACTGTTGTTGTTTTTGCACAGTACCTTTTGAAAAGATGCCTGGAAGTCTGGAATGTGTCTGGGGACACTAGTTGTTGCACTATGACCATACATTTCACTTTATTATGTTGTGATATGCTCTATTGCACATGTTTTGTATGTCTTATGACATTTTGCTATCAAATATTTTAATAAAGAAGTTGAAGTTTTAGTACATGGAATCATGGAAAATGATTTTCTTTTTTTTCCCGTGGTATCGAAATTGGTATCGAGAATCGTGTTATTTTACTGGTATTGGTACCGACTACTGAATTTTTGGTATCGTGACACCCCTAGTGTGTTTGTGTGTGTGTGTGTGTGTGTGTGTGTGTGTGTGTGTGTGCGTGTGTGTGTGTGTGTGTGTGTGTGTGTGTGTGTGTGTGCACAGGCAGCCCTAGCAACATATTTCATTCAACACTAGGGTGGAACAGCAGCTGTTGTTTCTTGCATAGACCTCCACTGGCACGGCACCAAGTGCAGCACTTCACAATCTCAGTGAATCCAATCCAATAACTGGTTTGAGTGACAGTTGATGAAAGGAGTCAATTTATAATGTGATTGTCCTGTAACACTGTGTTGTAGCTGAGTATATTTGGCCTTTGTTGTTCTATATATAATATTCTTTCGAACATTTCTTGAATTTTATTTCAGTGTTGAATTGTTCTCATGCATTGTGAATGACTTGGCTTGTGTGCAGTCATAAAGATGGGATAGCACTTAACAGACAATGCCATTGTCACAATTAATAAAACATTTGGCAGTGGCAGCTATTGCTAGTACTTACCCATCAAAAGTAAATTCTGCCTGTTGTTTCCTGATTCAATACATTCTCATCAGGAGCATAAATGAACTTGAAGCTTATTATTTGACAGATGAAACTCCTCTTTCCTTGCTGATCAAGCTGTTGGCCACCAAAAAGCACTCAATCTATATTTATTATTATATATTATATAATATATTGATGTCTTTTTCTTTTTCATGTTTGGCCAGAGCATGCCTTGCGCTTTGTGGCTCTGCACTAGGATGGTTAGTGAGTTAGTTATGGGCAAACGCGAGGCTGGAACGGTGTTTAAATCTGCGTTCACCCAGCCATGTTATCATGATGCCTTGGGAGTTACAGCCAGGTAAATCACGAATCTCCACCCTCCATGAAATCGCAGGGAGCCTGGGCCCATTGTCTCGGATGTGGAGTCATGCCGCGAATATTAAACCGCGTGACAAATGCTCAGCTTTTCAAAGCGGCCTGGGCAGGAGTGAGCAACGTAGGAGGATGTGGGAATATGATTCGTTGTGTTATTTTTTACGATTGACAACCGAGGGCATTAGTCACTGTGTCAGCCTCTTTAAAGGGGTGTGTCTGTGGCCATGATAGCCATGAAATGTAATCTCCATGTAGCAGGGTTTGGGGCTGGTACGATGCACCAATGAGCCCTTCAGCAGTCTGCCATGCATATTCGGCACCAGTGGTAGCGAGGCTGTGTTGCGGTGTTAAACAGGTGTTTTTTTTTCACAATCCACTTGCTGAAACACACGATACACAATGTTCTTGGAAGTTTCTGGAATGTTTTGAAGGAATCATGTTGGACTATAGAACCTCAGTTTGTTTGTCATGTGTTGGTTTTTCTTTTGTCAGTTTTACAAACCCCCTCAGTCGAAGCCAAAGTGTGTTGCGTAACTTTTGTGTTGTGTGCTGCACGTGCCAAATAGTAATGTTTTTATCTGAGCAAATGCTAAAAGCTGGGCCACATTTCAAACACGAAACAGAAAACACTAGTTTTGCCAAAAAAAGCACTAAATTCAACCCTGATGCATTTGACTCCGATTTGCATTTGCTTACTTTGAATTTCTGAAGTTCTTCTTCCATCATCATCTCTTTCGAACTGACCATCCACCTTTGCATCAGCCTTAGATCACTGGGCTTCGCTCAGGTCATATATATTTAATTACTGCTCCTCGAAGCTAACCGTGCTGCTGTTGAGTATATTGAGTGAGAGCAGTGAGTCTTTTTCTTGTAAGAGGTGCACTGATTGCCTGTCTTATTTCCAGTGCGTTTACCCACATGACCATCAAGTATTAATGATGTCCCCGATCAATGCATCGAGCGGCCAGGCCTCCTAGCTCGGCTGGGTATCTGGAAACCTACGCGGCCTGTAGAAATGTGTGTGCAAAACAGTTGTTCAGTGGAAGCCGGGTAAAAAAACCACAAGCGGTGGCGGAGGTCTGCGGGGAGCTGACGTGTAGAGATAAGGGGGTAGTTAGCCAGCAGGGGAAGGGTGGGGGAGAGGAATCTCGATGACGGGTGCTCCATGCGCAGGCTAATTGAGGTGAGGTCAGCCCATCACAGAGCTGTAGACTCGTCTTTCGTGCCACAGCGGGTCGGCTGTTTTAATGGGCGATGTTAATCAGTCATGCTGAGAACACACATACACACACACACACACAGTCACACACACACACACACTTAAGCTTTCTAACACACTCACATGCCCGTGCTCTCTGAAGATTCTTCTCTGATATGTCCTCCCATGCTTTGACAAGAACAATCAGCCCAGATAATTCATAGCTTCACTCCATTGCCTAAAGTGCACATGTGTCACCATGCGCTGCCTTCAAGGATTACTTAAATCTATTCTCATTCCCCACGGAACTCAGACCTGCAGCTCGCCCACCACCACTACCACCACCACCCACCCAACGGCCGTTTTAATCCAAGAGGTGCTAAAGCTGAGCCCACTCCAATGGCTGGTGGTCTGTCACTGTCTCAAACGATGACAGTGACAGGGCACAATGCAAACAGGGTGATGTGATGCCATGTCCGTCCTTTGGGTTGAGAAGTACTGTATTAGAACGGCGCATGGTAATCCATCATCGCATTGTCATCTGGGGGAATTGGAGATAATTGGCACGGCAGGAGCTTATCTTGTCAAGCTGGTGTCTTGACGTGTCATGTCAACAATAACGCCTGACAGCGCAGTGCCACAATGCGAGCGCATTCCAAACCCAAAGGATTACTATGGAGATTTGTAGGCCCTGTGGGAGAAGGCTTTAGCATAGTTAGTTTCCTTCTAAGGGTTCCTTCACAAGGGTGGATTGCGATCATATTTGTGGCAAGTGTATTTTCAGTATTTATCCCACTATTCTCACAAACCCAACCCCACTTTTTCTTACCTAGAACAGAACACAGTCTATCCCAAAGAGCCATCATAATTGAAAATGCTTTACCCAGGTGAAAGGCAAGGTTCAGCGTTTTTCGTTTCGTCTGTTCTGGAAAAGCGGAACCGACGTTTCCTGTGGGCACTGCTGGAATCGACATTATTACATTTCCTACTGATCATTATGCTTAAAAGAGAGTTCATTTTTTAAACGCCTTCCTTTTCAGAGGTCCACATTAAACTAGTTAGCATTCTTGTCCTCACGCTGAACGAAATGTGATTTGATTCAGCACAGGTATCATCATTTTTGCTCAACAAAGAAAGAAAGTAATATAAATGAAAATGCAACACCATTTGTCAAATCCTGAAATTTCACAGTAATTAGCAACAGCTCCCATGGCCTGTCAATCACAGGTGGTGTGCTCTCAGACACCCAGTAATGGCAGCTAAATCACCATCCTGTTTCCTTTGACTGATGGCAGAGCCTGTGTTTTTCTGCTCTGAGGCTTGACCTCCTCACCTCCGGGGGTCAAATTGTATCCCTGTTTAATTAGGCAGACTGCTGCAAATTCAGATGGTTACAGCATTTCCTGTTCCGCTTAATCTAAATGCTATGGTGCTCTAAGACTGCGTTGGTTAAAGGCCACAGTCAACTCTTAAGGCTTGAACTTTAAGAAGAAATCCCATTTTTTTTCTACATAATTGCAGCTCTTGAGATCAACAGTATATTAGCATGTTGCAACATATCATTGCAGGAACTCACAGGGCGGTCATTATGGCTGCGCACGTCTAACCCACATGACCGTGACAGCAGCTAGCATCTGCTCTAGCAGTCACCGACAGCTTATCAGTACACTAAGCACAAGATACTGATTAGAGAACACCAAGAAAGTTTGGCATCCGTGGGGTTTGAGGAAGACGCAGAGGAGAGCCACGAAGGAGAACACGGGGGTCGTAATTGCATACGTGTCGGCGACTTCCTGTAAGACGCACGGGCATGAAATATGAAGAGGTGCAGGGAAGATGAAAGCCCCAGATCCTAGCATGCCTTGCCTCCTTAATTACAGATGCCAGCGCTCAGCTCCGTCACATCACTCAGCTAGCAGCAGTGGCCATGGACTCAAGTGGAGCTCAAGTCTGATTTAACACACTGAAGAAAATGCAAGTGTCATTAGGATAGAGATAAGGATAGTGTACTTTTAATGTTGTTACATGTTGTTAAAAAAATTATCTTGGGGTTAGGTGAATAGAAAATTAACCCTTATAGGTTCATGGGCACAGGCCTATGTATGTCCCACCACAAACAAATAAGTCAAAACAACAAATTCGGGGCATTACTATACAACAGGGGTGGGCAAATAATTTCCCCAAGGGGCCACATGAGATAGTGGGACTGTTGTGGAGGGCCGGACCAATAGGCTGAACTCAATTCTGCTCAATATAAGTTGTATCTCTTTATAAACAAACATTAAATTGTATGGTTTTGATTAACTGCTACTGGTAAGGGTAGATGTTGCATTTAGGCTATCAAAAAAAATTGGTGCAGGCATAGTAAAAACGCCAACATTATTTAATCAACATGTAATCAACATTCACCAAAACGATTTTGAAAATGAGCATGTTTGCAGTATTAAAGGTGTTCCGAGACGACCAATACACATGGCACACACACACACACGAGAGCAAGCTTGCAATGCAATAGTAAAAGGAAACAAATTAATAGTAATATCAATTTTTATCAGCGCAAATGGTCGCAGGCACGCCCACACGCACAAATGTAGGCCTACGTAAATAAAAAAGTATCCCGCTTATTATACGGTTACTTGCCAAAACAATAGAAGACATTTCTCCAAAATACCTCTTTTTAATGATTTTGTTGCCGTTTAGTTCTTCACGCAAATGCGAAGCAACCCACCTTCTGACTTCAAGTTTCAATGACTTTCAGTTACGTTAAATGACTGGACTACTTGCGATGTGGAATGATATGAAAGATGTGAATTAGAAGCACAAAACCCGTTGCCAATGATACCAGTAATACATTTTTCGCAGCAGTGAATATAAAGAAATTACAGACCTGTGAATGTTGGGATCATAGATATATATATAAAGGCCTATATATATATATGGTTGGGATGGCCCATTCAAATCAACGGAACTTTTTGGAACATTCTGAAGAGCCGTATAACAACTACAGGTATTTACGTTTGATTCCTAATTTACAATTGACCTCCGCGGGCCGCACTTTGCCCAGGTCTGCTATACAAGTTGGTTAAGTGTTAATTACCATGTAATAACACATATGTATATGAGCAGTACATAGTCATTATTTCATAGTCAATACATTATCAAGAGACCACTTTATCCTTTATATCTATGGGATGAACAGTCCAGCCATAATAGGAGATCTGTGTGCAGTGCATGGGGTAGATGGAAAAGGTACAGTGCAAGAAAATGAGTTGTAGGCTCTGACTGAGTCACTGAGTGCATATAGTATGAGAGCTGCATTTAAATGTTTAGTGAGGAGCAGAGCGAGAACTTAGCCTGGATATAAAATGACTGAAGGCACTTGTATAGTAATGCCCTGAATTTGTTGTTTTGATTTATTTGTTTGTGGTGGGACATACATAGCCTTGTTCCCATGAACATTTACTCTGCGTATTAGTCTAGCATATCGGGTGAATACTACCCAACTATGGCGTTAGGGTTGTATAATCTGTTATTTCCTGAGAAAGTTTAGTGATCCTCTGCTGCAGTTGAGCCGCCACGCTTCACATTTCCTTGCACAAATGCATCTCTACTTGAATCTGAAGTTTTTCCTTTTTAAGTAAATCCAGCCCCTTGTTCTCTCGATGAATTAATTTGTAAGAAGTGATTAGCATCTTCAAAAATGTCCGTTGCGGTGGGTATCCACATTCAGGCAAAGTCAAGCCAGCTAGCGAGCTGGTTGAAGCGCACAGCAAACAAGCCAGCTGTATCTGTCAGTCTGGAGAGTGTGTGTCTCTAACGCGTCTGCCGGAGAGCCAAGGTGATCTAGTGCTGTTGGCAGGCCGCACACAGCACGTTTCGGGTGTGGGGACGGCAGGGAAATCACTGACGAGAGGAGACGTTTCCCTTCTGTCTGCCGTCCCTCAGCGGGTGAGCGAACGCTGAAAACCACAGCCGTGGCGTGTCAGTTCCAGACATTGAGACGGCGCTGTTTGCAAAGCCATGCCTATCTGTGCCTCCCACCTGGCTGGCTTCACAAGCTCTGAAGGCTTTGTGTTTATGCCTGTATATGTGTTTTTTTTATGTGTGTGTGTCTATGTGTGTGTGTGTGTGCGTTTGTGTGAGAGAGTCTGTTTGTGAGTATTTGTTTATCTGTTTTTGTGTGTCTCTCTGTGTGTGTGTGTGTGTGTGTGCGTGCGTGCGTGCGTGCGTGCGTGCGTGCGTGCGTGCGTGCGTGCGTGCGTGCGTGCGTGCGTGCGTGTGTGTGTGTGTGTGTTCTGCACGTTTGTTCATCTGTTTTAGCCTTCATGGGAAATGTGCACCTTTGAAGAATCTTAGGATTACCTGCTCTATGACCCTTCTTTTAATGTGCTTTTCTATCATATGTGCACCTGTGTGGGTGTCTTTGTAGGTCAGCCTCTCAGAACTGTATGTGAGGACTGTGTGTGTGTGTATGTGAGGACTGTGTGTGTGTATGTGAGGACTGTGTGTGTGTGTATGTGAAGACTGTGTGTGTGTGTGAGGACTGTGTGTGTGTGTGTGGATGTGAGGACTGTGTGTGTGTGTGTGTGTGTGGATGTGAGGACTGTGTGTGTGTGTGTGTGTGTGTGTGTATGTGAAGACTGTGTGTGTGTGTATGTGAAGATTGTGTGTGTGTGTGTATGTGAAGACTGTGTGTGTGTGTATGTGAAGACTGTGTGTTTGTGTGTATGTGAGGACTGTGTGTGTGTGTATGTGAGGACTATGTGTGTGTGTATGTGAGGACTGTGTGTGTGTGTATGTGAAGACTGTGTGTGTGTGTGTATTTGTGTGGACGTGTGTCAGGGCTGTTCATCATTCAGAACTGAATTGAGAATTCTATGTCAGTCCTCGTTTTACAATACCTATTGTATTTCGGAAGCAAAAAAGAATGCAGAAATATATTGTAATGTAACGTCAGACATCCAAGTATTAAACTATAAATCATCTAAACAGTCACTAAACCCTCATATGGTACGTTGTCACGACTCCTATACAAACAGCACAGTGCCACATACTCCTTCGCTCAAGAGTTTGTAAAACCATGGAAGTCAAAAGCATGACCACAGGGTCACAGCCACTCCCTCCCGTAAATATGGACAAGCTT
>NC_045163.1:12372896-12377896 GCF_900700415.2 Clupea harengus | reverse complement strand
TTTTTTATAAGAAGCTGCTCCCTGCCCTCCAGCAACACAGCCAGCCTAATGCAGTTCCATGTGCCGATAATGAATTGCATGTTAAAAACCTAGCACCACCCTCCATGGGTGTTTGCTAAATGGAAAAAAATGCGATAACGAGTTCACGTGTTCACTTACAACACCATCTCTGTGCAGTGATAGTGTAATGTCCAGGCATTCTGTTGGGTTCTTATCAAATAAATACAGATCAGCAGAGAAAAGCGAGAGGGAAGAGGATAGCTGGAGGTTTGCATTACAGATGCTAACGCAGTGGAACAGCCGTAAATGCGAGTCATTGTGAAGGCCATTCAGTGCCACGATGGGAGTTTTGCTCTGGCATTGAACAGCCTTACTGCTAAGCCTTGGCCTCAACTTACCCATCCCACCCCCTCAGGAACTGAAACTGTCTGTTCTCGCACTGTTATACATCAGGCTCTCAGCGTGGCGCTTTCGAAGAAAGTCAAGGGGCACTGATGCATGCTGGGAAAAGGACTGGTTGGAGAGTCAAACCAGCCAACTTCACTCCTTGCCAAGGCCACTGCCTTGAATGGTGGTCGGGTGTCCTCTGAAGCACTCAGTAGGGGTTGTGAGAGGCCATTGCCTGATACATTGGACTCTATTTCAAGGCAGAGGCTGCAGTATTTGAGTATTACGTTTACCTGTAACTCAGAGTCAGAAGTACCAAAGTTATGCATTCCGTTTCAAGAAAGCGTAAGTACTAGTAAGGAATGCACTAGTTGACTACAGCACAGAGAAGTACTTTTGAAGTGTGGCACTTTTAAAATGAACTGAAGATTTCATACCTGGAATGAATGGATGACATATAATACATGCAACATGTAACATTAATTCTCTATAATACATGCAACATGTAAGATTCATTATCTATAATACATGCAACATGTAACATTAATTATCTATAATACATGCAACATGTAACATTAATTGTCTATAATACATGTAACATGTTGCCTGATTAATATAGAAATCAAATGTTGTCATCTTCTATACTCAAACTCAAATGGTTAGATCATAATTTAATTTAAGCTTTGCAAGATCTGCACAGAAATGAAATGTTAAGAAATGATGGGTGAAGAGTGATACTGTATATTCTGACATTTCTCTGTGCTGTGGAATCCAGCTGTGTATTTTAACAAGGACAACAGGGAGTGAGAAGTAAAGAAGTAAGAGACAAAAAAGACTAATAATAGAGAGCACAAAAGAAAGAAATGGAGGGAGGGAGAGAGAGAGAGAGGGAGAGAGAGAGAGAGGGTTCTGAGAGTATTGTATAACAGCTTGTCCCAGGCCTGGCTGGGCATACTGATAAATGTGATGGCTTTGAGCAGCCAGGAGCGGCCTTGGAGAGCCATCATCTGCTGGCCCTAATGGCCCTGTGCTCAGCACCGCCATCTCTGGGCCTGATTATCTGATCATCACACAGGAAAGGCGAGGGCTGCGTGGCCCAGATCCGCTGCCGGTCAGCTTGAAGGGGAGTGAGAGAGAAAAAAGACGCAGCAGCCATTGATTACACGGTGTGCGTCTGAGGGAGAAGTGACAGAGATGTGTGGTGTTTTGTGTGTGTGTGTGTGTGTGTGTGCTTACATGCATGTTTGTATGGGTAAGTGTGTGTATGTGTTAACGTGTGCGTCTGTCCTTGGGTGTATTATGTGTGTGTGTGTGTGTGTGTGTGTGTGTGTGTGTGTGTGTGTGTGTGTGTGTCTGCATCTCTTAGTGTGTGTGTGTGTGTGTGTGTGTGTGTGTGTTAGTGTGCTCCCATCAGAGCCAGAGCAGCTGCAGCCTGGCTGTCTTGGCTCAGGTTTAAAGGATGCGGACGGCTCCTCAGTCTCCCCAGGTTGACTGTGGATTTTCCCACCTCTCCAAGCAGACAAGCTGCCTGGATAATCGTCTGCTTTAATTTTGTGATTGCACAGGTGTGCTTGTGTGTCTGTGTATGTGTGTGTGTGTGTAGGAGAGACTTTGATGCCGATTCAAGACCACAGATTAATAGCAGGAATACTCTATGCCATGATCTCATGCAAATAACTGTGGCAGTAAGTAGGACGTAGATTCATGAAGCCAAGGACTGTGCCCCTTAAGTGCATTTATGCTATATTTGCTATCTCTTGTAGTTTCTTAATTACTAAGTAGGAGTTGTTCTGTCTGAGCAATTAGCATTTCATGAATTATTGACCGTTGGCATTTAAGGAGTATTAGCAGGGAGATGTGGCCTTTGAAGTACTATAACTACTTTAAAGAAACAACGTTGTGATCATCGCTTCCGGCATCATTATGGTGCTGCTCGATAAAGTGATGTGTGTTATTTTGTATGCATTAGAGCTATTCCCAAGTGATTATATATATATATATTTCAGGGGGCTGTGAAAAATAAAAGGAAGTAGCAATTATGTTTTATAATTTCAAGCGTAAAAGAAACCTGGCCCTTTGAAAATCAAGCTTACCTCTACCCTGTATGTATCCATTTGTGAAGACTTAAGGAAACATCAGCAATGCAGTCTAATTATTTGTTCATCACAGTACTTAAGCAAGATTTAATTGATGTAATTGAATCTGCTCCAGTCCCAGCCACTCTGTCCCACTTCGTACAGTAGCCAGTTCTCAATGCGTCTGAACAGAAAAAGAGAGAGAGACATCGTTCCTCACACACTTCCCCTACCTGAAAGTACAGAAACCACATGAAAGAGCAAGAAGCATATTTCAACATTCACCACAAAAAAACAGAAACACAGAAATGACATGCTGGTCACAGTGGCATGCACACAGACACACACACACACACACACATACACACACACACACACACACACCCACATTCACAGTTCTCTCTGATTGACTGCACTTGTTCTGATGCTCTGGCTCAGGGGGATTCTTTGCAGTAGCGTGCAAAATGTCTGCCGCTGATTTAGAGCTGTTCTCATGAGATCACAGATCACCGGGGTCGTGGAACACACTCTAGCAGGAACTTCCCTGTGACCAAGCGGAGTGAGTGGTGTTTTTTTGCCAAATTTTCCGCAAGTGATTTTTCCAGTTATGGCTTCTCTAAATGCATTAGGATTCTTAATGGAAACCACCTCTGTGGCCCTGTAGGCCAAGAAAAAGTTCTTTATAGCTCTCAATGGTTCCTCTCCACTGTTGTAATGCCAATAACCAAGAACCTCTCTACAGAGTGTTCCTCCTTCGAGGAATCTCCTTCGGTGACAAGCTTCAAAACCCTGAAAGACTTTAGATTGCAGCTAAATACATCTTACATAAATGTATATTTGGAGGCTGACACATACACAAAACCAGATATCTAAAGATCGCTTTTCTTTCATGGCAGCTACTGACACAAACTGTAAACCACCACAGGAAGGTGTGAACTGTGTTCTTCCTTTTAGCTTCCTTTTAGCTTCCTTTTAGCGGTAGACATGAGTTTTGTGACTATGCAGTCTGCTTAAGAGATTAATTGCTCTGAATGTGGACTATGCATAATGTACACATGCCACATCCTGAATATTATATGCAGGGATCTGGGCTGTAATTGGACATATGAATGGATAGCACTTGGACCCAAAGCGGGAGTGTTAAACAAATTTCCACTGACAGAGGCATTTCCCGTCTGCGGTAATTCAAAACTTTTCCGTAACAAATGACACGGCACTTTCTCCTCGCCTAGGAGCCCACACACACGCATAGACACACGGGCACAGACACACTCACACGGAAAAAAATACAGACAGGCAGACACTCACACACACACACACACCACATATTCTCACAGACATACACAAAGCCACACACAGATACTCACAGGTACTGTATACACACACACACATGAAACAAACACACTCACACAGAAAAAAAACGCAAACGGACAGACACACACTCACACACACCACATATTCTCACAGACATACACAAAGCCACACAAATACTCACAGATTCACACACACACACATTTCACTGTCTGTCTTGCACACCCTCTTTATTTACCTCTACCTTTTCCATCTCTCTGTCCCTCTCTTTTCTCCCCTTCTCTTTCTCTCATTGTATCTCCCATTCCTTTCCTGTCAGCTCCTAATGTTGCTTCCTCTCCCTTTAAAAAAAACAAACAAACAAACAGTCAGTCAAAGGTGCAATTGTTTCACGGGGTAAAAGTCCTCTTAAACTGTTTCACATCTCTTTCCCTTGACTGGCCCCGGCCGCCTGTCACTCCCGATGGTGCGGAATGTCTGCTCTCGCCCACCCCCTCGGTCCCGAAAAAAGTTAATTCGCACTCGGACGCTCCGGAGATGCTTCCCAGGAGGGTCCGCAGCGGGACACCGGCGCAATAAAGCATGCATGTAATGAGTCTAACGCAGCGTGCGGCCGGCGCAGCGCTGGAACTGTCCGTGTTGAGAAAAGTTCAAGAGAAACCCTGACTGGGTAATTATTGTAGTAGGTAGGAAATAATGAGTGTGAATGGACAGAGAAGAAAGTGAAAAGAAAAGAAAAAAAAAACGTCCAAATGTCTGGATATCCTTTTTGGATTCTTTCAAACATCTGGACTGTAATAAACCACAATACTGTAATAAACTGAAGCAAAGTATCAAAAAGCATGTAGCAATATGTCAAACATCAGTGTGTTCCTGTCTGCACCAATTAAGCGTGACCAAGTAGTGTATTAGGAAGGACTGTGTACACTGGCATTCGTGGATTACAGTCATTTCCATTGAGCTACACTTTTCCCTATTTCACCTCCAAGCACAACCATGTTTTGCGCTAAATCAATCAATCAATCAATAACACATTATGAATACACTGTTAATCATGCAAGACAAGTGTACAGGATGCGAACGCATTTTTATACCACTGGGTATATAGGGATTATTTGATTTTAGTTTAGTCATGATTGGAGCGGCTCCCCTCATCCAAACAATTGTGTCTCTTTACGGTTAAATTGTTGGGGCATTTGGGGACATAACCGATGTGTATCGCTCCCG
>NC_045163.1:12292896-12367896 GCF_900700415.2 Clupea harengus | reverse complement strand
CAGCAATTTTGTTTCCCACCCAGTAGGGAGGTAGTTTCCCAACCCTCCAGGCTGGGTATCTCACACAGTGTTGATCTGTATAGATGGCAGCGGTGTTTGCAAAGATCTCCAGTTGCTGATTAGCACCCTCTGTGTTTGGCTAATGGATTTATGCTAATGCAGCGGGCGGGTGGCTAGCATGCTAGTGGCGTCCCGCGGTTTGATGCGCTGTAGCGAGCGTCAGCACTCTGCGGGCCAGCGAGTGTTCCTCTCAGGGGAGCGCTTGTGTTCATTACGGAGGACGCTGACCTTCAGCACCGTCCTCTGCCTCACACCGACAATGCACACACATACACACATACTCACAGTCAGGCAGGTACAAGGGCTCACACACATACACACTCACACACTGACATGTACAGACACATATATACACCCACGCATACACACACAAACACGTGTGTAGATGAGAATGGAGGGTCCTTACAAAATACATCAAAGCTGTTGCATTGCCTCTGCTGTTTTCTTTCACTCTCACAGTTCCCTTTATCAATCTCTTTCTCTCTCTCTCTCTCCTTATCTGGCTTTCTCTCATTCTGTTTTTCTCAGATTCATTTCCAGGTTCCCCCCTCTCTCTCTATTGATTGCAATGCTAGTGTACTTACCTAACATTCACATTCAATGTAGGGCTTGTGCACTAAGACACAACCACAGCTCAGCCAAGTTACACACAGAGACAAGCACATACACTAAATATATGGGTAACACTTTACTGTAGGGAACAAATGTTAGCCATTCACATATAATGAATTGGTGTCTGTATAAGTGCAGAATAAAGTCTGCATTAAGTACCGTTGATCATTTATTAGGCCTGCATTCACCAATGTCTTATTCTAACTGAATATGGCATCTATTCTTGGTACATCTTTAATGACCAACTAGTTCGTCTCAGCCTAAGCTTACTGATATATAATAAGAATAAAAAAAGAAAGTTTCTAGCCTCCTAACACACTGTCTGAATATGTTACTTATAGGGACAGAATAATTGTAGAATAGGTATTCCTACTGACAAACAATGTTTCTTTGCTCAATGTAGTGGCACAGCAGGTCCAAGTATTGGTAATTACACTCACTCAGGCTGTGAGTGGTGACTGGATGGTAGGGCCCCTACCTCTAGCAATAAGTGCACTTCAATAAGTGATACATAGTACATAGTCATTAATGTCATTACTGATCCAACGTACTGTAATTCCCTGTTTTAAAGTGAAGGCAGAGTGAAATGATGAAAATGGCCCACTACAACTACAGTAAACATCTGTTAATATCTCATTATTCCTTTAAAACAGGTTCTTTGTTCTAAAGTGAAGGCTGATAGTTTTGTAATGATAACATAAAAAGGATGACATCCTTGTAAGAGTTTGACATTTTTATTTATCAGAACATACAACATGCATCCAAAGTACCATCTTGTTACAGAGACCTTTTCCAAAACCTTAAACCTCCATCAGGCTCTGACAGATGGGTCTTTCTTATGAGACTATAAGATGGACTTTTGTTTGTTGTTAGAGTAAAGTTTGCAGGTAAGATTACCTATTCTACAACTCATCTGCCACTATAAGTGACATTCAGACAGTATATTAAAAGGCTATAAACCTTCTATTTTGTTGGTCTGCCACCGGACCACACCTATTACATATTGTCATTTTGCCAATGACCACACAACAAAAAATCCATGACTACCTCACAACCGAAAAATGTCTCGTAAAGAAGGATGTCTTTATTACTGCACTCGTCTCTCGGCCAGATAAAACCTCTAACGGCCTTAGACACATGGAAAGGAAGCTTTGTTGAACGCAGACTACACTCTTCTGCATGTCCTCCACTAGAGACGGAATCGAAAATTATGCAGATAAAACCCACTCTGGGTTGGCATCAACATTTGTTCTCTCCACCTCATGAATAATTTAAACGTATTATTGCACCAAGCACAAAACCATTCAGCCCATCGGACGACGGGAGGCAGTTTATGTCACAGTTGTTTAGGTGTGCATATAGACATTTGGTGCGGCGCCACTTTGTTTGGATTACCGACGCTAAGCGCGAAGCATTTCCACAGTAACTCTGGCTTACAGCAACTTGAATGAGTTTTTAGAGAGGTCTTCTTCGCTGGGTCACGGAGATATTAAACACATCCGCAAGATACTGGATGCGCTAACTGCTATTCGCAAGGCATTCGCCAGAGCAATGTGTTCCTGTGACAGATAAAGGCAGTTATTGCTTTTTTTATAATGGGAATCCACTTTGTGCAGAGGAAAAATGGGTTTACGAGCAACAATGGGCGCACGGTGTCATTGTGGTAGGCTGTAGCCGCAATCTGTATGGTAATTATTTCATCCAGAATATTAATCTAAGATTGCCTGGGAACATGCACGCTCCCACTTCAATTTATTGCCCTCACAAACACAGTGTAAGACGATAATGAGCATATTGAACCATTCACAGTACAGGCATTTAGATCAATTAAGGAAGACTAATGATGGAGGACAGACCCATTCCCAAAGATTTGAATCCAGTGATTCCGAATGGGGCCCAAGTCAAATTGATTTAGTCCCGTGTTTAAATTAGAAAATGTACAATTCAGCGATTAATATCTCGGGGCTTGTTCGACATGTCAGATTTAGTGACACCTGGAATGCTGTAACGTGTCATACAGTGTGTTGCAGTATGACCTATGTCTGAGTGCTGCAGAAACTGCACATCACCACACAATGTACAGCAGCACACAGTATTCATGAAGAGGAGAATAGAAAGGAAGTTAGTGACCAAACAAACTTGAGCGAATGGAGTGTGGCATAAACTTCAATGGTCCAGCGGACACATGCTTCAGGCATCATCGGTACGCTCCGCGGGCAATAACATTGTCATTGGGCAATAAGGATTGTGTAACGAGATTGCGTCATCATGAAACAGAGTGAAAGGCTGGAATTCCAATGAGGCGTTTCAAAGTGAGAAAAGTGTTTTTTGCAGGAGAGTTACTCCTTCTGGCATTTACTTTGGGCTTTTGTAACTTTGCAGACCATTTAAATGCACCCCAAGCTATAAAACACACTAAAGGAAAGGGATAAACTGGAAAGCATAATACGTCCGCTTTAAGTCAATTTCTATTATGTACATTTTCCATACCGTATTAAATCTCACAGGAAAAGAAGTGCAGTAAAGTCAATCACAGAATGCTTATCTATTGCCACTGCTTGCTTTTGACCTTTCTGGGATTTCTATAGGACAGATACTTGGCCCTAATGAATCTGTAAGCCATGGGAATGAAGCCATCAGACTCTCCGCCTCTGGCCCTGATCTCCCCCGTCGTAACAGCTTTGTCCCGAGCCTTGTGTATCCGGCGTGATGGATACTCTTGCATTGGACACAGGCCAGGCTGAGAGGAGGATGGGACGAGCTCTGATCTCAAGGATGAGTTTCTCCTCTCAGCCTCTCAGTAAACAGAGACGGTGGACAGAGAGACAGAGCCGGGGGGGGGGGTGCAGAGAGGAGAGTAACCACCGCTGCGGGGGAACAGACTCGTAACACGATGATGTGGCTTTTACTCAGCCTGTTCCTCCAGGGTCTGTCCCGGAGGGGCCTAGAGCGATATTCATATTTTTTTTATTCTTTTTACGGCGCCATGGTGTTCAGAAAAACTGCCTCCTGTTTCACGAGCAGCGAGGGAAATGGAGGCTGCTGGTCCCACTGCTGCTGCTGCACTCACTCTCTGAGATGGTGCGCTGAGCTCAAGGTTTAATACTGGCGCTCAGGGTCATGGCATTACTCTTCATAATACAGCACATTTAAAGACTACCAAAGCCTGTGACAAAAGTCACTGGTTGTCATCACTGTTGGCATATCCTTTGGAATTCAGAATTCTCAAATATCACAAATATACCTAGACAGTATAAAAGTAAACCTTCAAAAAATACCCGCTTCTAAGACAGCACAGGAGCATCCAGCTGAGATTGTTGTGACAGGAGAAGTCCATTGGCTTCGGGATTAGTGAAATGTCTTTTTTCTGAACAAGCTTTGTAACAGGGTGGACCTTTCTGTTGGCATGAAACACATCCAGGGCCTGAGAAAAATGACAGATCATCCCACCATAGAAAGGATGAACCAATGTGATGTTGGAGAATATAAGATGTGGGATATGTTAACGTCGTTAGCAGCTATCACTCAAACCCCCCACATGTGCGAAATCAATAACTGCCAGAGGTGATAAGTATTCAGCCCGTGCAAACGTAAGCCTGCCGTCACATTTGTCAAGACGGTTGACAAGTGTTTTTTGAAGTTTCTTCGCCCGATCCATTTACCGCATGGGCGGATTGACCCCTGGGGGAAAATTAATCTGAGCATTTATTATTCATGTGATTTGGAATTTGAATTATTCAGCAATATAATCCCCCCACACTTCAAATGTCACATCCACGTAATCACATTATTTATAGTGATGACAGCCGTCTTGCAAGGCTGCGGAGAGGTGCGAAGGAGAACGTCCTAACCAGCGGGAGGATGACAATTGTCAATTTGGATTTCTAGTTCAAAGGAGTTGGTTTGTTTGGGGGGATTGTTTTTTGTTTTTTCATGTAGACTCGTGAGGCATGTGTCTTTATGCATCCTGACTTTAGCTTGCAGGCCCTCAGCTTAGTTTCTCAAATTTTTTTTTTTTTTTTTTTTTGCTCAGCCACAGATCCCATTTGGCAACTCTTTGTTGAAACGACTGTTGCGAGACACTTCCTTCTCATGTATTTCAGCAGAGACCGCAGGCTTAACGGACTTAACAGTCAGTTTCCCAGTGAAAGATGAAGAAAGGAAAATCTCCCAGTCACCGCTGTGCATATGTGGCCTGTTATAGAATTATAGCACAGCTGGTGGAGCAAGGGACTAACACCACCAAGGCCATGGGCATAATACCCAGGATACGAAGATACAGATCAAATGTATATCTCCACTGTAAGTCCCCTTAGATGAAAGGGGAAAAAGTGGTAACGATCGCATTGCAGATCAAGTCAAACTGATGGAACATAACACCCGTCATGCTAAGCTCTTATGCTTTCATCAAAAAGGAAGCATACGCATACTTATAAAATGTATACGTGTAGTAGGTCAGCTTGCAGAAATGCATCTTCTAAATACAGAAATGTAAAAGCGAAGGTGCTCCCACAGCTTGACTCCAAATGATAGAGCATAGAGCAGAACTCTTGCCAAGGTCATATGCTCTCATTAAAGCATAAAAAGAGACATACGTGTATAATGTATAGCTGTACTGTTGATCGGTTAAAAAGAGACATACTTGTATAATGTAATGTATAATTTCCTCTTT
This sequence comes from Clupea harengus, assembly GCF_900700415.2. Lineage (NCBI taxonomy): Eukaryota > Metazoa > Chordata > Actinopteri > Clupeiformes > Clupeidae > Clupea > Clupea harengus. The sequence continues at coordinate 12,362,552 of NC_045163.1, read as the reverse complement.
TTGGATTGAACACTAGTACATGTAGGGCAGCTTCTCATGGCTTTGTGATGTTGGCTATAACCCGTCATCTCTGTGGTGTGTTGCTCACCCTCCTCAATGCAGTCTCTCTCTCTCTCTCTCTCTCTCTCGATCTCTCTTTCTCTCTTTGGGGGCTAATCACTGCTACAATCTTCTCCAATGCCACACACGGGTGCTTCCCTTCAGGATGAAAGGCCATAGGCTCCTCTGACTGTAGATCTTTTGTTGAATGTCACTGGGGGATAGAGTTTGTCCCATTACCATTATTATAATCATCCTCAGTATAGTCTTCGTCATCATCGCCATCATCATCAACTGTTTGTGCCCTAACAGAGGAAAAAGCTCATTCTCACTTTGTCACTTGGGCTGGAATGACAGCAGTCTCTCTCTCTCTCTCTCTCTCTCTCTCTATCTCTCTCTCTCTATCTCTCTCTCTTTCTCCACCCTTTCCTCCTCTCCATGATTACATAATGATGCGTCCCCACATGCTAAATGTTGGTATCCAAAATAGGCTCTCTCTGTCTCTTTCTTTCTCTTTCTTTCTTTCTTTCTTTCTGTCTCTCTCTCTCTCTCTCTCTCTCTATCTCTATCTCTCTCTCTTTCTCCACCCTTTCCTCCTCTCCATGATTACATAATGATGCGTCCCCACATGCTAAATGTTGGTATCCAAAATAGGCTCTCTCTGTCTCTTTCTTTCTTTCTTTCTTTCTTTCTGTCTTTCTCTCTCTCTCTCTCACTTCCTCATTTTCCCCTCCCACTTCACTAAGGAAAGCTGCATGCTAGCTGCGCTCAGCAAAGGCCATTATTCCAAATTAGGTGTTGAGACGCTGCCATTTTTCAGCATTAGATCGCCTCTGTGGAAAACGTAATGGGCGCCACACGGTGTCCAATGAATTTGCGCCCGGCTCAATCTTTGCGCCACAGCCCCCCAGTTTATTTAATGGACTGATTCCCTCGACTCAACACAACGCTACCTTAACACAGTGCTGTGAACCCCATGGCTTGAGTTATTTAACCCCAGCTGAAATATCACTTCATATCTTTTTCATATTAGTTGGGTTCACCAGAGCGACACTGGTGGAACAATAAAAGGATGATGATATTATTATTCAGGACATTTGTCACAAGTATATTTAGATAGAAGTTTATAGGGTGCGAGCTCTTCGTCTTTATAGAAGAGGGGCGGATAGAATAGCTAATCGCTGGGCATGGCTCAGCCTTTGCGTGTGTACACAGTATCTGACACTCTTAAAAGGTTGTGATATTGGCCTCATCACCTGGTGTAATGTGGATAAAGTAATACAACACACAGTTGTCCTTGCCCGTTTTTAAGTATGTAGAACCGAATTCCATAGATAGATTAAATGTGAAATGTGACCTCACCTTGACCACACACAAACACACTCTCTCTCACACACACACACATTTACCTTCCTGCAATATGGACATTCACGCCAGAAAATAATCGCTTATGATAAATCCAGACGCTTTCCTTGCCTGGAAGCCAGCCACCCCTTATTGACAGGCTTGGACGGACGATTCTTATGTCATTTAAAAGGTATAGCGCCCTTCTCTGCTATGTCTGGAGGGATCTGAGTTTCCCCCTCCTCCCCAGCAGTCCGAGTCGGCTGCATCTCCTCTCTCCCCCCCTCCTCCTCCTACGGCTGACAGGGAGGAAGTGACACGCGCGAGTCCTTCGAGGCACGTCTGCTGAAGCCTTCAGCACTCCTGACAGTAACCATCATGGATTCCACTGTGCCTGAGATGCGGCACAAGTCTCGCACTTTCCTGATCGGCACATTACTACTGAATTAAGCTCAGTTGGTTGTAACTTTAGTGATGCTGGTGGAACACAGCATCTGTGTGCTGTTGATCTATCATACAAAAACACAGAGAAAAGGCTGCCTTGTGTTATCATATAGTCAATCATGATATGTAAATTCACAGTATTACACAGACATTTTGTAGAAAGTTCTGTGACGAGACCAAAATATTTATCGTGGTCATAACGGACCATCCTCAGATACCTCACCAACAGCAGCTGGTTTTTGTAAGGAATCTGGTCCATGTCTGGTTCAAATCTTCTGGACCCTGTATTCCAAGTATGTGATTTAGTGACTGACCTGGATAAGTTAAGTCATGAACCCTCCTAATAGAAGAGCCCTATGGCTTTGTTTTGCTTGGAGAATGAAGTTATAGGGCTCTTCTATTAGGAGGTTTACCACTTACTCGGAGTTAACTTATCCGGTGTTAGTCACTAAACCACATACTTGGAATACCCCCTGGGCCTTCACCAGCTAGGTCAGCTGCCATGCAACGAATGTCACTGCAGAACAGTTGCATAACCCCCCTTCAAAACAAAGCGTACCATTTTTTTATTATTTTTTTAAAGCACAAGCATAATGCATTTTACTTTGAATAATGAATATCAATCCACAGCAATATACACAAGATAAAGAGTATCTCACTAACAGAATGCCACCTGCAATTTTAAACAGGCATAATCAGGGGCACTTAGTGGTCCCCGGAGTACTTTGCCCCACTACAAATGAGTGTCGTGGGCTGTTTCATGCTGTAGCGTATTAAAAATAACGCTAATCCATTGGTGTTCTATGCTGCTTGGTTCCGGATCAAAGGCCTGTAACAGAGAATGTGTGTTTTGTGGGCTATTTGCCCCACTCAGGCCTCACTCGCCCACATGTCTTATTACCGGCAAACACTCGAACGCCTCTCAGTCCTGAGACAGAGAGACGGCCACAGAGGGGCCTTATTAGGTTGGTGCCTGGCCTTGTGCAGCATGGAACAACAGTTTGAATTTCTATGAGCTGTAGACAGTGTCAAGGGTAACGATAAGCTGTTTAAATGGACAGGCAGTCAGGAGAAGGTGAGAGGGTCATACTGAGTTCACTATCTGTTTTACTCTATATGCTGTCTGATTTTATTTTATTTCAAATGACCAAATGTCACCACGATAGATAGAGCAGTGGTAATAGATCCCAAACCATTTGGCGACAAGTACAGTTTTTTGCTTGCTTTGTATGACTCGTCAGAGGACGAAAATAATTTGGTAATTCTAAACAACTGTATGAATATTGTCTTTTGTAGAACATTATGTTTCACTTCCAGTACATACAAAGTTGCGAGTAAAGACTGTTTTGGGTTTATATACAAAATATTTGTATAGCTTTCACACTGATCACGGAGGACCTGATACATTATGACGCCTATAGTTGCTATGACTACGCAAGTTGTCATAACCAGTGACAGGGTCAAAGTCCTTCATATTTTACCTCGAGCACCATGTCGAGGGAGAAACCTTTTTGTTGTTCAGCGACTGTCACTGGGAAAATTCAGAGACTATAAATGGTCTGTCATTGCGACAAACAATTGTAGTTTGTCGCAGAGACAAGTCGTTGTACAGACTATAAAACCATTATAGTTATATGTGTGTGTGTGTGTGTGTGTGCAATTTGGACCATAAAATAGGTCTACTTTTTGTTTAATATTACTTTAATGAACAAGTTACCACCTAGCACACTGACATTGCACCGACCTCTTTGTGTTTCACCAGTCCATATGCACAGGGCAAAACTTGCACAGCACATAACTGCAAATAATATGCAAATTCACACTCCAATTTTTCAAATTTGTATGCACACTTCAAGTCCTATTTGTATGCATCTTGGTTGAGGACCATTGAAAGGTCACTTGGGGGAAGTTTCTCATTATTCTCAAAGGCCTTGGCCATTTGTTTCCTTAATGACTTTCTTAATGTGAAATTTATTTAGCTGAAAGGAAATGTCATTAAAGTGGCACTTTTAATACTAATGCTGTGCTAATGCAGACATCTTTTCGTGACTCTCTTTCAAAGTAATCCAGTGGTTTGAGGCTTATCAGAGGCGGAGAGACGAGAAATGGCGTCAGTTGTAACAAGAGGTTACTACCTCCTCCCTCACGTGGTTAATGGGGGAGCCCTCACGGCAGTCGATTCATTATGAGATACACCATCAGTCGGTGCATAATGAGGCACACAGGGATGGCTTCGTAACATCCAAATCATCAGAATATCTGTCTTCATTATCTTTTTCGAATCTGTCAGATGTATTCTGTCTTGTACATATCGCTTTTCCTCACAAGTTTAGAGATAAAAGACTGTTGGGGTCAAAAATTATTTGCTATATAGCCATCTTTTTTTAGTGTTCTTAAAGATTTCCTGAAGCTCCTTGTTATCAATCTTCAAATGGAGGGACAGGTGCAATGCATTGTGGGTATTTTGGCTGTAACTTTTTTTTTTTTAATTAGAGAGGCTTCCAGTGACTATTTCCTTCCAGCCTTAGGCGTTCACAATCCATCACTCTGGCAGCTAAATTGTCTGGAATGCTAACAAGGCTGGCTAGCTGCATCCTTGTGGGCCGCGAGTGTGAACTTCACTGTGTGGTTCAAACTGGCATGATTGACAGCTCCTCTGGTATTGTGAAGATGTCGGGATTACTGCAAACCTTGAAAAGCGGAGTGGTGCCCTGTGAATCATGCCACAGCGAATGTGTGGTTTGAATGATACTTGTTTTGACATGTGTATTTGTGTGTCTGTCCGAGTGTGCGAGTATGTGTGTGTGCGTGAGTATGTTTGTGTGCCCGTGTGTGTGTGTGTGTGTGTGTGTGTGTGTGTGTGTGTGTGTTTGTGTGTGTGTACATGTGTGTGTGTGTAATGGGGGGGGGACTGAGTCTTGGGCTACAGTGGCAGCGTTCTCTGAAATCAAGTCTAAAAGGATATGTGTTACACTTGCAATAAGCCTCCTCCATAGCCTATGTGTTCTATGTGTCCTACACTGTTATACATATCAGATGATATGGCCTAAAGCATATGTGTGTATGTGTGTGTTTGTCTATGTACTTAGGTTAACCTCTCAGCCTGTGTGTGTGTGTGTGTGTGTGTGTGTGTGTGTGTGTGTGTTTGTATTTGTACACTGTGAGCTATTTCCCCTGAAACCTGCCCAATGATTCCCTAACCCTGTGCTCTTGTTTGTCTCCTGCCCTCCATCCTCGACAGCCTCGTCTGCGCTCGGAGCGAGAGCGTTTGTGCCGTTTGACTCTCTGTCCGGTCTGAGGCTCCTTTGTCTCGGCCTCACATCGCATCAGCCGATTACGCCTCGTCCACTTCCTCAGGGCAACAAAAATAGATGGATGTGAAAAAATGTGTACGTGTGTAATAGAGTCTGAGAGTAAGTTAGAGAGAGAGAGAGAGATAGAGAGAGAAAGAGGGATAGATAGAGATAGAGAGAGCGCATAGCAAAAGCAAAGGCATCGGACTCAACTGAAAAATAGAGATGTGGCATGTTATAATTGTAAATGCGGCTCCCTGTTAGCCGGTGTTTGGATAACTGCTTTCTGGGAAGGCGGCCAGAGCCTCTCGCTCAGGAGTAGCCGCTGAAACAGTATCAGCGTCTGTTAGCCACGGCGGTTGCAGGCAACAAGCTCGTTGGGGAAATGGAGTGGGGTGGTGGTGTGTGGGGTGTAGTGTGTGTGTGTGTGTGTGTGGGTTGACGGTGGGGGAGGGGGGGTGTGTGTGGCGGGGATGGGAGGGGGGGTAGTGGTGGTGCTGGGCGGAGGCGGTCGAGTGGCCAACAGAATGGCTCTGCAGCTGAAGACAGGCTGGCTGAGCAGTGAAAAACGCCTCCTCATCCCCAGGTGCCGGCAGATTAGACGAGAGGAGAGATGAGACGAGATGAGTGAGGAGAACACCAGAACAGACAAGGAGTAGGCAGCAAGCAACCCCACTCACACACACACACACACACACACACACACACACACACACACACACACACACGCACACACATAAACGCAAACCCATACAAACAATTTTGAAAATGTGGTCCTTTTCCCTGAAGGGGATATGCCAAGGTGTTGTGTTCTCAAAAGCTCTTTCAGGGTCTTCCTGTGTATATACGCACATGGAATTACTCAAATACACACACAAACAAACATGAAGTATGTTACCTGAAAGCATACGTGTAACAGCACAAGCTTAGACTGTGCTTCATCTGTAGTCAGACCCATTCACACACACACACACACACACACACACATACACACAGTATGTTAACTAAAGTCACTAATGGAACCGCACATGTTTTGACTATTCTGCAGCTGTAGATAGACTCACTTATCCTCATCCCCACCACCCGGCACACACACACACACACACACACACACACACACACACACACACACACACACACACACGCTCACATACCTACATGCAAATCCAATCAGTCCCACTCAAACAGACTTTCATTCTAACCACCATGGCTGTGTCACTTTGCACAGCTGCACATGAGGCTTCTTCATACCGCTTAACAGGATCAGGGCTGTTTCTCCATCTATCTATCTCTCTCTCTCTCTCTCTTTCTCCCTCCCTCTCTCTCTCTCTCTCTCTCTCTCTCCCTCTCTCTGTCCCTCTTTCTCTCTCTCTCCCTCTCTCTCTCTCTCCCTCTCTCTGTCCCTCTTTCTCCCTCTCTCTCTCTCTCTCTCTCTCTCCCTCTCTCTGTCCCTATTTCTCTCTCTCTCTCCTCTCTCTCTCCCTCTCTCTCTCTCTCCCTCTCTCTGTCCCTCTTTCTCTCTCTCTCTCTCTCTCTCTCTCTCTCTCTCTGTTTACCTTTAGAGTGGAATCGTACGGCTTAATTTAACTCCCATATTGTTCTCTATTCAGCGGCCCTCCAGAGAGTCCTCTCTTTTATTTCCTCCCTTTTCGTGAGAGAAAATAAATAAATAAAAAAGAACATCACGGTGGAGAATGCTCTGGAGACTGAGCTGAACCTGCATGGTGTTTGTGCTTTTTGTTTTGATTTTGTTTTGATTTATTTAACGAGGTGTGAACCTCCGTCCCACGCTGACTTAATGAAGTAATCAGCTTGCTTATGCAGCTCCAGTGCGTGGGAGATCACCACTCTGACCTTTATGTTATTGATTGTGTCATTGGTCTTATTTTCCATATTTGACACATCGATGATAGCCACTATATCATTAATCACAACTCTCTGCATACCTACCTGATGAAGACCATAGGATATACTTAACATCGGAGACCCTGGTACATACCTTCACATTAGTCTAGTCTAAGGACTGCAATTAAAGCTTCACATTAGTCTAGTCTAAGGACTGCAATTAAAGCTCCCACTATGTACACGTGCATTTGATGATCAAGCAGAAGAGTCCAGTGTACAGATGTTCAGCTTCAAGGTTTTGTGGTTGACGTGCTTTCTATTGGAAAGAAACCGATACGTCAAAGGGCCGATACGTCAACCTTGCCTTTCTTATGTAAAGTGCCGTGTGCGATTCTCTGCAAAGAATCTCTTAATGAGACACCCTGTAAACTCCCCTTAGGCTTCTCCAGTAATGAACACAGACCATATGCTTCATTGTATATATCTGGTGTTATGACACATTCTCACAGCATTACATTTCCCCCAATTGCACGGCATGATGACGCCGTAACGGCACCTATTTCAAAGTGCCCATAAAGAGGCACAGTACTTAATGTCCCCTGATTACCACACACTGACTACATCCCAAAAAAACACTCAAGGGCTGAATTATCTTCATTTCACACGTTTGCACTCAATCTCCCTGTGCTGTTATGTTTTCCATTTCGGCTCAACGAGCACCACCAGCAGCTGGCCAGGAGCACTAAAGGCCATTCATCCCAGTGGAAACTGAGATGGCTTGCTCGGCGGAAGGGCAGGGGAGTAGTGCGGCCGGCGGTGTGTCGTAAGCACTTTCTCGCCCCTCTGCGGTGTGCAAAGTCAGGCCCTTAGTGCCCAGGCTAATTACACTACACTCTAATTTGTTAGCGAGGCGGCACCCGCTAGCCTTGACCAGAACCTCACGCTAATTTGACGGCCGAAAGCTGGGAGCGAGAGGCATCATTTCCACTGACCTTGGGAAGTTGTTTATTGGTATTCTGAGCTGAGGATTGTCATCTTTTACGCTGTTGGTAGTGCTTTGTATGTTGCTGTGGAGGAGGTTGGGAGGTTGGGAGGATAGTGCATTTCCCAATGGGTGTTAAATCAATGAACATGACTGGGCAGTAATTGTAGAGTGAGGAGCTATTATTATGGTTAGGTTGAAGCTAAATTGGGACATGTCAGTATTGTGTTTTTACAGATACTGACCTGTCATATGCTACCATCAATATCCTCATCAGCAAGACAGTTTGATCAAACACATTCCAGCAGTGGTTAAGGGCCTGTGAAAGTCTCCTGCTCTCTATTTTTCATAAGCATACGGATACTTTGTAGATGAGATCCCACACAAATGCTGTCTGCACATCCTAGCTGCTGTTAGAACAATATTCACATTCGCTTCTCCAGGGGACCAAGGGTAAAGTAGCGGGGGGGTTGGGGGTCATTGAATTATTGATTTCATTGTTAGTTTGTTCGGCCCAAACGCTTTGCTAAGTGCAAAGTTGTGCTGGCGTAATGAGAGGCCTCGCAATCTGCCCAGTCATTTTTTCGGCGCTTGAAAAATTCATCGCCGTAGAGCGCATCTCGTTCGCAGGCTGTCTGACAGCATATTGTAAATGACCCGACTGTGGAAGGCAAACCTGGAGACCCAGAGCTCGGTGTTAATGCTCCAGCGCTGCCGCCGCCGCCGCACAGCTAGCCGCCACAAAGCCTTGAGATCCTTTCAAAACAGCGACAGCATGAAAGGCGGAATTAGTGCCGTCAGTAGGTTCAGTGGGATAGTGCGCGCGTCGGAATTATAAAGGAGAGCAGAATGCAAGCCTCTGTGCTGCACACAAAGACAGGAAGACGATAATAGCTTCTCTAAATAGCCGTTGATAAAAAAGACTGCTCTTGTGTTTGTACGTATGTGTGGAGGAAGTGTGTCTATGATATAATGGTCAATAATGGAGTCTCGTACTGTACCTATAGAGCTTTATTAAAAAGGTACACAAAGAACTCTGACACGGCTATGAAGTATCATCCGTGGTTCACACACATAGCTGTTCCCATAAGACTAATTGTATCCTCTGTGAGACTTGCTAATTGAAGATTACATGCCAAAACATCAAATTCACCTGACAAATATACTCATTTGAAAGAACCACGCTAATTTCTCATTTGGAGTGTCCAAAGAACAACATCTGTCAATTCAGTGGACATCTGTCAGGAGAGTGGCAAATGTTTCCCTGTCAAAATGGATCACAATCAAGCTAAGTTTTCATGAGTGCTTGTTGTAACACTAAACCACCACTGACTATGGCAGCAATGTGTTTATATTGTAACTGAGACAGACTTGAAGAGCAAACCAAAGGCTGGAGGTGGACTTGCCTCACAAATTGACTTACTTTACTCTTTGTTTTTCCCACTCCTGTGTCCTTTTTTGAACTCAAGCAAGTTACTCAATTATTTTTCTGTATACACAAAAGAGAGCCAAAAATGTAAAATGGCCTGTCCTTGCATAATTGTGCCTAATCTGATGAGAACGTGTTTCATTTATTATTTCCTATGAACAGATTCACTGGGTATAAAATGAGGGAATTGCTGCAGCAACTGGTGCATAGGAGGGCTTATTAAATTCATTTTTATTTTAAGATACCGCTGATATTTTACAATCCCATTTTAGTATTACACCATGTCTCTATTCAGCCATCTTTCCGTGGTTTAAGGCTTCTCTTTTTCAATTATGATTCGCAGCGGTATAATTTAGCAAGAATTGTAGAGCACTTATCTAACAACAGTCTGTGAGATAAAGAGATGAGAAGAGGTAGTAGATTACTGTGACAGGTATACTAAGTTCCTCCTCAGCAACGCACACACACCTGTGTTTTTTTATGAGCAAGAGGGAACTGAAAAGTTGTGAACGTTTAGGCCCCTGAGGCCTGGTTATTTCAGGTCAGTCACCTTAGGGAGGTGAGTGAGAAGATGGCCAATCTATCCACGTACTTCCTCATCTCATTCAATCGCTCTCTTTCTCTTTCTCCCTCTTCCTCTCTCTCCCTCTCTCTTTAACTCCCTATTTTCTGTGTGTGTGTGTGTTTATAGCAGAATGTCAGTATTCATGGAGTTGCCAGCTTCTCTCCAGGGAGCAGCAGCAACTACTCAAAATCATCAGGACATGCTGTGTGTGCTGAACTGTTTGTGTGTGTGTGTGTGTGTGTGTGTGTGTGTGTGTGTGTTTGTGTGTGTGTGCGTGTGTGCGTGTGTGTTTGGGGAAGTGTTTGTGTGTGCTGAAGGAGGCCCAGGAAGAGTATAAGCGGCCAGTCAGATGGGTGAGATATGAGACAGAGAGAAAGTGATAGGGAGAATAACATCATTCAGTCGTTTTTATTTTCAGTCAACAGGGAATTTTGCTCTCCTCTCTTCAATCAGCACCATCTTCCGTTCACTTGTTTGTTTGTTTGTTTGCTTGTGTGGAGCACTGCCTTCCGCCATCAATCTGGAAGCACATCCACTTCTGCTGGCAGAGGCACTGGCATGGAGAGAGAGAGAGAGCCCTCCAGGCATGTGAGCCAATCATCAGGCAGACTGGTGGTCTGCGTCGGAGGGCCACGTTCTCCACACCCCACTCCCTGACGGCACGGCAACTGAGGCTGTCTCCGGTCTGGCCGCTCGGTTGCTGTTTCTTGCTCAGGAGCACCATATCTCCTGTGCGTCCTCTTTCAATTCAAGCCCAAGAATGTTGTGCTACTTTTACTCAAAGGTTTTTTTTTATTTATTTTTTTTACAAAGTGCTGCATGAATGTCACTATGAAAATGAAATTCAAACGAGTTCCATTGGCAAATGAAAAGGTTGTGTTCAAAGTTTCTTGGATTTTCTGCTTGTGCTCTGCAGCTGTTGTCTACCAAACGCTGTTTGTATTGCAGGAGAATATCAATAGCTATGATGAATGCTGTGCTAGGACAAAAAAACCTATAACATGATAGATGCTCTAATAAGGAACCAGCAACGTATGTATATTTTGAACCAAAATATTGTGTGGCTTCAGCAGTTGTTACATTTCCTCGAGTGCATCACTGCTTATTGCCTCAGGGAAGTAGACTCTTAGTTCGCTCCTACCCTCTGGAATAGGTCAGTGCAGTAGACCAGTAACTCATTCTACATCGTTTACGTACTCTTAGGCTTGCATGCCTGTTCATGAGCGGCTCCAAAATGTCAACTTCATTTCCTGGTGGTAGAGTTTCCTGTGTGCAGTGTAAAAGTTAAATTGGCTCTTAGTTTTGCCGTGTATACTTTGGCTAGAATGCATTTCAACCCTGCTTCTGACTCTTTAGAACAGCATGGCCTTGCTTGAAGGCTGGCAGGATACGTAGTGTGCATTATATGCACTGAGCAGTGAGTCCACTGTATCCATATTTGTTCAGATATTCAGACTGTTGTAAGAACGGGTGTGGAGCTCTTCACCAGTAGGACTAAGAAACTTGTGGAATGAGATCTCTCTGAGTCTCAATAGACAGTTCAAACTGAATAAAATACAATTAGCCATGTGCCTTGCTTCAGCCTGAAAGCCTGCTCTGTCATCTGGATGTGTTTTTGTTTGTCCAAAGCACAGTAGTTAATACCATACTGTCCCGGTTTCGAGTTTCTGTCCAGCGCTGTTCTTTGGATCGGAATAAGTTCAGGCACACAGTAGCGCTATTAAGAGAAAGAGAGAGAGGAAAACAGATTTGGAGGTTCTTCGCATCGCTGCCAAGTGTGACATTAACGTCTCAACGGTGCGAAGTCTTCTATGGAGTGTGAACGCATTTAAAAAGTGCGATGTTGGATGCGGTGCTGTGTGAGGTCTCCCCCACCTCCTCTCACTGCAAGCCTCTTCCCCTTCCTCTCCCCAACGGGAAAGGCAGATTCTCAGTCGTGTTTGGACACCTCATCACTTGCCACTTTATTCAGTCCTCCTTTCAAGCATGGCTAAGCACCTGTCCCCATGTTGGTGTGTCTGTCAGTCTCTGTCTTTGATCATCTGACTGTCTTTGTCACTCTCTCTTTTTCTGTTTCTCTCACTCTCTCGTTCTCTCCCTTCCCAGTTTTCCGTCTTTCTCTCTCTTCCTTCTTTGTTCATTTCTCCCTCTCTCTCTCTTCCTCTCTTGCTCACCTACCCATTCTGCCCATCCAAAAGCTTGACCCAAATTGCTACCATTTTTCTTCCTCTTCCTTTCCGCGGTGGCTGTCTCTTTCAGCCGTGGTTTGGTTTGGTTTGGATTAGCCTGGTCTGGCATGAGGCAGACAGTACCCACTGAAAAATACATCACCCATGTCTCTCTCTCTCTCTTCCATGACAAGCAGTGTTACCAACAAAACAAAACAAATGCATGAAGTCACACAGAAGAAACTCAGGCCCCTGAGGTAAACTACATACATCACCCCTTGCCAGGTCATCATGAATGGAAATATAACAGCTCATCTGACCTGCGAGCTTTCTGACAGACAGATGAGCTCGTCAACCCAAAACCCCGTTGGGTTGTCATTTTTCTTCTGGCGGCGTCTTTTGCACAGTAGTCTTTCTTCTCCGTGACTCACCTCCAGAGAGTGTTTGTCTGGCGTGTGTCTCTGTGGAACCTCTCCACCCCAGGCTCTCCTGACTCCCTGTAAGCTCCAGGCGCCTGCCTGTGTGCCAAGGGCTCGGGTAGAGAGGCACCCGGCCATACTTAGGCATCTGGTTGCCTCTGTGGCAGTGGGATGCCAAGAATGGGTTCCATGTTGGTTGGTTTATGCTCACCCCCTCGCACCATTTTGTGAATTTGGTCAGATCCAGTGGCAATTATCAGCAAGGTGCAATGTGAAGCCTTTGCAGTGAAAGAAAATTAAGAACTTTTTTTGTACTAGGGAAAACATCTTCACGACTACTTTCAGAACTACACAGAAAGCTGAAATAATTCTACAGGTAGTGTTTGTGTGTGTGTTTGTGTGTGTGTGTGTGTGTGTGTGTGTGTGTGTGTGTGTGTGTGTGTGTGTGTGTGTGTGTGTGTGTGTGTGTGTGTGTGAAGCTTCAGATGTTCTCCTTCCACCTTACAATGCAATGAATAACCTCAAACACTTTGGGAGGCACCACAGGGATTTCACCTTTCCGAACGAAAGTGACCTTTCATGGCTGCCACTTGGGAGGAGATCTCCGGCTTGGTCCTCTCCTCAGAAATGTCAAAGCCAATGCTCAGATTAATCCCCATCGATCCCCCTAACGTCCAGCCAGTGAGTGATAAGAGAGATTCAGGGTCAAACTCCAGCTACGGTCAGCTACCCAGGGACAGTCATGGACGACTGGAAGTTGTCTGGAATTGGTGATCACCACCGTCGCTGATCTATATGTGAGATCCCTTCTAAGCGAGGGAGTGTGGACACCTCCGAGTGTGGCAGGTGAGGTACTGTATGATGGGAAGATGCACTAGCTCCGGTATGTCTGCACACATCTACAGCATTGATGTAAAAGTCAATGCTAAAAGTACTGACCATTTAGACAAGCATTCACATACAAATGTGTAGTCTGGCTAGCGTGAAATAAAAAATTAAAAAACATCCTGCAGGATGGTTCTCTCTCTCTCTCTTTGAAATTTGAAGGACCTAATTTCTTCAAACTTGCTATTGCTCTTCTCTTGGTTGCGGGCCTTCTGTCTCCGTCTCTGTGTGTGTCACTTGTGTTTCGGCCTGGCCTCTCCTCTGGGACTTGGCTGCAGCAATGCTTGGCTCTGGGTTTTATTTGTTATTCCCTTTCTTCTCTCTCTCTCTCTCTCTCTCTCTCCCTCTCTGTCAGTATTGCTGTGTTTCCAAGCAGTGGCTAATCTTAACCAATGAAGTTCTCTTGGGAATCTGAATGAATCAATGCTAATCACTCTAGTTTGGAGGCAGCTGCATGAACTGTAGTTTGTTTAAAGAAAAGTCAATTGAGTTTTGCTCTCTGATCAATAGGTATACAACATACAATGTAAATATTGCAATCTAGGTGTATGTATTTCAAGGATCCTTTTTGCCAAGGTTAGGAAGACACTTTATATTCCAGTCACAACCCACCTGCTGGCTATTTCTTGCCTGAGGACATTTAAGGCCCATTTTCTTTACAAAATCAATATTTTTTTTCTGTGAGTGCTCTTTTTTTAACCGTCTCCATTCACATAAATTCTATTTCATGACTCAACTGTTGTGGTTGCATGGAACGATCGGGAGGACAAGGCTGTATCCTGGGTTGTTTTGATGATGTTCTTCACAGAAAGTCATCCAGTGTTCTTGAACACTGAAAGTTTATGGAGAGAAACTTCCTCATTTATGCGTTTTATGTCTACAATCAATATTTTCTCCCTCTTCTAATGGAATTGTTAGACAGGCAATCATTGCACATTTAAAGAAAATATCTTTCCTCTCCACATAAAATACCAGTTTTCTTAAGTAAGGTCAGATTATGTGTCTCTTCTGTACTCATTAACTCGCATGCATTACCTGACGTGCCCATGAACAGAATCGAAAAGTTCGCACAGGGTTTAGATGCATGCTATCAGCATGTGGAGTGGCGAAACATATGGAGCATGGCGATGGTGAACATGACAGTGGGTCTGTTTACCTGGACCCAGCTGGGTCCGACTTGAGAGAGAGGAGGTGTGTGTGTGTGTGTGTGTGTGTGTGTGTGTGTGTGTGTGTGTGTGTGTGTGTGTGTGTGTGTGTGTGTGGTGGGAGGGGAGGGGGGGGGGGGGGGCCTGAGGCACACTGGGAGCCTGTGCCGGGGGCTACTCAGGGGCACACTGCCGGTATTCATCACCCGCCGCCTGCCCGCGGGAAGTAGGCTCTGCCCCCTCACCACCCCCCAAAGCAGGTGACCTGGCCCTGCTCCGGAATGTGAAGTGACGCCCTGGTCATAGCTGACCTCCCAGCGCCGCGCTCAGTTTTTGTTCATTATAATTTCTTTATTTTAAAGACAATACTGGAAGGATTTCACACCTTCACACACATTCAAAGCCTACTTGAAAAATATTAAATGAATTAGCGATCCACACTAGAAGCGTTTGTAGTTTTATAATGCTGAAGCGGCTTTTTAGTCAGGAAGGCGCGTGGGTGAGGCGGCCAGAGCCAATGAGTGCTCTACCTATGTGTGACTGACACTGACGGCATTCTTGATTTTCCTTGGGATCAGGTGGCCCCATCCCCACATACCAGGGGCCCATTAATTGCAGTTGGTAGTTTTGGGGAGAGACCAATGAAGAGGAGCCCTGTTGTATCAAAGAGCCTGCTGAACGTCATCCTGCGAGCCCAAGGGCGAGCTGTCAATGGGCCCGTTAAGTTGCGAAAACCTTCAAAGAGGCAGGGTCCAGCAGGAGGAAGATAGTAGTGCTGTTGTTCCAACTCACGATCTAAGACCAGCGGTGTTTCATTTAAAAGGTTATATCGGCAATTAAGTTTAATGAAGGTTCGTGTCGCCATTCTATGCCTAATAAACAACAGGAAAAATAGCTTTTTGTATCTACCAGCGTATTCCTGCTGTGATATTGTGGAAAGTGAAATTATTTCTGTCATCAAAAGTAATTTAGTTCGTGTAGATGCTGCCTGTAGATTAGTGTGTGATTCAAGCAGAAGGCTTGAAGTCTTTTCAGTAACTTTAAAAACTCCCAGGCAGCCCAGTCTTTTTTGGCTGTCGGGAGGCGGAAATGTAAATGTGATTAAAAAGTTGTCGCTTGTTTTATCCCTCCGTGCGTTATCGGCGTCTATAACGCGTAAAGTAATTGACAGGCCTAATAAATGAACAGCGGCCAGTGTTAGCTGCCTCATCAGCTTGTTAAATTCATAGCTAATTGAATTTGTGACGCACCACTGCTCGAGTTTCATGCCGTTGCCTGCTCTGCAGCGGTCGGCTGGTCTGTCTGTCTGTCTGTCCACCCCTGTGCTCTCGGCTGGTAACCATGAGAGACTTCTGCTTGGCCTGTGTGCTCAGAGACAGTTCAGCTTCACATTCCTCACTTACTAACACCACACACACACTCTCTCTCTCTCTCTCTCTCTCTTTCTCTCTCACACACACACATACACACATACTCTTTAGGCAAACATACAGACACACATACATACTCATTCAGGCAGGCAGACATGCACAAGCACATATATAAACACACACTCACACACAGACATATACACATATAGCCAACCCACATACACTCCTACATTCATTCAGTAACACACACACACCCACACACACACACACAGTTTAGCCTGGGCAGCAGGGTGCTCCGTTTTGGTCACACGGAGACGGCTGAGAATGTGGCGGCTCGCTGCGCGTGTGAGGAACTGTTGTGACTGGTCGCCGTGGCGATGAAAAGGGCCAGGGGTGTTGTTCCGTGACGGCAGCCAACAGTGCCCCCTGTCCCATTCCCTGGCACGGTCTGCGGACCTCCCTCCCGATTTAGCCCGCAGTGGCCACGCGTTTTAGATTCCCCGTGTCAAGCAAACACATTTTCTACCTGTTCCATAGCTCTGACACGAGCAATTTTCCCCTCCGCTTAAAAACAATCGAGCTGACGGGGTGAACAGCATCCTTTTACAATAATTGCACTATTCGCAGAAACATCCCGCGCTGAACTGAAGCCAACTGAGAAGGTTACTGGCTGAGTTTCAATCACAACTTCCACTCCCCCTTTTATGAATATAAGTTCTGTTCCCTACACACTCAGACGGATGAGACAGGTACGCTATGCCAGGTCTCTGACTGCTAGGCAGAATACATGGAATGCATTTGCAGGATGAAAAGCAGAATGCCTAGGTAATATCAGTAGTTAAAGGCCATAACCTCAATATCAGGTAATGTCAGAGAGAGAAGAGAGGCCTGCGCTCTCAGGTAATGATCTTGGCCATCGGAAGTGGACCCCTTCAGCAGTCGTGTAATAGCTTCCCTGTCAGGTCAGGATCAGCAGAATATTAAAGAATCTTTCATCATTTTTTATTTGTCCTCTCATGATGTCATATCCACTAGTCTTCTGCCATGCCTATTTCCTAATGTAACGCTGTATGGCCACGGACATTAAGCTGTCTGGTCCAGATGCTGGCTCGTCACAATGCAAACACAACACCCACGGATTCCATAATCCCTCAAGGTGCTTCCTGGATGCATCCGATTAGTCACTACCGCCTCCGTGACTGACTGACTGACTGACTGACTGTCTGCAGTGCGGTGTGGTGCGGTGCGGTGCAGAGCGCCTCTGTCACCTTGGCAAATCGGAGCTCCACGCCTGGCTGGGGAGCCGATGGGAGCGCTGAGGGAGCAGACAGCTGCGTACGTAAGTGATGGCTGCACACCGGCCCTCATCGTGGGAACTTTGAGATAGTGGAGTCGTAGTCGCAGAGGCTGTGGTGTGCTGTGTGAGGAATACAGAGAAAGACGGGTGCTGTGTGTGTGTGTGAATGGGTTTGTAAGTATGTGTGTGTCTGTGTGTGTAAGTATGTGTGAGTGTTTGTGTGAATGTTTGTATATGTGAGTGTGTGTGTGAATGTTTGTGTAAGTATATGTGAGTGTGTGTGAGTGTGAATGTTTGTGTAAGTATATGTGAGTGTGTGTGAGTGTGAACATGCTCGGCATATAAAATATCGTTGCAATACCTTGATTAAAACCATCCCTTTTCTTACACACAAGCATTTTTACATTAAAAAGTCAAATGGAGAGTTTCTTTGCCCTCTTGCACTGGACATGGCACCATGTACAAAGTAGTGTGTCAAAAACCAAGTGTGTCTACCTAGTGTATTTTGGTGCCTGACCTTCACCAAGTCATTATCCAGGCCGACTGTAACTGTATTACGATGACAGGATGCCCTGTTGAAGTGTGTAACAGGTCATGGCCAATGCCAAAGAGAATACTAGCGGCATTTGGTGTGTATTATTGAGAGGCTTGTGTAGTGTTCCGCTTCTCAGTAGGATTTAATAAGCGCACCATGCTGGCAGGATGTCTTGCTGAAGCGTGGAGACAGCGAGGGGGGGGGTGGGCATAGCTGGAGGGGGTACCGCAGCATCAGCAGCACCATCACTGGCACTGGGGCCTGCTGAAGAGTCGACCTTGCTCTCATGATCTCTCTTTTCTTCCTGGGTATTATTCTCCCTCGCCACCTCTTTTCCTAACACTGCCTCACTTCCCTCCTTTTCCTCTCTCTCTCTATCTCTCTCTATCACTCTCTCTTCCTCTTTTCCCTAGTTCCTCCTGCTCAAAGGCAGCCTTTCTCTCGCGCGCGCCGTTAAGCCTGAAAGGCGAATGTGCCGCCACTTTGATGTGATACCAGCTCCCCCATCCAGCCCCTCCAACGCAATCATGGGAATTCAAAGGCGAACTGTGCAGGCAGGCATGCTGATATCCATAAGCAAAACGGATAGATAGTTAAATAAATAAACATACTTATAAAACTGGGGGGGATTTCAAGAAAAACGCCAGGCCGATCATGCTTATGAGCTCGCAAGCGGCCTGAATAAGAATTAGAAGGGTGGGTGGAAGAGAGAGAGAGAGAGAGAGAGAGAGAGTGATGGGGAGGGGGAGGGGGGTTTCAACAGCTCCATATCAAGAGATCAAAGTCGTCCTCAGATGTTTAATCATTTAGCTTGAAGCTTGTGCAAAAAAAAAGAAAAAGACAGTGACAGAAGCAGAAGCCACCACTGCCCCTGCGCACAAAGACATACAGGCAGGGTATTGGCGTATTGAAAAAAAAACACCCTATACAGGAAGCTCCTCTACAAACTTGTAATTACGGACCACGGACATTTTATGTCTGATATCTGCACAGATGTATGAGAGAATTGACCACCAGAATTGACTGTACCCGTAGTGTGTCCCCTGTGTTTAATGACTGACAAAAACACTTATTGAGAGAAGTTGTGTGCAAATCTTGATCCGTTTGGCCTATGCAGTTGATGTATTGGCGTAATGGATGCCCGAGCAGGAGGCTCCGCTCCATACTTGTAATCAGTCGTGGACGGGTACCACATATGTACAGTAGGTCTGATTTCTGCACACAGACTGTCCTGACTAAAACCGTCTGCCTGCCTGTTACATCTTTGATGGATTCAGTGTGCCCGAGAAGAGGCTGACCTTGGGTAGGATTTGAGGGGTGGAATATTGAGATTTAGTCGGAGATGTCTCCTTTAGAATCCTAGTGCTCTGCTCTGAAGACGTTTCAATTCATTTCGGGCACATTTTGTCAAGGTCAGATATGAAAGCTGTCTTTTTATTTTTTGTCTATCATCGGCATGTCAATATTTACGAGACTGCTGGGAAGAGATTAAAAGTTACCAAGCCTCTTCACCCGTGTTCACAAAAGACACCTGGCTCACTGGAATCTAGCACCTCATAGATCAAACAACCCCATCATCTCTGTGTAATTAACAGCCGTGCACTGACTTGAATGTCGTGCTACCGGTATTGATTTGCTTGCTGCTCCTCAGTGGCCTGTATTGATGGTCCACAAAGCCATTCGTCGTGGGCAGCAACATGCCCTCTTAGCCTCTGGTACAATGTTGCATCCGTGGTGGACAGAATCACATCAGTTCCCCACCATGTGAAGACCAGCTCGGATGAGTTTTACAGAAAGCGTTGGTGACCTACCATCGTCGAATGATAGAGAGACTATCATTTTTAACACTCTTTCTCTCTCTCTCTCTCTCTCTCTTACTTTCCACAGTAGTTGCTGAACAAAGCCTTCAGGGTAAAAAACGCAGTCCTGGACGGTGAATTTTCTGTGTGTGTAATCTACATCGAGGCTTTCCCCTCATTAGTCCACTCCATCTGATTAGTACTTTGAAGGCCTTGAGGAAAAAGGCACATGTAAATGTCATCTGAATACCACTGGGCTGATTATTCTCTGCGAGCAGGGGAGCAATTACCTCCCACTGGGCTGTTTGGGCCCAGCAGGGCCCGCGGATAACAGAGCCAGCCCACTCAGAGTCGGCGAAGAGGGTAGAACAGCATGTTAAACCAGGACCTCTGTCAGAACTCATTTAGTTTCTGTTCACTTCGGTGAAATTTTGTCATTTAGCACGACATAAGCATTTTTGTTATTATTAGTTTGAATACCAGAAGATAATAGTCACAGACGTGTGTAGTTATGTTAATAATAGCAGCATACAAGCTGAAGGGCACATTCTCCTATATATGGTATAATATGGTAAGTTTGACATAGAGATTATCTCGTGGGCCTGTGAAAATGCCGTTTCTACCCCTTCTTATCACATTAGTTGTGTGTAAGCTCCTGTTTGCTGGGCCTGCAGCTAGAGCTCCTGGTTGTCTAAACACAGTGTCTCCCTCTCTATCTCTCTCTCTCTCTCTCTCTCTCCCTCGCTCTTCCTCTGTCTCGCTGCTCTTATTCTGCTGTTCCCATGCCTGGAGGTGTGAAATGAAATCTGGTCAGCAGCAGCATTCATTCAATTTACCCCAGAGTCTGCCATGCAGAAGAGATTTTCTCTCTCTATCAAGTGCAGATGCCTCAGAAGGAAAAAATGCTCATTCACACACTGATCCACCCTACACACTCACTCTTTCACACACACACACACAACCTACTGCTAATTTATTTTCTGAAATGAAGTTGTCACCGTCCGTTTTCCCTCCATCAGTTCTGTTGTCAGGCGGAGTATCTCCCATGCAGCAATGATTTCAGCTGTGATAGATTTGCCACTCTTTTTTTTTTTTTTGCATCCTGCCGTGTATTCCCTTGTTTTGTGATGCGGAAGCACTGTGAGGCAGGTGAAGTTTGAACTCCCAGTGTTCGTCACTCCAAGACTCCGAGGGCAATCTGGCATTCTTGCTCTGCCCTGCCGCGCCGCACCTTGTCCCAGCCTGAATCTCTTAGCATTCCGTAGGAGTCAGTGCTCGGCTGCTCCACCCTAAAGGCAAGCAGCTCCAGACCCTTCCTCTCCCTTCCTCCCTCCCTCTCTCTCTCTCTCTCTCTCTCTCTCTCTCTGTGTTTGCTACTAAATGCAAACCTGCCCGGTTTCACTGCAAATTGCAGAGTCACTCGACCCTTTCTTGGTGATTTATACGCACAGAGGAAAAAAAGAAACTGTCCCCGAGGAGATTGGTGCAATGCTAGCTTTCACACACACACACACACACACACACACACACACACACACACACACACACTTTCTCTCTCTCTCTCTCTCTCACACACACACACACACACACACACACACACACACACACTGTCTCTTTCTCTCTCTCTCTCACTCACACACACACACACACACACACACACACAAACACACAAAGGGGCTGAGTAAGCCCACAGAAGCACTGGCTGGAGATGCGTCTGGGCTTTAGCCACACACCCTGTGGTTGAAAAGCTTGCTAGCTCTGCTCCTTCTCTCCCTTTCTCCCTCTCTTTGCATATGTATGTGTTTTGTGTGTCCCTGTTTCTGCCGCTGTCTGTCCTCGTCTGTTTCCCTTCCTACATGCCTCTCCCTTTCTCTATGTTTGGGTCTTTTCCCCCTCTGTCTCTCTATCTCCCTCTCTCTAGCGGTCTGTTGCTCTTTCTGCATCTCTCTCTCTCTCTCTCTCTCTCCCTCCTTACCAAAACACTTCCATACTAAAAGTATAATACCCAAATCCCCATAGTGTTCTCAAAAGATAAAACATTCTGAGTGAGAGTTCATGGAGTCAGGAAACTTTCGGGTAACTTTTTTTTCTTTTTTGTTTTGTTCTCCCTCTCCGCTGGTGTAACATTGGGTGAGGTTGCATTAATTAAGTAATCCATTTCTCCTGCCTTCACTGCTGTGTATGTTTTGTGGCTGCGCTTGGCCTTCGGTGTCATCTTTTTATGCATTGTTAATTATTCATGGTTGGAGAGCGCCCCGAGTGGAACAATATAACTTGACGTTTCCACCCCTTAATACTAAAACCATCCGCACAACAGCGCAACCTTTAATATCATCTAATTTTGTTTAGGAAGTACTGCCTCATTTTTCTCTTCTCATTTCATTCTTATTATTTTTGAAATATTCCCAATTTTCTAAAGAACAAACACCTGGGTAAGTCATCCTTGGAGGTGTCTGCTGCATATGGACTCCATTCTCAACACCTGAAGGCCTTCTGGTACTTCCTCATCCCACCTTTGCTCCTAATGACTTAATTATAGACCCTGGCGTGCATATTTTCTCCTCAAATCACCTGTGATTTCCCCAGTGTTAATCAGCTGCTAATTACAAGATTTCAGTCAACTCCCTGGAGCTGCTCAACTCTGCCCCCCCCCCCTCACACACACACACACACACACACACACACACACACACACACACACTCCCCCATTAAGTGGAGATATACACAGCTCACACTCTCACGCCAACACTCTCCAGTAGTTTTCTTTCCACATTCCACTGACAGTGATGCATGGTAGTAGTCATAGTAAGAAATCTGTCAAAATAAAATAAAAAATGATATAGTCAGCCTACACAAACTCAGACAGGAGTGTAGAGGAGTTGGCAACTTCCAATGATGATTTGCCATGAGATTCAGTGAGATTGACAAAGATTGACCTAAACACGTGTTTTTTGCCATGAGATGCATTGAAGTCGATGGATTTTATGTCATGCTAGCGGGAGACAGGACATAAAAGCGTGTCTCAGTCCAAACATGTGAGACTTGGCAACCCTGGAGTATGTAAGACAGCCACAGAGCAAGATAAGGAGAGGAAATGAAGAGAGTGAGTGAGGGAGAGAGAGAATGGTAGGATCATGAGTATCCTCCTGTTGACAGGTATCCAGCAGCACTCTGCCTCCCAAGGGCAGTGACCTGGCATTGTTGTTACACCACCATGGCCGCTTCATGCTCACGCATGTCATGGTCATCCAGCAACTGAAATCAGTCATTCGCAGTGATGAACACTCTCACACACAGCAGCACTAGTGCCTCATGCTGTTACTATGGTGACACACAGGTGACATCTCTCATAGGACAGGCAGTGTAGTCGCCTTGGAGTGGTCGTCTCTTAAGTACAGTCGCTCTTGTACTATGTGCAACCATAAGGATTACCAGTAACGGTGAAAGCTAACTAATGCTCTTTCACTACTTGCCACACTTATGGTTGTGATGTGTGCGAAACAATGGCTTCCTCTCTCATTGTGGGAGACTAATGATCCCAAGGGTTGGGGGCTAATCACATGACTGTGCTTCAAAGCAGCTCAGAGGCTTGTTGTGAGCCTCTCGTTGTGCCATAGTCATTACTGTACCCACTGTTTGCCACAGTAAGACACGGCATTAGGGCTGGATTGAGGAAAGGATGGGTGATACGGTTTGGAGGGGGTGCAAAGTTCAGAGGTGCATCCTCCGGCGAGCCGCAATATAGCTGTGGGGCTTATCGGCTGCTAATAGGCTGCTGAAGAGCACTTTCCAATCTGCCTCAACATTAATCACACGGTATTGAGCTTAGAGGACATGGGACACCACTTCTCCCACGTCGGCCCTTATTACAATCAACGGTAGGGTGCCGAGTGTGTTTGGGTGTCCTTGCATAACTTTGACGAGAGCTGCTTCCTCATTGTTGGCTTTGTGTTGTTCCAGCCGTAGTGGCTAATTAAAGCTTGCATGACTTTATTTTTTGGCTGGGTCAAATTATTTATCCTGTACATCGGGGATAGGGATGGGGATGGGGGGGGAGTAGAGATTCAATGAGATTTGCAGTACATCATCATTCTGATGGGGTAAATGCTGTTAATTAAAATTTCACGATCAATTATTAATCATTGAATCCTGAGATTAATAGTTAATTACTGGAGTGGAAATATGGAATTAGAACCACCAGCAGACTGCAGACAAATGCCAGGGAGTAAAGATAGCATATCACATCAGACTGGAGCTGAGAGAAATATTCTAGCCTCTAGTAGTGTATGAATACTGAATGCGTTGGGCCTACTGTGTTATATAGAAGTGTACTACCATACTTAAAAGAAATATTTCACTGTAAGCTCCTAGCCTCTAAAAGTTTTAGTTTTTCCTGGCAGACCTTTGTGTCTGTGTACCCAAAAGGGGAAGCTTCAGACCCCCGAATGATGGCATTAGCAGGCTAATGTAACACCACGAGCAGCAGCGCTCCCTTTTCCCTTCCATCTTCCCAGGCTTTCTACTGCATTGTGCAGCGCTTTAATTGCCCATTTGATTTGTTCCTGTGAAATGCACACACACTCAGAGCCTTGCGAGTAAACAACCAGGAGCGAGAGGCTTCGACGTGGCTTCCCTTGGAAGTTTCCCTGCACACTGTGAAATCCGAGGCGGCCCGAACATTGCTCTCAGGCCTTTGTGTTGAAGCGTACTGACGCTGCTTGGATGGCTTGTGGCATTTCAGTTTTTCCTTGTGCGCTATCTTACTAAGCACTCAAGTACCCTCTCTCGCCCTCCCTCTCCCTCCCCCGCCTTTCCTCTCTGCGGTAAAAGGGATGCAGTTGATGTGCGACACACTTGCAAGGCGGACGCAACGCAAAACACTTTCGGGAACTCAATTTAAGCCCCCAACACATGACATCCAACACATGACAACACAACACAACAACTCAAGCCAAACCAAGCACGTAAACCCCCAACCCCCCCCCCCCCCCCCAAACCTCGTTTCTCCAGCTCCCCAAACCCCCAGATGCAGTAGCGAGGCCGGGAGCCCAGGCACTCTCCACGGGGCTAAACCTTCAAAGGCCCACTATGTCTGAAAATGAATTCAAGCGCCTTCGCTAAGCCCATGTCCCACAGGCAACCGCAGGCGAGTGCATCGAAGAGCAGCTTTAATTCTCGCTCCATGCTTCACTACCTCCCACCCGCTCGCAGACTCAGCCAGCGTCAGCCTAAACACGCTGCGGCAGGGTGCTGCTTAGCAATGAGTGAAATCACCCGTCACTGCTAGCTGACCAAATGTTGCTGAACCATTCGCGATGGGTAGCCAATCTTTTCTCTCAGGTGGTGGTGAAGTAGGGCTTTGGACTGGTGAGACATTTGTACTTGGTTCTTTCTGTTCAAAATCCAGAAATGCCACAAAATGGCAGTCAGGTGGACTGAGAGGCTATATCCTATCAACGACTCATCAGGCACTGCAATTTCAAGTGCTCAAACCGTGACGGTCTGTACAAAGTATGTTCAGAAATGATTGCGACTGGTCATACTTCTCTAATTCGAACTGACATTGTGTCACCAAGCTGATGTATCACTATCTGAATGAACGTATCACTGTCTGATGTCTCCAGCCCCACTTCACAACAGACTGAATGGTGATATAAGCCATCACTGAAGCGATGACCGAGAAAATGGGGCACCAGATGCTTGTTAGTTTGTAGGTAAAATTAGCACAAAAACATACAACACAGCCCACACTGAGGCCTACGCAGCCTACTCTAGACGGATGATCTGAGATTGATTTCGGATGAATAACAGTGAAAATTGAGGTGTGTCAGAGATGGTTTGCATCAAGGTGCATCTAGTCTGGGTATGCAGATGCCACAAAAGATGCAATTTGACCACCTGGGATGTACTCATGAATGAAGCCATCAACATTCAATTTGGCAACTGAGCACCACTTTCACCTCTTGAAAGAGGAGTTCATTTTAGTTCAGCTGAGGGTCTCTTAAACACTAAATGTTTGAGGATTTTGTAACGTTGACATAATATGCCTTCTTCATTCTCCAAATGTGCCCAGTCAATCCCACACATTGTTATTTCATTACAGAGAAATCACTGCCCCTAAGCCCCATTGTGAATACAAGCATGATAACAACATAAAATGGTGTTTCATATTTACATTTAATGTGTATTTTCAGTTGTTATTTTTAGAGTATGTTTCCCATAATCCTTTGGATATCTGATGTGGATAATCAATTTGTGTTCTTAGCGTGTGCATATCTAATATAAAGCTTCATATATCAGCATGTGAATGTCTATATAATGCATTACAGTAGATAGTAGCCCATGGCAGAATAATTTATGAGCATAACAACTCAGCTCTGTATTTCATTCTTTGATCTGAGTCTTTCTCATCTATATGGTCACACTTGAAAAGGCCTCCGTTGCTGAACTACAGCTAACCCTAATCTAAGGAGGAAACCACGATACAATGGCTTGAAAGCTGTGCTTTGATGGAAATGAACAATGAACTGTCTCTTTTGAATTATCTGGCCATTCATTGATATTATTGAGAATGCCCCCAGTGGAGCCTGTGTTATAGCAACAGCCCCAACATCACCACACACACACACACACACACACACACTCACACACACACACACACACACACACACACACACACACACACACACACACACACACACACACACACTCACACACATCAACAGCAAGCTCTCAGACAGTCATAGACCAAGGCAAAGGCACTGAAGAGTGCTGACGGCTTCAATTATTCATCAAAATCATGCCATCGTCCTGTTGTACTTCCATAGTCTGTTTGCCACATCTAATTTGGTGCGCTGGTGACAAAAAGAAGAGTTAGGGAAGGGGAAAAAAAGAACAGAGAGGGTGGAAGCATAATTGATGTTGCTGTGATTGTGCCCGCTGCGTTCCTGTCATCTCAGCAGCCGCCATATGTTTCCGAGCCTCAGAGGCGGGCGGGACAAAAGGATGCCGACACAAAAACGAGTCCCAACTCTTCCTCCAGATTAACGCTTGCAGTCCTTCAAATGGCTAGTGTTAATATCCCCCAATACGCCACAGCTCTGCTAAAACAAAGAGCCAATTGCCTCTGAGCTTCCGCAGGTGCTGGCGTGCACACACACACACACACCTACCATCCCACTCTCGTTGAGAGCGGATGCACAAAAGACTCGCAAAGCAAAGCAGTTCTCACATTGTACGACAGCATTTTGCTGGGAGTTGTTGGCTGTCGGCCATCCATCCGATGTCATAGCCACAGGGGGGAGAGACGCCACACTACTCATCACTCAGCCCCAGCTGCCTATATGAATGACATTACAAGGTGGTGGACGAGACTGTAGGTGGCGGTGAGACTATGGATGTCTGTTCAGGTTGGTTAGATGACCGGAGAAGCCCCCTGCGTGTACAGCACAAAGCTAGTATTGATGTTTCCACTGGATCCCATGATCCCCAGTCAATAATTGGCTACTTTTAGAGCTCAACTGAAAGCTGTAGCTATTCATGATGATAGACGGAGAAACAGAAAGAAGGGTATTTTTGTTTGAGATGAATGAATAATGCCAGTGTATGTGTGTGTGTGTGTGTGTGTGTGTGTTGTGAAGGAGTAAAGAAGTAAACACATGTATCATGTGTTTTGGCAGCAGCTGGTCTAGATAGGCTCTCCATTAGGGTCGGTTTTTGTAGAGGAGTTTTTCTGTTCCCTTATCTGTAGTGTGGGAAATATCTGGAGTATCAACTCTCTCTCTCAGCGTGAGCGCTCTCAAGACTTGGAGAGCAAAGGATATTGATCATTCAAGTAAAGTGGGTATTTGTCTGAGCCGTGAGCTGATTTTTTGGAGTGTGTCCAGGATATCTTTATGCTGAAGGATATTGTCAGCTTTTCCTCTTTCGTCAGAATATGGCTGATTGTAGAGAAAACATGTTTCTCCTTGACATGTTTGACAGCATGTCATTTGATCAGTAAGCATCCGGGAACGTTGTTTTAAACAGCTGTTAACATTGTTCTCAGTCGTCTGTGATATACAGTAAAGTGACACAAATGCGTATCTCTGTGTGCTCATTTTAAACATGTGTTCTCGAGCATGTCTAATGTCCCATAATACCGTTTGCATGTTCCCGTGGTAATCGTGAGCGAGCGGCCGTCAGCTGACTGGCCACCGAAGGTCTAGCAGATCAGGTTGTCGTGTTCTTTAGACGGCGTAGGTGTACGAAAGGAGGACTTGCAGAAAGGGGCTCTCAACAGTGAAGCCTTTGTGTCCGAACACGAGCACAGCCTCATCCACTCCACAGACACTCCCCATCCCCCTCTTTAAAACGACTCCTGATCATGTGCTCCTAATGACTGAGGTGGTTCTCTGGGTTCAGTTAAGGAGGCCGCCACAGACAGAGAGAGAGAGAGAGAGAGAGAGAGAGTGTGAGAGTGAGAGTGAGAGAGAGAGAGAGAGAGAGCGAGAGAGAGTGAGAGAGACGTTGTCAGGGAGATTTCCATGAAGTTACGTTGGTTATGCGGCGAACGGACCGCAACTGTTCCATCCTCCGGAGGTTCTGTTTCCCTCCAGGGGATGGAAACTTTGATTTCATTTCGTATCGAGGAGTTTAAAACAAAGGAAAGCGAGATTCAGATGTGTAATAAAAACGTAGGCAACGATTGACATTTATTGTACATAATGATGCCATAAATATGCAGTAAATCTTGATTACCAGTGAATAAAGCTGTGGCGCTCGTGTTTACTGAGTGCTTATAAATGTATTATGCATGAGATTGGGTCGACGGAAAGTATTTAAAAAAAAAAGAAAGTTAGTGACGTATTTTGTTCTCACACTAAGTTTGAAATGTTCAGTGAAAGCTCAGGGACACGTTCCTTTCACCCAAAGTAATTGTAGACCCTCCTCCATTTTTGTTAAGGCTACAGATGTTTCTTTTCCACTTCACCTCTCAACTACTTTCTGTTTTTTTTTTGTTTTTTTTTAACTGTCTGATTAACTGGTTTATTGTTCTGAGGCTAAATTAATTAAAGATGGAGGTTGTTCAGGGAAAACAGCTCATCTGGCAAGGGGACTGGAGAGTGCGGTGACGGACCTGGACACGCCGTACGGCTCGGTCCCACAGGAATGTGCTTGGTAATGTCTGGAACACCGGTGTGAAAATGAGCAACTCCCCCTACAGCCAAGAGGCGTCTGTGACATGACCTCACCCACAGGAGCAGACGGCTCAAAGCACAGCACCTGCATGGATGAGAGAGAAAAGAGGGGAACACAAGAGAAAGAGGGGGGAGGAGAGGGAGAGACTGCATACTGAGGAGCATAGCAGCAGAGACCTGTTTTCTGGCCTGCATCTCTGCCCGTGTGGGCATACATGACACAGACAGGATTTGACAGCAGTGATGCTGACAGCAGTCCTACTTGACAGCAGTTGTCTTGTCTTTTTTGCATTTTCAGTCAGAAATGTACTCTGTTTGTACTGTTAATTGTTGAATCGTGATTGGTCCAATCTATTTCGATATATATACATGCTTTGTGATCTCTGCTATAATGATCATACATGTGCATTGACTTGATTTGCATTGTACTTTTTTGCACTCGTCATCAAAATTGCTGGAAAAAAGCCTGCGACTAATGTATGGCAAATTTGCAAAAACAAGGCTTTTAACATTCAATGCTTGTATTATGAGTCAATTTTCAGTTCCAAAAGGTGACATTTATAGAACAATTAAGGATACTTCAGCACTTTGGCTACAGCCATATACAGTAGGCGGATAAAAACTAACAAGGATGGGGATAAGGGAAAATCATTTCACAAAGTCAGCGGTATGAAACACTCACCTGAAACACTTAATTGGGGGGATTATTGTCTTTGTGTGGGATCAGCAGAGCCTTGTTGTCTTTATCTTGTTTATCTTTAACTTGTTGGTGTCACTTTAAAGCATTTGTCACTTGCTTTTGCTGAAAGTCCAAAGTCTGTGGTTTTAAGAAAAAAGTATTGCGCGTTACATCATGGGAGGAACAGCAAGTCCTGCGCCAAGACTCAACGGTGGAACACATGTTTCCACTTTGCTAAACGTTTGATTTGGTTGTCCCCTCTCTGTCTGCCAGAAACCTCCGTCCAGGCCCATTTTAAAATGCGAAGCTGCAAAAGTTTTAATAGACCGGCATTGAAGTTTAACGGCAGCTAATTAAAAAGAAAGCTTTTGGCCACCTCATAATAGAATCTGAATATGGAGTTATGATATGCATATGGTGCACCTGGACAGTGCGGGGGCTAAACGAGCTCTCTCAAAGATGCCCTCAGCCGAGGCTCCATTAAATTGACTTTCTTTCTCGAATGATTACATTTGCATGTGGAGCTCGCGAGGAATGAGACAAGGGGTTGCCTCTTCACAACCCTTCTCAGCTGTGAATGTCAAATTTTCAAACACGGGTTGAGCCGCAGATAAGCAGTTATCAGCCAGGTCTAATTAACAGCTCAATTAGGCCTGTCAAGACAGAGGGCAGAGGGAGACAATGACTCAGTGGAGGGGCCCCCATCGCCCAAACACTGAGCCAGTGAAGCGCGCTCTTGTAAACATCTCGTAAGGATGCCAATAACATTACTGTTCCCTCTCGCTTTCTCTCCCCCTTATCTCTCTTTCTTTCTCGCTCTCCTTCTCTTTTGCTCTCTCTGTTTCTTTCTCGCTGTCCCCGCTACACAGTAACTCACACACTCCCTCTATCTATCACCCTCTCTCTCTTGCTCACCTCTCTCTCTCTCTCTCTCGCCTCGCCTTGACTCTTTTGTTTATCAAAATGAAGTCTTTAGTCAAAAGCCAGTTCATTGTGTACAGAATTGTATTGCTTTGTCTAAAATGTCAAACCTTGTTTGGATGAGACACAAATCCTCTGCTTGCCTTGGATGGAAAATGTGCGCAACACAAAGAGGACATGAGCGCAGGTTAATTGCCATTGTTTGTCTCCTTGCTCGCCTCATAAGAATAACACAATAACTCTTGATGTTCTTCCAGGGTTTTTTTTTTGTCATATTTTCTTTTGATTAATTTGACGTAGGCTCTGAAAGAAGCAATGTGTTATTGTACTAAATTTAAATCATTTAAACAAGGGCTAAATATCTAAGGGAATTAATTTCTCTCTCCAAAAACAAGGGCTGCTTCAGTACTGCCTCCCACTCCCTTTCTTCACAATTACCTTAACTGCACGCAATTAGTAGTTTTTTTTCTTTTTTGGGCCGTGCTACATCTTAACAGGTCTCTTGGGTGATGAACTCTCATTGGTGCTCGACAGCCTCAGAATAGATCTGCTATATCTATAAAAAAAAAGTGGTTGCCATGAATCCACTGATGCATTCTCCACTTAGCCACGGTTTTGTCCAGTATTTGAAACAGCAGATGGCAAAAGGCTATTAAACTCGTACATTAGGGCAGTAGAAGGGAATATGCTAACTTTGCAGTAGCCTCTTGATGCCTTAAACCATTTTTTTTACTTGGCTCCCATACCCCCTTTGAAGTGAAGGTCAATTTTACTATTATCACACTGACAACAAGTGCATTATTCTGAGCTGTTGGTTTTAATCGGCCAACGCTTCAATTATTAAACATCCCTGTTCTCTTCTCTCTCGCTGTGTCCACAGATGCAGCAGCTGTTCTACGAGAACTATGAGCACAACAAGAAGGGCTTCATCCAGGAGCTGCACAACAGCAAGATCCACAACGCCATCACGTTGCATCCCAACAAGCGGCCCGCCTACCAGTACCGGCTCCACAGCTACATGCTCAGCCGGCAGATCTCCCAGCTGCGCTACCGCACCATCCAGCTGCACCGCGAGGGCATCACCATGAGCAAGCTGGGAAACACGGAAGTGCAGTGGGAGGACCAACAGCTGGGGGCGCCGCCTTCCTATACCCGGTACCAGCCGGTGGAGCGCAACAACGTCATCGAATGGGACTTCCTGACCGGTCGGCACCTGTATGCCACCGGGGAGAAGCAGATGCCACGGCAGGGCTTGGGGAACCTCCTCCGCACCGCCCTGGAGGACACGGTCATGCAGGTGATGGAGATGATCAACGAGAACTCCAAGGCCCGCGGACGGGTCATCGACTTCAAGGAGATCCAGTACGGCTACCGGAGGGTGGACCCGCTGCACGGCGCCGAGTACATCCTGGACCTGCTGCTGCTCTACAAGAAACACAAGGGCCGCAAGGTGACGGTGCCCGTGCGGCGGCACGCCTACCTGCAGCAATCCTTCAGCCGGCCGTTCTTCACTGAGGCGGAGGAGCTGGACGTGACCGAGCTAGTGGACGCCATCAACACCGAGTCGCAGTCCTTCTCCTTCCTCTCCAACTCGCTCAAGATCTTCTCGCCCTTCCAGCTGCCCGACTCCACCAAAGAGATGCGCGAGCGGAACCAGCACAAGGTCCACATCCTGGTGCCCCTAACAGGGCGCTACGACACCTTTGTGCGCTTCATGGACAACTTTGAGAGGACGTGCCTGCTGCCCAGCCAGAACGTCAAACTGACGGTCATCCTCGTTGACAACGACAGCAACCAGGACCGGGAGAAGCACCTGGATCTGATCAAGGAATACCACAACAAGTACCCCAAAGGAGACCTCTCAGTCATCCCCATGACGGGAGACTTTTCCCGAGGTCTGGCTCTGGAATTGGGATCCTCCTTGCTGAGCAACAACAGCCTGCTGTTCTTCTGCGACGTGGACCTGGTCTTCAACACTGACGCCCTTCAGCGCTGCAGAGACAATGCCATCCAGGGAAGCCAGGCCTACTTCCCTGTCGTCTTCAGCCAGTATGACCCCAAGATTGTCTACGCCGGAAGCCCGCCGGAGGACAGCAACTTTGTCTTCACCAAGAAGAGCGGCTTCTGGAGGGACTACGGCTTCGGTATCACCTGCATTTTCAAAAGTGACCTGCAGATGGCCGGGGGCTTTGACACCTCCATCCAGGGCTGGGGCCTGGAGGACGTGGACCTCTTCACCAAGGTGATCAACTCAGGCCTCAAGGCCTTCCGCAGCCAGGAGCCAGGCATCGTCCACGTGTACCACCCGGTCCACTGTGACACGAACCTGGAGCCCAAGCAATACAAAATGTGCCTCGGGTCAAAGGCGAGCACGTACGCCTCCACCATGCAGCTAGCGGAGCTGTGGCTGGAGAAGCATCTGGGCGTGGGCTACAACAGAACTTCCTCTTGATAGTCAGGCTCTCCATCACTGTCATAAAGAGTTTACCTCAGTTCTGCATGAATGAGAGAGGAGAGAGAAGGACCATTTGTATGAGCGTGTGAGTGTGCGCGGGTTTGCGAGGACTGTGCAGCTCGTTGCCAGTGTGTACGTGTCTGCACACTGTCATGCTGAGACTAGTGAATTCAAAGGTACGTTCTGTAATTTTCGGTGCAATTTTGCTGTCCCCCTTAATACCTTTGTCACCCCTTTCTTATTCTTTATTGTTCTTTGTTTGGACTGTGAGTCAGTTCCCTATAGCGTCTTCCAAAGGACATTGGTTTGCACAGGCCTGTCGACTTGCTTGTGCTTCAGAGCTTGTGAACAAGACTGTGATGTAACTGGTTTGGGGAGGGAAGTGGGATGGGGGGGGGGGGGGTCATTCATCAATGTCACCGTCTGGAGATTCTTTCACATCCTCAGGAGTGCATTTCCCATCACAAGGCCTCAGCCAGTGAATGTGCAATCGAGCCTTGTTGGGCTGGCCGTCCCATTGAAGTGCTCTTCATCCTAAGACATTAAACACCCACAGAGATAATGGCGGTAATAATGTTAATAATAATGTTTGAGACGACAAGCAGCAATGATGCTAAAATAATAATATGAATAATAATTATGTACTGAAAAGTACCACAAATGTGCTTTAAAAGTCCCCTTGGAGGACACAGACTCTGAAAATATACTTTTTCTAATTTATACAAAGAAACAGATTGTGTTTTGTCAGCAGTATTTTGTAAGGGTGTGAATTACTTTGACGATTGTATCTTTGTTTCTTGAGGGGGGAGCTTTTTTGTCATTGTTTTATTTTGTTTATTTGTTTGTTTTTGTTTTTCTGGCAATATCTGATAATAATGTTAAGGTACTGGCTACCGCCCAACATTTGCTGTGTTCTTGGTATCATTTTAAAGGTCCACGCTTCATTTTTCTTTTGTGCTTGGGTGAACAAAGACATGTTGTTTTTCATTATTTTAGCTTTGTGGCTTTCAAGTCGTTCAGTTTGCTGGCAAGAACAACTAAGATATATTAAAATGGTTTATTTATAATGAAACCTTTTTGAATGTAGTGTCTCAGTACCTGATTATCTAACTGAGACTTGAGATTCCAACCATGCACTTGAAATATAATACATGCACAATTACGGGCACTTTTAATCTCACAAAATGTAGTATGCAGTAATAGAATATAATTATTTGGTAAGGTATATAATGAAAATGTTCCACGGCTAGAGACTCAAAGTAATACAAAGATCTTTTCTCTGGCACTCTCAAACTACAAGCTAAGCTTTTGGTCATTAGCCTTTGTCAGAGCTTGTCAAGCCAGAAAAGTGTTATAGAAATTCTGTCTATGCATAATTGAGGACAACCACTAATGAGTAAGATTGACTGAAGGTTGTCCCCAAAATATGCATATCACATCTTCCAGTGGTAGTGGTGCTGGTGTTAGCACATACTGTCTATGCATACCTGGACATATCAATCAAATATAGGACTAGGAACCACTGCTTTGTTTCCCCAGTAGTTCGGTTGTAAACTTTGCAGTTTTGAAAGCGTTCCAAAAACGACAAAACTGATTTCATCATATTAAGTAGGCCTCAAGGACATACAATTTGTTAAGGTGCTAACATTTGAACATAAACTAAAGTGACTTTGTTTATATTGAACTCACGGTAAATATCTTTAAGGCCAATATCTCTGCTGCAGTTGAGGAAGATCTATCACTAAGTTGTTCAGTTCCAAGGTAAGAAATTGAAAAAAATTGTTCCTAAACTTATTGAGGTAAACCCTGAGGTAAAAGGGACTTTGCCTGAACAACTGAGTACGGATCAAAGAGTCTCCTGTTCCCCAACATACTCCAGTATCAGGCAGAGGAGCTTCATAACAACCACATCCATGCTCGTAGGGGGTGATAAAATAGTTACAACCTTGCAAAAAAACGCAATAATCGAGTGACAGCTTATTCCTTCTACCTCAGGATTTCTCTGACCGATTGCCCAGATTAATTCACGAGAGAGAGAGAGAAAGAGAGAGAGAGAGAGAGACCCCTCTCCCTTTGACTGGAAGGCTGTAGCCAGAGGGCCGAATGGACCAAATGTCAGCGGAGCCTGAAGGACTGAAGCAGCCCCCCTCCAGCCACTAAGTCACGCCTTCCTGAGTCATCACTGTTCCACAACAAGCAGAGAGCGGATTAGAGGAATTCGCCCTCTTTATTATTTTTTCTTTTCATGTTTGTTCGTGGTGTTGGTTCCCACTCCACCTGCACTCTGTGTCTCCGTAGCCCAAATCTCTACGACCTGGTTAGCAGACAGAATCAAATGTACCACATAATCTGGGCTCAGACACTAATTCATTCAAGCCAAGGCCCACATGTTTGTAATAAACCCCTTGTTGACTCAAACTGCATCAAACCGACGAGGTTTAGATGCCCATTTGAATGCGCGCTGCTGGAGAGAACGGGCCGCTGAGATATGTCAGGGCCTCACGTAGACATGCAGACAGATTTACAATCTCTTCATACTCCCACCTGTGTCATCCGCCTGCCCCTGGAGTCTACTCCCATTATTATGGTGTGATGCATCGCTTTGACATGTCTGTGTGCGGTGATGTACGGCACATTACATCATGCACCCACGGAGGCTCATGGCAGAGCACCGATTCTCCTAATTGCCACAGGATAACCACAATGCCTAGCTTGAATGCGCTCGCCGTACACCTTTGTTTGCCGTATGAGTCACCAACAACTCTGGGAACCTCAGCGACGTTGCAGTCGGCAGAGAGCCCAGTTGGCACAATAACAGGGTCTTTTTCGTAAGGAGATGTACCTCGATTTACCAGTTACACTGGAGGCCGTTTCTGCTTTAGCCGAATGCTAAAAATACTTATATCATCATTACATGCTCTTCATATCCGTTGCACTCTCAGGACTGCCAGCGAGACTCCTGGAGAGAGTGCTCCTTCTAGTGGGCAGCACGGGAATCATCCGCACTGTGCTACTCCTCCATTCATGTGAGGTCATGTGATGTAACACTGCGCTAACAAGTCAACGTAATTAAAACCGTGCAAACCCTCACCTGAGGTTCATTAAACAGCCAACACAGACTCCCCCAACTGTTGCCATGGTGGCAAAAAGTAATCGTAGAGGTCAGCCATGGCCAATGTTCCCAATTATATTGCAGTGAAACTGTTCAGAGCCACGCTGCTGCATGGCAATCAGTTGACACCACAGGGACTCTGGAGGTACAGGTCTAGTTAAAGCGGGTGGCTTTGAAGGTGTGTGTGTGGGTAAAAAGGGCCTTAGCATTCCTTTCCTAATGACTAAATCATCTTTTGGAGGAAGAGAATAATGAGGATATCGTTTCATAGATACTAAATCACCGGTTTTGGTAAGATGGTAATAAGAGGACACCAAAAAAAAATTAAT
The DNA here is from genome assembly GCF_900700415.2 of Clupea harengus. NCBI lineage: Eukaryota > Metazoa > Chordata > Actinopteri > Clupeiformes > Clupeidae > Clupea > Clupea harengus. The sequence continues at coordinate 12,326,318 of NC_045163.1, read as the reverse complement.
ATATATTTTCTCAAACAGTGCTGTGATGTTTTAAATGTTGTGCATTGTTCCTGTTTTCAGTGAGCCAGGCCCACTGCTGACTTTAGACTGGATCCAACATGGATTGTGGCATTCTGATGTCGGCTGCTTTCTGCGCACGGTTCTAGCCCGGGTCTGTGGTGGACCTGTTCCTGAGTCAGATGTGTAACGAACCCCGCTCACGGGCACGAAACATAAAGGGGAGGCCACGCAGAATTGAGTATATAATAATATGTTATTTATTAAGGGTTACAAGTATATAGTTTATCTATTAATTATAGGAAAACGTGGGGTGAATGTCAGTGTTGTGGAGAGAAACAAAAGATGTAATGGTAAGTCAGTTAAATGGTAATATAAAACAAACTACGACGACGACGACGACAATCCAAAATCCAACGAGTATCCACAATCCAATCACTATTCTACGACCAATCCAAAACCAACTGCCGGGTATCCAAACACTCCTCGAATGCAGTCTGCTCAGGGCTTTTGTAGCCCCTCCAATTACTGCTACACCTGGTTCCAATCACCTGCTACATTTACATTTAGTCATTTAGCAGACACTTTTATCCAAAGCGACTTACATATGTGCGACTTACAATGTATACACATTTTACATTTGCACTGATGGCACACTGCACATCAGGAGCAATTAGGGGTTCAGTGTCTTTCTCAAGTACACTTCGACAGGGAATCGAACTAGCAACCTTCTGATTACTAAACGACTTCTCTACCACTGTACCACTGTCGCTACACCTGCTCCCAATCACCTGCTTTAGAGATAGACAGAACAGGCATGCAAATATCATGGGGGCGGGGCCTAGACCCACCCAGGGTCGTAACAGATGGGTCATGGTATGGATCTGCAATAGACTCAAGAGCCGGATGCTGACATGCAGGGTTCACGGTCTTAGCCGAGGAATCACTAAAGGAGGGAGCAGTGTTCCAAACAAACAAAAAAAACATCTAATTAGGAATCCATTCGGTCAACTTCTAAAGCACTTAGGTGGCAAGCTGCACTAAGGAGGTAATCAGTTTCACTGGGGTTATTTACTGTGATTTAGCCTGCTGTCACCACATCCCACTGTCACTGTCCATGGGGTCAAAAAGGGCTATTTGCAGATCTGGAGTGTGTGTGTGTGTGTGTGTGTGTGTGTGTGTGTGTGTGTGTGTGTGTGTGTGTGTGTGTGTGTGTGTGTGTGTGTGTGTGTGTGTGTGTGTGTGTGTGTGTGTGTTTGTGTCGTGGGGGTAGAGAATGCCACTGTGTAGCAATAGAATTTCTGTCAGTCCGGTGCACACACACACACACAGCCACTTAGGCACATTAAACAGTTAAGCGTCGCACTGAATTACTTCCTTCCTAAGCTCGGCCCAGTGGCATGAGTTATCAATAAAGTTGCCAAATGAGCCGGCTGACCTTTGAAAGGGGGGAATATTAATGGCGTGGCACCTGGCCGGAGCATCCATCCACCTCCCCAGAGTGAAGGATCACCCCGCCTTATGCTTTTGGAAAAGGTCAATGGCCACACCTGAGATTCATGAGCTGATCACACACTGACAGATGCCAGAGGAGTGGATGCAGGTGGGCTGTGACGAGATTGTACTCCCAGGATGGCAGGCTATGACTCCGGCGCGCCGACATGATAGATGGCAATCTTTCGGTTATTATTCCTCTGCTCTCGGGGCCGGAGTGAGTGGAAGGAGAAGGTGTGTCTTTCTTTTTTTCTTTCTGTCTCTCTCTTTCTTCCTCTCTCACTCATAAGGGACGCAAGATGTGTCGCCTCGACAGGGGAGGCTGCATTTATGAGTCAGACAACATGTCTCGCCTAAAATGTGAAGAAAAAAGGGAACTTTTTGTCCATCAAAGAGATGCCCCATATACTGTCAAAAGGGGGGCACTTTTTGGAGATGGCTCTCCTGCTCCTCTATTCCCTCCTCTTCCTCCTTCTCTCTCACACTCTGTCTGTCTTTCTTTCTTTATTTATTTCTGCCTCGCTCTCTTTCTCTCTTTTTCTCTTTTTTGGCAGTTTGAATCAAGAGGCAGGAAGAGCATCAAAGTTTAATGAATGAATCACGTGACTTGCCACCTTCCTCTCACGCTGAGAGTCTGACACAGGAAAACTGCTCTGAATGCTAAACCACAAGAACAAAAAGAATACAGAGTTGCGCGCCAACGCTTTATAGGCATCAAAAACCTCCAAGGTCAACGGAAGAGCGCCAATTATTTTAAAATGAATGCTTCGCTCACATTAATGCTTCTGTCACAATTGCACAGAAAATTTAGCTGCACCCCTACTGTATCTCAATGATACATTTACTAAGTCTGTGTATTAACATTCAAGGTAATTAGTTTCATTTTTTTTTATGTGCCACTGTTCTGGCCAAGCATCAAAGCCGTTGTGGGGCCCGCGTGTTGTTTCGACAGACACATTTGTAACCATTAACACCTCGTAAGTGGTCTTTTGGGAATATCCAATAAGGGAAGACTTCTGTGATATAAATGGATATTGGTTTTAACGTGAGAAAGCTGCCACGATGAGCCCTTTTGTAACGTGCGTGCACTTGTGCGTTAAATCTGCTGGCTTACTTTCAAACAGTAGCAATTTCAGTGGAGGATTAAGAGGCGATGCATAATGCTAGACTCATCTTTCGACAGGTCGAAATCGATGTCACTTTCTAACTTTAATGGGAAGCCGCTAAGAGTCCTTTGAGAATTACGGCCACCTGCTGCGCTAGATTGTTTCCAAAGCAAAGCTTGTCTCACGCTTTCGATTTGCTATTACTGAGGCAATGTTTGAATTGATTGTAGTGGTTTAATGCCTGGGATAACTATAAAACAGTCTTTGAATGTGTTGGCCTCCGGTTGAAATCTAGACCAAAGGTCAATGGTAATTATGTAGCTGTTGTTACTAATGTACTAATGTACTAATGTTACTAATGTATTATATTTTCATTTGAGCAGTCATTGTTGTTTTCACATAAGTGGCATCCATTTAACAAGTACAAGTTCATTGGTTTGGAACAAAGCAAAGCATACTAACAATTGAGTTAGCCATTTGAATTAATAGCTAAAGCATGAACAAATGTATACAAAAGTCTTCACTGAGAACACAGTGTATAATTACAAAAATTATATCGTTAGTCTATATTTTCCCTCTCCTTCTCTCTCCTCTCTCTGTCTCTTTGTGTTTGTATCTATTTGTATTCTCTGTCTGTAGACAGAAAGAGAGCGTTTGAGCAAAAAAGGAGTCTGTCTGTCTGTGTGTGTGTGTGTGTGTGTGTGTGTGTGTGTGTGTGTGTGTTAGTCTCTATGTACATGTTCTTGTAGGAGACATTAAATCACTCCTTCTCCACAGTGCCTCTGGCAGCGTCACATTTGAATATGACACACCAGACTCCGTGGAAGTGTCACCCAGGAAACCATGGTAACACAGCACCTATTGGTGTAATTAGGCCTGCGTGGTGGCAGAGAGAGAGAGCGCGGGAGAAGCAGAGACTCAATCTGGAGGGCCAGCTGAGCTTCTGTCTCTGTGTCCCTGGCAAATAGGGACATATTTTTTTTGGGGGGGGGGGGACCGGGTAATGAGAAGGAGCAGGTAGGGAGCGCAGCTCGCCATGCTGTGTGAGGCTTGACGAATGCGCGGGGGTTACGCTGGAGGTTGCCGAAGAGGACGTGTGAGTGCGAGCACAGCCTCTCAGCCCAGCTCGTTTACGCCGGAGAGAGAGAGAGAGGAGGGATAGAGATGAGAGAGTGGCAGCTGGCCTTGGCTGAGAAGAACAGCAGGAACGAGGGATGAATTAGTCAGAGAGAGAGATGAGCGCTGCCACTGAGCTCTAATGGGGAGCCAGAGCTGGTGTGTGTGTGTGTGTGTGTGTGTGTGTGTGTGTGTGTGTATGTGTGTGTGTGTGTGTGTGTGTGTGTGAGAGTGTTTGTGTGTGTCGAGGAGCACCAGGCCGAGGCGCCTGGAAGGTCACGCAGTACCAGGCTAACTGTGTGCTAACGGTCACGACACTGCGGGTGTCAAAACATACTGCCTCGCCCAAAGATGGCATCTTATCACTGGCTTAGGAATATCCAACACAAACTGTCTTTAATATCAGTTTATGCTGTACAGTTAACCTCTTCCCATATGTGGCACCACAGTGCCACCAACCAACCATCAAGCTTTATAAAGGAACTAAGAACGTTTTGGCATACAGTGTCTCTTTAAATTATGTAAACATTTAGAACCTGGATAATGATGGATTCACTGTTGCAATTACATAAGTTGACGCTATCAAGGCACTTGGGCATCAATTTAAATGGCTTCCAATGCCGCTTCATAATTACCATTCAAGACTCTGAAAACCAAACTGCAGATGTACTGAAATGTTTGAGCATTTATTCATCCGGAACAAATGGTGAAATGCACGCTTTTTTCATTTCTGAGCCCTCCTTTTTAAATTCGAGGTTAACTGCAGGTAATGGCAGAGCTCTATCGCTAGTTTCTATATAATAAAGGGGCCATGTCTTCATGAGAGCGGCTTCCACAAATTGCTTTTTTAAGGTCAACGTTTCTTAAGACTGACTGATTTGATGAGGAAAACAGATCCTGATTTGGAACTCTGATTTTTATCTGATTATATCCAATGTATCTTACATTCGTGAAATATCGCCAGTCTGAAGGATATGTCCCTTATGGAAGAAAGGGCCTTGTTAAATTAAATGTTCCATAATCTGTACAGCCGGGAACAAGACATTCATAACCACTGTTAAGATAAAACATGTTAGGGAATACATTTGCATTTTTATCTCTTCTGCCAGATATTTGCATTCAAATGGACTAATATGGGTTTTAAGTAGATGCTAACAGCACACCTCAGCTTATGTATCTAGCACTTGCTTAATATGCATATAAAACACACCGCAATGTATTGAAATACATACGTAAACAAAAGCTAGCAAGGCTTGCACTATATCAACAACAGCGAAGTGTGTATGCAGTGTGTAGTCCTGTCTATCTGAAATGCACACAGTGCAACTATGGATGGTGCTGATGTGTAACAAGTATATTTACTGCAGCCCTTCTTAACTACTCTGTACACACACGGATGCTGAGGCTGCAGTGGACCACATCTATAATGGGTCTCCAGCAAGGACCCTGGAGGGGCTCTGACAAATACAAAATGACAGACTGATATCCACTGTGAATATCACATATACTGGTGTACTACTTTACAGGCTTTGTTGATAATAGTTGTCCAGTGTTCCAGTATTCCAGTGTTCCAGTAGTCCAGAGTCATACAACAGGTGTTGTCATACTTCACCCACTTGTGTCACTCTTGTGTGTCTATTTCACATGAGTGTAATCATGACTGGCTTCCATTTTCAGTTCGCCTTGTTTTGTTGCGAAATAGACAGTCATGTCTATAAATATGCAACAGTATTAAAATCCCATATGATGTTTACACTTGCTGCTCAGGTGAATGTGTCCTTCAGATCGGCGTGTAGCTTGGGCCTGTGTGTTCTTCTCATCTGGCTATTTGGCTCCATCCCAGCACTGAGCATAGAGACTCTTCACTGGTATGTTAGCATATACAAACAGCGTGGATTCTTGAACCAATCCCTGGCAGCCCACCGAAACCACTTTCACTTGAGCCACATATACATTCATCACAGGTAGGAAGTCTGTGTGTGTTTATTTCAGACTATTGGTACCTACATGAGTTCTCAATTTTCCTAAATGTAGTAAGCAACTCACTTACTGACTCACATAAGTAAATACACAGAATATAAATGCATGTACTTTGCCTTTCAGTTGGCTGCTTGATCACCTAACCTAACAAATAAACACATTAAAACACTCGCTGTATAAACACTATGTTACTCAAAGCATTAAACTTCAGATAAATACATTTCATGAAAAAAAAAAATGAAAAAATAAACAAATATGTTTCCGCAGTCCCTAATGCTCTCTGCAGCGTGTAAAAACATTTCCCCCTCTCCTCCCTGTCTCTCAGGCAATGCGTTGGACGCCCCGCTCAAGGTGATTTATCTGCTGGCTCGGCACAAGGCCCCTTCGGAAGGACAGGAAGTGAGAGCTCTGTGTGTTATTGAGCCGCCGGTGGCAAGCAGCCCAATTATCACTGTTTGGCGCCAAAACAATGCAACAGCTCAGCCCAAAGAATGAAAAAGAGAGGGAGGTAGAGAGAAAGAGAGAAAGAGAGACCACAAACTCCAAAATGGAGGCCTCAGCTTCTCTTGCTTGGCTCCTGTTAACAGCATTTGTGGTTGTCGTTTGCCCATTAACTGCCACAGTAATGGAATGTGTGTGGAGCACGGAGAGCGCTAGCTTCAGAACTTTGTGATATTTGAGTTGTCAGGTTCTGTGCCAAACACTCAAGCACATGAGAGGGAGAGGCAGAGCAAGTTAGCGGCTCTGTGAAGAGAGGAGAGGGTGGCTTGATGCCTAACCATTTCTGCTGCACTGTGCTGTGCTTTGATATGCTTTCAAGGAAGCTCAGGTAAGCCTGAAACTTTATGTAGTTTTAAAGTAGCAGATGCTGATACTATTTAATATAATAATATATAGTTTAGCAAGGCATCACTTGTTCAGTTTGGCCAGGAGAGTCCCATACTCATCTATACACATAGGCCTTGAATGAATTGGGGGTTCCAATCCAACTTAACTCAAATAGACTTCAAATGTCCCTCAGTAGTCTACTATGGGATTATATGTGATTTATCCCTATTGCTATTGGTGTCTAGATAGATGATAGATAGATGGATACTTTATTAATCCCGAGGGAAATTTAGGTCATCCATAGTAGCTTATATACACTTACTCAAAGACATACATACATAAATCACATACACATAGGGGGAACATGTTGACAGGGAGTGGGGTGTTTACAGATACAGGAATGGATCTGACCCTATGGTACATTGTGCATAGATTGGTAAAGTGTTGATGTCCACGAGGAACGTGTTCTTGTGCTGCAAGTGAGGATAGTGCAAGAGATAGTGTTCATGTGCTTGTGTGGATAGTGCAACGTTCTTGTGCTTGTGTGTGTGTGTGTGTGGATAGTGCAAAGAGATATGAGTTGTTCAGTCTGTGCAAGGGGCTAGTATAGCCAGTAGAGGGATGGATGAACAGTCTATGTTATGGCTGGTTCCTACCAACATGGCAGGTCTTCCTGTGGGTCCTCTTAGACTGTGGGCTCAAGCAGTTACTTATTGTTGTAATGCAGGATAACATTGCGCAGTGAATAGTGTGAATGAATGCACCACACCCATTATCACTGTGACTAGGCCATGTGAAAATCTGAAGTCTTTGAGCAGCTAAAACACTTTCAAACCACCAGCAAATGACTCCCTATCTTGCTTCCTGCTGAGTCCATCCATAATAGACCTAGCTGAGATGAGACCGTGTGTGCCACTGAGTGACTCCCATCCAGATGTCAGATGTTATGACATTAACCTAACTACTATATCTGTAGAGGATTCATAAGTCTCCAAAACCCATTGAAATACCTCATTCATGGCTACACAAAACCTCTACCACCCATGATTCTGTTAATGTCAAGCATGGGTAATATCAAATATCAGATCATTTTCAATCCACTGATCTTATGGACTGAATTTCAGTAGTAATTATAGACATCTCTTATAGGTATGCACAAAGTAAAGCAATGTATTACATGTACAAAAGTATTCTCAGAAATCCATCTCTTCATCTCTAAACCCCATTCTATAATACAGATTGACACAACTGGCCTAGTCTTTTTCATTTTTATACGGACCAAATAGATAGAAATAGACCTCTCTTCCTTAAGAGATAGAGAGGTTTATTTGTGACAATGGTACTTCCTTCCTGAAAGAATACATATAACCATACATAAAACAATAGGGATACAGGATCTCAGAGTCAATCTGAAATCTGAAACCTCACAGTCTATTACTTAAGAAAACAATGGGTTGCATGTGTTTAATGTGCAATGTACCCTTAAATAACTTTGTTTCCGTGGTGATGCACTCTTCCGCTGCCTGCACTGACCCCTAATGCAATTAGCTGCAAAGGCTATTTCCCTTTAGAGCACTATCCTCCATGATTTAATTTACTAATTTCCCCCCAATGTACTGGCATGCAGGTTGATGTTGGTGCACTTGAGTGCACTCATTTCTTCAAAAGGACTTCCGCAAGGGGAAGGATTCACTGGTGCACTGTCTGTACTAGATTGAAGAACACGGACCGTGTGGCGTATACCGTCACGGCACTGGTTTTAAAAATGAGATGGTAAATAAGTTATTGATCCAAATAGATTTGGTCATAGAGCGAAGAGTGCCTTTCAGAGGTATTGTGGGTAGAGAGCTTCGCTTTTAACGTGAGCAGTCTCTCCACCGCTGCCGACTCTGGTTCACATGTATTTTGTCTTTGAAGAAAGTTTTCCCAAGTCTAACTTCCTACATCTCTTCTCCCAAGGATTTTCCCTGCTGACAAAAAATAATTTGAAAAGGTTCCTGAGTCTAAAAAAAGAAGCAAAATAGCACCAAATTGATGCAAATGGCTCCCAGAGCACAGTGCCAGAGCCTGTGGATAAAGGGTCTCACGGGCATCAGAAAGCCGTATGTCTGGACACCAGAAGAAGATCAAAATGTTCACCTATTGGGATGAGTGCCATGGCCACTGACAGGAATTTAAATTTGATCTGTGAATTAGGGGTGACCGAATTTGCACTTAGCCCAACTTCAAAGGCAGCTGACAAGAAAAGAAACTTTTCAGAAAGGGTTCCGGTGAACGTGGTCAGACGAATATCAGAGTCGCTAATGAGAGGGTGAGTGAGTAAAAATCAGCATAGCACCCGGGAGCCTTGAACCCTGCCGGAGAAGCCATTGAGTAGATATGGACTGAAAAAGGCACATTCTCTGCGTGCTGGGAGAGATAGATGGAAAAAAAGAAGGGGAAAGGAAAGAGAGAGGGAGAATAGACACGATGAATGAGACTGAGAGTCGGCAAGACAGCATAATGAAACTCCATAGCAGGCTTTCCATCCAACTCATTTGCGTAATTTAAGGACATTTATGAAAATTTGGCTAAAAGAAATGTGGGTCTGTGCACATTTCCATCCACTTTGTTATATTAATAAAAAATGGACACTCTCCTAATGAAGGCAGGAGCCGTGAAACAGCTGTGGGTTCAAAACTGGAGGTTGTCCGGTGACTTTAACGGAAACACTAAAATCTCAATAAATGCAATTTGATGCAAAAACCCATTTCCATCAACTGGTCGCATTATACCCTTATGCGAATCGGGAGTTCATCTTCCCCCTTATGGTGAATTAATGTCTTATTCCATATTTTATGCACATTTCAAGCATTTCCCCTCAGGATTCCGTATTTCGAATGGTCAAAATTCAAATAAAAAGTTGTTTGGAAACCCAGCTTATGATGATGCAATTTGCATATGAAGGCATGAGAGAAGCACAGGCAAGAAAGAACATCACAGCCATGCACCAGAGGGAACACATTACAGAGAACAGGTGAGGAAGAGAGTGAGTGGCAGCGAGTGAAGATAGAATGGAAGGAAGGAGAGAGAGAGAGAGAGAGAGGAAAGGAATCCAGGGCATAACCAGAGTATGTGAAGTTACAGGAGAATGTGAAGAGAGGCAGTGAAATATCCTTCCTTAGAAGAAGTTTTGTATTATGAAGCCAGTACAGTAAGAGTTAGAGGTCACCTCTATATAGAGTTTGTGTAAAGCCCTTTATCTGTATGAGTAAAGGGTCTGTTCTCAGTCAAGGTCAGTGGATAAGGTGGCAGAATGGGGCATAGTATGTTACGCAAAAATAAATCCCCAAAACTGGTCTTCAAAGGACAACCTTCCAGATGCAAATGAAATCAAGATGCAATCTGCTCTGCAAAAAAGCAAAGTAAATTGTGACAACAAAGACAGATGTTTTTTTGTCCCTGCCATGTGAACTACACAGAGGGAACAAACAGCATAATTATGGACATATAGTCCATGATCACCACAGAACAAAAGAAAAAAGCGTCTGTCATCTCTGAAAGAGTGTACCACCTTGACAGAGATAATGTTAGATAAGATCTTTTCTTTGTTTGCTTTCAAATGTCAATTTCTGAGCTCAGGTACAGTCAATTAACCTCTTAAACTGTTAAATACTTGGCATTTTGGGCTTTAATAGCTCAATTCAAGTCATCACAAGCTCATGCTGTTATAATTGCTCCATCTATAGCTGAGTTTGTGTCCAACACATTCACATTTTAAATGCATTTATGAAAATTCTGCCGTTCATAATGCCAGTCTGTATGCGTTTCCATCGGCTGTGATATGTGAACATGAACATTCTCCTCATCAAGGGAGGAATTGTGAACAGCTGTGGGTTTGAAACATGAGGGTAGTAGGACAAAATCGAAAAGAAACAAAAATGTCAAGAAATCCGTTTTCGTCAACCTTAGTTGCATTATACCGTATGTGAATCCATCTCCTCTAGCAAATTCATTTCTTATTTGACTTAAAAGATTGCATTGAAAACCCAGCTTTTGGCCCTTCAATTGGCTGGGATGGCAATATTCTTCAGCATAACTTACACAGGTGTCAGTTTTAAAGAAAGTCGACTACAAAGCCTAAAGTCCTGTAAGTTCATATTTTGTATGTTGTGCGCACAAGATAATAACTTGTCAGGAATGTTATGAGTTTGGTCAGAAATTGGTTGAAGACAGAGAGGCTGACATTAAATGTAAGACCAATCAAATGGAACACATACTCACCAAAGGACAAGAGAAGCACATCCCCCATGCAAACTGGCCAGCTGTCGGTGGTAGACGTGTGACTTGGTGGACTTGATCCACCAATGAGAGGTTCATTGGCAATCGACCTGAACCTGGAACCCCTTTCTAGCTGTAGGAAGCTCATGGGTCTACATGCTGTGGCTCAGTGTGAAGCTGAGGGAAAAGGAACGCGAATGACGCACAACTTTAAAGTGGAAAAAAAAAACACCGCCCCATCCACCACAGTGCTGTGCGAGCTAATATTGAGTGTTTGGGCCACCGGCTTGTGGGCGAATATATGCAAGCCATTACACAATGGTGCCATTGCAATGATTGACGGAATATATGTGATTGATGGCGATTTTCTCATTTACCATTTTTGAAATCTTATTTGGATGTCTGAGTGTTGCTGGGCCATGTGGTCAAGACTAAATGTGTCCTATATCAAGCCCCATACTACTCTCTAACATTAGCAGGGGGCTACTTTCAGGATGGACCCCTTCATACACAATAACAACAATAACAGGTGGGCCAAAATGTGTGCAAGACCACATACAAAACTCATACTAGTAAGATTGATACTATAGCATTTTTATTTAAAATAAAATTATCACACATTTTAATACAAAGCTTGGTCATGTTATTTAATGATCTTTGTAATGGTAAAACTTTGTTATAGTTTCTTTGAAACATGCAGCTTTACATAGAGATTTAACTGAACCATCTCAATCAACACGTCTACACCGAGTTTGAAAGCAAACAGAGAGAGTTCACTGAGCTGTTTCCATCAACAATGTGTCTAAAATATGACAGCGGGTTTGAAGGTGATGCAACAGATATCTGTCTGGGCACTTGGAGTTTGATTGTCACAAACACACACGTTTTCGATTCTCATTTTCCCATTCCCACTTGAGCCCCTCTCCACAGCACCACGAGGAAGCGTAACTGAATCTGTGCCACGTAATTTATTTTCAGAGCCGACCCATAAATGCCTGTGGAATACCAACAGCAAATGAGATTAGCCCCAGGGACACGGCCACCACCAGGAGGGGAAGCTGATTGGAATAATGATATTCTCTTCCCTTTTCAGACTCTCTCCCCTCCCCACCCCCTGTAAATGTATTACCCCATAAACACTCTATCCTCTAGACCCTGGGAATGACAGTCACTCCATCAGACTGTCCCTGTGTATACAGGAGGGTTTGTGGGGACATTATAAAGCAGCTCTGCCCTGCAATACTGAGTGTACACCATGTGACGTCCAGATCACCCCTCAGCAAATAGGTATAAAAACAAGCAAACTGCCAGAAACTGTAATTAAACTGTAATGTTGCTGTATTTACCTACAGTAAATAACATGTAAACATACTGGCCATTGGAGTCCAGTCACACTACAATATATGGTTGTGTCTTTGTGGACATTTTCACCACACAGCATGTGCCTGTCTTAAAATATTATGCCTCAATAGCTGCCAATCCAGTGCACACTCAACCCCCTAATTGCTGTGAAAGTGACTCACTGTGTCAGGTCCCGAGGCATTTGGTATCGGGGCTAAAAAGTTCAACAGCAACCATTTCAGGAGAGGTTCTGTTTTCTTATTCAGCCTTGGTGTGGTGAGCCTGCGGTATTATTTCATCATGTGTTATGCAGTTTTACATCATGTCTTCCTTCACCTTCTCCTTCTGACCATTTGCCTCCAGGCCAGTGTTCCAAGGTCTGTGGCCATAGTACTCTTTGTTTCAGTATTTTGTACTCAATTTAGCCACTGGGCAAAATGCTGTCTCAAGTAACACAGCTAATTTGAATCGTTACCTAACTTTGTTAAATAAACTCTGCCCATAAAAAGAATGGTGATATTGCATACGGTAAGGGCAGACCAGCAATAACTCTGCTGTCTTTGATGAATAACTTATCATTTGACCGCTTTGCATCAGAACTCTGTGGGATGCCTGGCAGCAGACATGTGGTGGAGCCTATGTAGACATAAAACAAGCATTTTTATTAAAGATTCATCTGGGCCAATTAAAGTTTCATCACAACACTTGATAATCTCCTTCTGCAGGCCAGTGGTAGAGATAGCGAGCGGAGAGTGGCTAACCATCTGAACACTCGCCAGCTGAGAAATACTAGTGTGTGTGTGTGTGTGTGTGTGTGTGTGTGTGTGTGTGTGTGTGTGTGTGTGTGTGGTTTGTGTGGATGTCTCTCTTACAAGAAAGCCTGTAGATGCTGCAAAAGTGGTGTCATGAAATAATAATGTTCTTTCTCAGTTGAAGATTAAGTCATCTTAATTATTTATTCTCTATAAAGAAATATTAATGTGCACTTGAAGCCACCCTCATTTGGCCCTAAGCCAGTGAGTTAGAGAGGGCAATAGTGAATGTTCAGAATACTGTTTATTTAAACTATTAACGTTTGGGATGATCGCTATGCATAAGCTTCTAGCTGCTTAAACCATCCTTAGATTGTGACTGACACCGGACTGGGTCCAGCCGTGATCAGAACACATTAGCACCAACTCCGGTCTTGAACTGGCCCATAACCAGCTGTTGAATAGATACATGAAAAGGCTTGCAAGTGGGCATCACATTGCTTGTAAAATGTGCGGTAGATATGGTGATAACCGTAGTCCAACTAGGTTTATATAGTCTTACACAATGCCATGCCACATCGTGTCTGGGAGCGATTGACAATATGCTTTAATATGAAAAAAAAAGCAGTGGAGAAGTTATGTGAACTTCTCCAAGTGACATATTAATGCAGAAGGGAAGATTTAAGATGCACTGAAGCTCTCAAATTGTGCTATCAGTTATGCAATACCCTGCAGACAGCCATCTCTAGCAGCTAAACTGACATCTTTATAAGTTTGGTTCAATGGTTTTCAAGCAAAAAAATGTTGACGATTGCTCATTTAGTATAGTGAAACATGAATATGAAAGACAGAATCAAATCTTTTTCATCATTTTGGCTCATAGATGAATTCACTGCAGACAGTTAAGCTCCACTTCACACCTAAGGCAACACATTTCTGGCATGAACTGGCCATCAATTTCTGTAACCCATAACACCTCTTGCACACCCACAAACAGCCTGTGCAGTAAAACTGGAGGCAAGTCACATTAAAAATGCATATCAATGAGTTGTCAACAGGCAGTATAAAAATGCGAACTTGGATTAAATTAGCATATTAATAAACAGACATGAGAAAGCATTGGGTTTTAATACCCTCATGTAATGGATCTTTATTTCACAGGAGCCTTTGTTTTGGGGCAGATCATCTGCAAGAGCATACTGTGCCAATAGCATTTTTTTCTCATTTCAATCCCTCTGGTGGCCCGACTGCATATTGCAACATGCTATTTATAGTCACTGTGATGATTTTTTCACCCATGCGCCTAGATCTCCCCATCCATGGTTGCATATTTATTTTAGCAAGATTTTACTTATTTCTAGTTTTTCTTTTATTCTCTCTATCTTTGTTGAAGAGAAATGAATACACAAACAAATAAATGCCATAGCGTTCTCCGACTCTTAAAAACCCAGGGAGTTGAAATACGCACATTGATCTTCAGGCACATTGATCTCTCACTTCAAATCAAAGGTTCACAGCTACGCCTACACACTTACACATTAGAAAACATCAGGTCGGGTCAGTCCTGCAACCTACACACCAGAAATGAGTTGTGTTGTAAACCCCTGACTGACAGAGGGGTGCTTACATAATTTCTGATGTGGCGCCCACTCTCTAAGACTTTCACGTCTCTGTGCTCACGTGATGAAGGCACTCACTCACTCTCCCAAAGAACAATGGAAACAGACAAGGGTACAATTAGAAGCTGGGAGATCCAACTCTTCAGCACTGCAATCATCATTGGCCTCGTGGGTAGGCCTACCACAGGCGCGAGCAAAAAAACAGAGAAAAGAAATACCCATATGCCTATGGGAGCTAATTCTGGCATGGGCCGGGCCTTGTCCTGGTGCTAATACGGTCCACATCTGGCCCAGATTCAGTCCAGAAATGTATGCTGTCTGGGGACGTTTTATCACGGTACGCATTACCACTCAGAACTATGAATAGATGGAATAAATTACAATGGCACTCAGTAGAGCGCATCTCGCACCTTTAACGAAATCGAAACAAAATGGATGCAAGCGCCATGTTAGCTCACTACATTGGAGAAAGCGAAACTACATTCATGCAGGCGCCCTGTGAGTCAGATTCGCACAAAAAATGTAATGGGTTCTACCTTGGGCCTTGCCACCTTTCCACCAAGTTTTATGAAAATAATTTTGTGAAACATAAAACATACAAACCAACAAACAATAAACATACAAACCAACAAACGGACACGGGTGAAAACACAACCTCCTTGGCGGAGTACAGTTTACTGCTGCCAGGGAAAATATGCGGGTCTAGTGATGCATTCTGTGGTAGAAAATAGACCAACTCTGCATGATCACAATGTAGCCTGCTTTTGGTACTGTTATGGTAAAAGGTGTCCGGGCGACGTCATAATGGCTTTTGAACGACTCTTGAGTGACAGTTGCTATACCAACGCTAGCATTACGTAACCCGGACAGTATGTAACCTGAACCGCTTTTGGCTATCAGTCAGTGAGTCTCAAGAGTCGTTCGAAAGCCATCAGCTACTTTTTAATCGCTTAATATTGTGCCTAAACGGACACTACGTAACCCAGACGCCTTTTGGCTATCAGTCAGTGAGTCTCAAGAGTCGTTCGAAAGACATCAGCTACTTTTTAGTCGCTTAAGATTGTTGCACAACGGGGGAATTGCTAATCGCTAACGAGATGCTAGTGGCTAAACCTACGTGCTTACTTACAGGAGACTGGCAGCCAATATTAAGCGACTAAAAAGCAGCTGATGGCTTTTGAACAACTCTTGAGACTATCTGACTGATAGCCAAAAAGTGTCCGGGTTACATAGTGTCCTTTTAGGCACAATATTAAGAGACTAAGCTGTAGTTTTAGCTACACCTGCCTTGCAGGTATCCTGTAGCAAATTTCAACAGGTTTCGCCGCTAGCATCTCATTAGCGATTAGCAATTACTCCGTTGTGCTCTACAGTTAAAGGTGATGCAAACAATTCCCTGTTTTGTGAAAATGTAATTGTGGGTGCCGTCAGATATGTCTAATAATCACAACACATTAAGGACTTTCTTAGAGCAACACAACAAAGGCATTGCTAATCGCTAACAAGATGCTAGCGCGAACCTGAAATTTGATTACTTTGATACTATAACAAACTAGCGAGTCAACAACTTTCCTAACACAGTCAAACATCAAGCACATGGTTGTTTTGCTTGGTTTATGGCAGGTCAAATACAGGAAAGCTGGTCTCAGGTAGAGAAGTATAATGGGAGATGCTCTGGGGTTAATTGCGTTATTGAGGTATTTAATGCAGCGCAAGTCTGTCACTTCCAAAAAAGTGTCCAGGTGACGCAATGCTAGCGTTGGTATAGCAACTGTCACTCAAGAGTCGTTCGAAAGCCAATATTACATCACCCGGACCCCTTTTGGCACCCGGACACCTTTTGCCATGACAGTACCAACAGTGCATAAGACAATGGAAAAGTGCACTGTTGATTGACACAATGTTGACTGACATGGTCAGTTGGTTTGATATTCAGTGCTATTATTTGTCGCAGTTGTTTGAAAATAAGTCAGACATGATGAAGTGACACACAAACAAACACATCTGACGTGAATAGGCTACTGATACTGGACTTGTGCGGCGAATCACTGATAGATGAGACAAGGGCAGTGGTGTCCCCAGCGGCTCAGCTTAGCCTTGGGGCCAGCCCATCTGGCGGCCACCCATGACGTGGATGTGGAAGACAGATATACCGCCGTCCGGCCCCTCGTTCAGCACCAGACGGTATCCTTTGGCCAGCCCCAACTGATCAGCACACTTCTTGGCCATGATCATCATGTGACCCAGCAGCTAAAATGATCACAAGTAGGACTGATGAAAGTACACACACACACACACACACACACACACACACACACACACACACACACACACACACACACACACAAAACGTATGCCTATGGCCTGCATTATTAGCCTATTTCTTATTTTTGATGTCCAGACAAGAGACAGTTCCTGAGTAAAACCTATTTTGAATCACCTTGGTGTCCTATAAGTACACTCTATGTGGATTGTTTTGAACCATCTGTATAGGACACATCAGTACGTCTGCTCTGCCTTTGACTGAAAAAAAGTCAACAGCACCATCTGTTGTACGGTACCGCTTTTCTCAGCACTGGCTGGGTGTGTTTCGGACCAGTTATAAAATTGCCGTCGTTTTTCCCGAGACGTTATTTTGTAATGCACCCCCCTCAACAGCACTACCAGAGTTTAATCGCAGTAAAGTCAAATTAGTTGTGATGTCAAGATTCATATCTTCATACCACTGAGGCGGTTTTACAGTCCTTTAATATGAATGAACACATAAACACACTTGTTTTTCGTCATAGTGTTCGCTTTGAGTAACATATAGACAGAGATGGGCAGTATTTCAATTACTTGTATTTGAAATACATATTTCAACTGCTTTGAGTATTTTGTAATTTGTATTTGATAGGGCCGATAAAAAATCTAACGTAATTTGTATCAAAATACTAGAGTAATTTTGTATTTAAAATACTCAAAATACTTTCTCCATTGTTAAGGCAGAAGGAGATTTTTTTTCTGTCAGATTCTACCACTAGACCATCTGATCTGCCTTTGAATGTCATTGTCGAATCAGGCAACAGTCAGGCAAAAGTGGTGCTTCAAATGACCCCGCCCCTTTTTGGGGCGAAATGGAAATCGCCCAGATCTCTCTCATTGACTCTCATGTTAAATCCATTTTTTTCACAAAACAGGGCTGTGTTCGAAAACTTAGATAGCTGTCTTGATCCTTGTCAATTTATCTTCATTATTACGCCGACTTAAAGGAGGTTCTTTCAAAGAGAGAATCGAGTTGTTGCACCGAACTTTAGCCATCTTGACAGAATGTGGCTGTGGCTATTACGGCACACTTTACAAAGTACTCTGCAATACAGTGCACTGCAATACAGTGCACTTACATATGTAGTTTGTTCTGTCGCTGATTAGTGTTGTCTGAAATGGAACACTGAGAGACACAAATGTGGGAGCCTTTAACCCGTAAATCTGTGCTCTGGCCAATTGGAAATTTGGCGAAAAACAAAGATGGCGGACCAAAACTCTGCTGACAGCCATGTTTTGTATACAAATGTACATCTTTTAGCGTTTTCTCGCTTAGATTTTTAAAAAGTTACAGAGAAATAGACACTGTACTATCAGATAACACCAGCAATAATGGTTGAAGTGATTTGCGAAGCGTCAGTCAGCCAACTTTCCAAACTGAAAAGCTTCCGACAGGGCTCCTCCTCTTCCGCTACGTAGCCGAGATGGCGCCCGTTTAGAGTGAGTAATGTCCATTATTTCACACTGCATTTTTTGACCGTTTGCAGTGCGCCATCCAGGTACTTTCAGTGCCCTGAATTCTGCTGGTTCTGTCAGTGTGAACGCCCTAAGCACTGAAAGTCAGTGTTTGAAGTGTGCAAGTCTGCGGTAATAGACACGGCCTGTGACTTGATCAAAGCCGTATGACGTCCTTATACACAATTACGTATGACAAAAGCATGGTGGGACGAGCCCTCCCGGAAGCCATAGAGATTGCATTGAGATCCCTGTTTTGTGAAAACATGAGTCACACAGCTGCTGCCTGCAAATATATATATATATATATATACATAATCAATCAAGTTGTTGTCTTTTAATAGCTTTGCTTAGTTACACTGATATTCTGTGACTGTTTTTCCTATTTGTGGGGTTCCCCAGAGCTTTGTGTACATTATATAGCCCAAACCTGAATGCTCTGCTATACCAAACTGTGAAAAAACGGAAAATCCAGAAAAAGTATTTCCTATATTTTAAATACAAAATACATGTATTGTACTTTGTTACATTTTCTGGCACCAGTATTTTGTATTTTATTTTGATACATTTATTTGAGGGGTATTTTGTATTTTGTATCAAAATACATTTTGATATATTTTTGCCCATCTCTGCATATAGATAGGCTACGACGTGCATCACTTTCCTCTGCTTTAGAGATATGGGCTATGGGTTTCCTCGGGACTACCAGAAAGTGAGTGGGAGCCTGAGGGGCAACGTCGTGGAAGGCACTGCAGCGAGGAGAGAAAATCCATGGCTATGCAACGCACATTTGTATAGAAATGAATGCATCGGGCATTGGCTATGGTCCGACGAGATTAACACTATCGTTCAGCCACATCACACATGCACAATTGTAACCTAAGTTCCAGGAATAATTTCATTTGATTTCTATGCATCGCTATTTGGTGTTGTGCAGCTGGTGCGGGCTGGTGTAAAGCTTTTTGAAATGGCATGGCAATATTAGCAAGCTAATTTGGCAGCTATGGAAAGCAAAAATAGTGTCGCCTCCGGATTTTGCGCCTTGAGCGTTGAGCCATTCCTCCAGCCTTTCCTTTCCTAAATCGGCGCTAACTGACAAGAGGCACACACGGTTATATACTCCCCCAAAACAAATTCTATTGGCGAAAGAAAAGAAAGCCTGAACAGCTACTTGCTTGCCACAGTGTCAATCATATTTCTCGAAACATTTATTTTGCGCTTTGTTAGGCTATATAAACCAAATAATTCTGTAGTAAATATGAATATAAATTAGATATTAAATACTTTAATTAAAAGTAAAGAATGTTCTCTATGCTTATTTTAAATATTTCAACTTCAGGGGGAGGGTCTTATGACTAAAGGTCTTTTCCTCGCTGACGTAGCGGAAAGACATCAGTTAAAAGTCAAAATGGAGTCACGTTTGAAAGTTGCGAGCTATCGCATGTTGTGCCCTTTTTCTCTTATGCACTCAACACATTGCCTTGTTGTACATTCGGGTGACATGCTTGGTTGGTACATCTATTGTTTTGTCATTTATTAATGGAGTCAATCGTTTAGAGCAGACAACGCTTCAGAGACCAGCAGGTTTGTTCAAGCTGATGTTGGCTGTCGTTTACCAGAGCTAACCATACCACTCAGGCATGATCTGTGGACTACAGTGATTTTTGTGTCAGAAATCACATGTACAGATCGATAACGGTACTGTCTCTTTCTGTGTCACCGGACATTGACATTGACCATAAGGGTAGTTAGCCTATGCAGCATGTGTTAAAAGTAACTGATTTCCCCCTATGGTTGTCTGATTATTGTGTAATTATATTTAATGGTTTTTGTCTCATGAAAGCTGCAAGACAGAAGATAAAGGAGGAGTTTAGGAAAAATATGCATGAAACATCTGGAGAAAATATTCAAAAGGTATGATTTAAGTACATTTCACCACCAGATATCTAATGTTGGTAGTTACTTATGCATGTGCTTATGAGGAATGTCTAATATATAAGTGGGTTTAACAGAGGAATATATGTTAATACATATAGGCTACATTTTACAATAAAATGTACATTTTATGTTTTATTCCTCTGTACTCATACCAAGAGATACACCAAGGAAGAAGTCATGATCTCATTTATACCATGTGCCATTTATTTAATTCCCACATCTCACTGAGCAGCATCTCTGCCGTAAATTTCGAGAAACACAAGACTTATGGCTGATGGTGGAGTTTTTAGGTGGAAAGATTTGTTTTGGATATTGAAGGTTTTGGATATGTATACAGTGAATCACCCACTCCAGCTGAATACTAAGCTTATTAATGCAAGATTAGATTCTACTCATTAAACTGCATGGGACCCTTGTATATACTTTTGTGTTTGTTGTTACGCTTAATAAGAGTATGACATTCGTTTTCTTTGC
This sequence comes from Clupea harengus, assembly GCF_900700415.2. Lineage (NCBI taxonomy): Eukaryota > Metazoa > Chordata > Actinopteri > Clupeiformes > Clupeidae > Clupea > Clupea harengus. The sequence goes on along the minus strand of NC_045163.1, from coordinate 12,305,654 downwards.
TTTATTCCCCAAACATGGCGGGTGCATTACATTCATCTATGTTAGAGGCGCTGTATGTAGCATTTACGTTGTTTGATAATGTCCACAAGCCAGCATTGAGGTCTATATGACCTCCCTCAGTTGTGCTCTGCACTTGCAAATGAATCGGTCGGCTGGCTTTCCTATGTCCTTTTGAAGACTCTGGTTTGTGAAAGATGCAATGTGTAAGGTTTTTCAAAAATAAAATAAATGAATTCTGAAAAGATTATATTTTTGCACAGTTCTACGCAGCCCAGCATGCATTTGTTTCAGTGGGGTTAGTACATGTCTGTACGAAAAAATGCTTATTCCCACCAAGCTAACCTTACCCACTTTTCATGGCTGTAATGGGACCGACCAAAATAGTGTGCAATGATTATCTCTACGCGCTTTGTATTCCTCTGGTATTCCCCTAGGCTGCCCAATTGCATTCAAATAGCCCCCATATTAAAAAAGCCTTTCCTTTTTTGCTGGTCTCTGCTGCCCTCTTGTGTCTAGACAGAGGTTCTTCACTATCATCATTAACTGCAGCTCTTTCATCATCCAAAGTTACAATGGTAGTTCGCTGCATCATAGCAACTCTTGCACATCTACCTTTCCAGTTTTTAGGTAGTGTGTTCCTTAACCCCAACCCTTTTCCACACGCCCACCATAAGTCTGCCAGTGGAGTATCCTGTGGACAGTCTAGAAGCACATTTGTGGGAATATATTTTCTGCCCCCCATCTAAATACCTGTCTTTGGCACTTTGGTCTTCTTGGTGTTGTATTGGAGAACCAATACACCTAGACCCACGTTGTTTCCACTGGGCCCCATGCACATGACACATTGTGGCTGTACGCACTGTCAGTGTGAATTGTAGCTGCCTGGCCTTCGGCCAATTTACAAGCCTCAGTGAGCGCTTTCAGTTCGGCAAACTGGCCTGAGTATGACTGCTTACAGGGAACACACAGTACTGTCACAAACTCTCCTGGATTCAACATTTACACAACGCTAAACCCTGCATGAGTCCTGTTGTCATAGTTATGACTAGAACATCCACAAGGTAGATTACTACTCCTCTGCCCTTGCGAGATTAACCTGCCAAGATGCATTACATGGGATTCTGCTTACTGCCAATATTTCCGGGACACTTTGTATCCTCCATCAACCAGTGTTTTTAAGGCTGCGACGGTGTCTTTCTCACAGGTTTCCATGTCTTGAGAACTTATTAAAATATAATCCACAAACTGGAGGATCGTACATGCTGATGATACTGAACACACACAGTAACCCTGAATACATGCCCACACCCACACCCTTAGACACAAGACACACACTCTTCCAGCAAAAACAAACTTCTACCCAGTGCCTCAGAACGTCAAGGCAGAATTTGAATAAAGACATTCACTCACACACACACACACACACACACACACACACACACACACTCTACCCACCACTCAACTAAATTCATATAATTGATTGCTTCATTCTCCAAAACATTTTTGCTACTAATCTTGAACCCATCAAATCAAAACACACACACACATGCATTACACACAAACACACACACGAGCAACATCACTTTTCATGATAACAAAAGGTACACAGTGCCCCTGAGTGTCTAGACTCTAGACGAAACCACTCCAGACAGTTCAGGCCACCAGCATTTAATTCAAGTCTCTTAGGGTGTGTTTACACTGCAGGTCTTCATGCCCAGTTCCAATTTTTTTCCTGTAGGATTTTTTTGCCCCGTTTACATCTACACTTAAAAGTGACCTAAATAATGTGTACAAAAAGGTTTGGTTACCAAAACAAAATTAAACAAACAACCAGCCGGCACTGCAATGGACACAAACAAAATTATAATGCAATCTATTGCTTTCCAGAGAATCTTCAGAGGTCAGCGATATATTGGCCCTTTTTTAAGGCAGAGAAGAAAGGGAGAGCCCTTACTGCATGTGAAAGTAAAGCTATATATCATTCAAATGTGGAAAAGTATTATAAGTTTTAAAGTATTAAAAGTTGATTGCATTTTCAATGGCGTGTGAGTTGTAATGACAGAAAATATCCTATCTGTCCGTTTAGATGACAGTCGCATTGGCAGATATCTGATTAACATCAGATTTATTTCCACATATTAATGAGGCCTGAAACGGATCCGAGAATATCTGATTCACTGTGTTTTTTTTTTCCTGTTTACAGGTTCATAATACATATCCAATCTGTGCCACATGTGGGAAAAACCTCAGAATTGGGTCACTTTTACCAGGCAGTGTGACCTGAGACCACCAGAATTTAAATAAAGACTCTTAGAGGCCAACAGTATTTTAATAAAGACTCATTAAGACCACCAGTATATAAATAAAGACACGTAGAGGCCACCAGTCCATCACTAATGTCTTGTTTATTTATTTGTTTATTGCCATGTGGTTTTGTGGTTGTTTATGGTTGACTGCTTCACAGGGCACACCCACTGCCTAAAAACAGAAGATTTCCCTCCTTAGGAGAAGTCACACTTCTCCTTCTCTTTCTCTCTTCCTATAATCCATCCATTTTAAACCTGCCTCTCTTTGGTTTGTTCACCATGCTTGTGTACTCTCTAATCATTACCCTTCCACTGTGAATCCTAAAATCCCCCTCTCCTTTGGTGTGCGTGTGTGTGTGTGACTGATTATCTGTCTGTGTGAGCGTGTCTTATTGCAGAGGACATGTGTGGTAATTCTGACAAAGATCTTTGCTTCCCTCAAATTTCAGCTCCTTGACTTTACTAAAAGCTAAGATATGATTTGATTGATTGGATTTGCCTGTTTCCTATGAAATGCCATGCTATTGGATGGAAATCTGGAGCAATGAATCATGGGAATAAATGATGTCATCAGCAGGGGACACAGTAAACTCTCCAAGAGTGTTGGACTGGAAATGAGAACTCATGCTGAACGGAAATCGCTGATCTGCAGGACATGAAACACCTCTCTCTGTCTGTCTCTCACACACACATACACACACACAGAGTTCTCTCCCTCTCTCTCACTCACACATACACACACACAATCACAAAAGCTCTATCTCTTTCACTCTATTATCTCTCTCTTTCTGTCCAATCAAGGCTATTTCGTCCAGTATGGAGTGATAGCAATCACACCTTAACTGACCCTGACAGTATGGAAATCACAGGGAAATTACAGGCCATCCAGTCTGACTGAATCTAAAACCTGTCTTTCAGAGTATGGAAATACGTCTGTGTGTGTGTGTGTGTGTGTGGTCAATTCTCCTCTTACTTAAAAAAAATATTCCAACGGTTTGCAGGAGAGCTGATTGTTCCTTTTTTCATCTTGTTCACAGTTATACTCACAGTATTTGTGGGTGTGTGTGTTTGTGCACTGAAAAATGTTTCAATTTCTTTAATCACTGAAGGTTCCTGTACTGCTGTTATCTCTACAATATGAGTAAAACCTGCCTCCGTTTTTTGAGACTGATGAATTTAGTTTGGCTCAATACATTTTGCAAACCCGCAATCAACTCCCCTCCTCTCTCATTCTCACACACACACAAACACACACATACACACACCACTGTTGCCTTTCAACTTTCTGTTGCCCGTTTATCTCCAACTTGCTTGTTCCTCTCGTCTTCTTATCGTCCTTTCCTGGGGAGGCGTGTAAACAGCACCTCTCGTTGTACCCGTCGCAATCCATCAACAACCCAACATTACTTACAGAACGCTCTTGCACACATGTAAACAACAGCAAATAACATAAACAAATCAAAAAAATAAAACTAACTATACTATTTCTCATGGATACTTATTTGCTGACTACTGCAGTGTAAAAAAAGTGTGTGTGTGCTTTCCCTGCCACTACTTAAAATCACAGTGTGTGTGTGTGTGTGTTCACTAGTATTGATGATGCAGTACCTCCCTACACACTAAACACACTTAACAGCAGCTAGAAGATCAAATCTAATACTCCATCTTTTCTATACAAAAATACATCATCTATTCAGTCAATCAGACTTATTCCATAAACAGCAATCAGACTTATTTCATATACAGTTCTCTCCATTGATTTCTGTGAACTGTTTTTGTAATATAAAAATATACGTCTCATTGCCATCCCCACGGAGGCTGTGTCTGGCTCCGAAAGGTCCCTGGTCAGACACGCTCTCAGGAGAAACCACATAAATCTCTAGACCCTGGTATACTGGTTCATCCAGAGAAACCACATCCCAGGGCTTCCCTTCTAGACCTGGAAGCACTTGAAACGACTCTGAACCACAGCAACTTCAGAGAGGAAAATAAAGAGAGAAATAAAGAAAAGATGTGGAAGATCCTGGAGGCCTCGGGTGAAGCCTGAGGCTGGAGTGGTTCCGTCAGCCCAGCGAGGTAAGCTGTGGTTAGGCTTCCTCAGGCCTCCTCGGGCCTCCTCAGGCGGTGGTCTCCAGCAGCTCGTCCTCGCTCAGGCTGATGTGCAGGCAGGTGTCATTGAGCGGTGAGGAGAAGGGCAGGGTGTGGCCGTAGCTGTGGGGCGTGGCTGGGCGGGGCGGCGTCACGGTTACGGCGTCCGCGGCAAAGGCAACGGGAGGCCGGTCCTCGGGGAGGCTGCTGCACGTGCTGGATGCAGACATGAAGGTGGAGCCGCGGTCCTCAAACGGGTCCTCTCCGGGCAGCGATGGTGGCGGCGGTGACACCAGGGACTTGTCCTCGGAGCGCACCCCCGAATCCTCACTGGTGCTCTCGGCACTGCCGTTGCTTAGCGAGTAGAAGTCGCCGGAGCAGGGCGTGAAGTCTGGGAAGGAGGTGCTAGCGCACAGGGTTCGGAAGCCACTCCCATTAGACACGGTGGGCGTGGACATGGGCGTGGATGAGGGTTTAGGCCCCGCCTCTGAGCCAGGAGAGAGCGTCCTGATTGAGCGCTTTCGGTTGATAGCTGGAGGGGGAGGGTCCAACTTGGGAATGATTTGCTTCAAGCTGCAGAAGTGAAAGTGAGAGAGAGAGAGAGAGAGAGAGAGAGAGAGAGAGAGAGAGAGAGAACATGAAAGGAGATGAGTAATGAAGACATGCATGAACTCCTCAGCAGATTACTAAAGCTATAAGTAGCATTCACAGATCACAGAATCTATTATCTCTTTCAATCACACACACATATTCCCTCTGGGGAGAGATGTCTGGACACACACACACACACACACACACAGGCTCATATCAGGGGAGCTGTCTAGAGGGTTTCCCCGCTCTCATCAATAGCCTTCTGTTCAGGTAATACAAATAACTGCAACTGCAACAGCAACTCAACATGAAGCACACACAGGCTCTCTCTCTCTCTCTCACACACACACGCCACCAGTTCCACACACAGCACATGCCAAGAAGCACCCCCCCCCCTTACCTCACACACACAGAAAAAAAGACAGAATGAATGTTGTAGAGAGACAGAGAGAGAATAGGAGGGGAAGAGAAAGAGAGAGAGAAAGAGGGACAGAGGGATCAGTTGGTGATGGTTTATGCATGGTGCTGTTCCTCCTCATCTCCTGTTCATTCACTCCATCCCTCCCTCTCTCTCATTTTCTCTCTCTCCCTCTCTCGTTCCCTCTCTGTCTCTGTTATTGCTGTGTGAGCTGAGTCAGCACTTCTGAGACACAGATACAGACAGACACACACATAGGGCCAGTAGTAACTAGCTTCCCAGTGGGCTCTTCGTGTTATGTGACGATGTGTACAGCGTAGAACACACACACACACACACACACACACACACACACACACACACACACAGTTGCACCCACATGAGAACATATAAACAGCCTCATAAACAGGCAAAGTGCACCAATATAGAACTACACAAACACACATACACGCACACACGTGCAGTGAGCGTGCAGTGTGAAAGGACAGACTCTGGGCATGCTGGTTATACTCACACAGGACTGTCAGAGAGAGGAGAATAGAGGGATGATGGAGAGGAGGAAGGAGAATGGATGAGAGGAGGAAAGAAGAAGTAGAAAAGGAGGAGGAAGAAAGAGATGGGGAGGAGGAGAAAAGAAAGATGATGAAGAGGAGGAGAGGAAGAAGACAGAGAAGAAGAGGGGCAGGGAGGGAGAAGAGCAAATGAAGGAGAGCGCAGAAGAAAAGGAAATACGGAAGAAAGAAAAGAATGGAGAGGAAAGGAAAAGGAGGAATAAAACACAATGAGGGGGAATGGAGGAGAAGAAGGAATAGAATAGAGACTGGAGAGGAGAATGGAGAGAATCAGAAAGAGAGAGGGGGGGTTAGAGGAGGAAGAGGATGATGAGGAGAGGGGGTTCCTCACACCTGCATCAGAGCAGAGAGAAACAGAGAAAGAATAAGAGTAGGCCACACACTCACACACACACACACACACACACACACACACACACACAGGTCCCTATGATACAGGAGCTGGGATGAGCAGGAGATTAATCTAATTTACATCTTAAGCAGGCTAATCAACCATGCAGCACTTCCTGGCTACATACACACACAAACACACACCATCAGGAGCATCCCAATTCACTATACACCACTCCTTCATCAAGGTGTCTGAAAAAGTCTTCTAACACACACACACACACACACACACACACACACACACACACACACACACACACACACACACACACACACACACACACACACACACACACACACACACACACACACACACACACACACACACACACACACACACACACACACACACACACACACACACACACACACACACTATCCATACCCTCACATTCTCACTCTCACCAAAAACAAGCCCAGAAATCCCCCAGCACACTTTTATACTGATTTTCTTTTCTCACACACTCACACTCACACACACACTCATGGCATACACAAAGTCACAGGAAGGCAAACAGCAACAGAAAGCAACACACACACCACATAGTGCTGGGACACTGTGACATGATTGGCTGTTTTTTGGGGGGAGACAGACACAGGCTTCTGATTGGCTGGCCCGGACCCAGCTGACCTGTGGGCTAGTGATAAGAGTGGTCGCCATGGGATACTGGCACCCTGCTGGGTCACCGTGACAATGAAGTCTGTGACAAGTCATCAGGTCAAAGGCAGGACTCAATGAGGTCGGAGGAGAGGAGAATGTGAAATGTGCCAATTACATAGGGCTCATAGTGAGTGAGTGAGTGTGTGTGTGTGTGTGTGTGTGTGTCTGTGTGTGTGTGTGTGTGTGTGTGTGTGTGTCTGTGTGTGTGTGTGTGTGTGTGTGTGTGTGTGTGTGTGTGATGCAGGGCCGACTAACAGCAGCTCATCCTCCTAACAAAGCGAATAGGGAGTCATAGACAAACGTTCCCAGATTAACGCACACATTGCACATACAAACACAGAATTTCTGTCTCTCTCTCTCTCTCTCTCTCACACACACACACACACACACACACACACACACACACAAGACAGCATGGTTGAAAAGAGGGTTCAAACTCAAAAATAGAAATGTAATAAATCAGAACATAAATCAGAAATGTCAATACACCGGTGCATTCTGGGTAACCCTTCGCTGGAGACATGACCTGGTTGATTCCGGGTTGATTTGTCTGAGGTAGCCAGGTACACAGCATCAATGATAAGCTTACGTGTGCAATAGCTCACTAGTTTACCAGTTAACTATACACCTTCAATGACGTGTTTATAAACATAAGATCCTGAAGTGTGACACTGATAGACTTTAGCCAGGTAAGTTTGACTCCTTCAGCCTAATTAAGATGGAGATATGGCGTAATGCGAGAACATTACTAGTGAACTGAAAGCAGCTAGCTGAGGCAGGAAGCTGAACATAAAAATGCTCTTACTGTTCATCCAGTGACGCTGAGTTCCTGCTCACGAGCTGGCCAGTCTCTTCATGGGGTGTGTCTGATCCGTTCCTGCTTCCTGTCCTCTCTGCTTTCCCATTGGCTGCGACGCCATTGGTCCCGCCCAGGTTGAGCAGGCTGAGGTAGGACTCGGCACCGTCCACTTGTGAGAAAGGCGTGGGGGTGGACCTGGCTCCCCCTGCGGGGGTGGAGGTTATGGGCTGGTCCTGGGAGGAGCTGTAGTGATTCTTCAGGTTCAGGGAGAGCGAGCGAGAGGATGGGGGGTGCCACGGCGAGTCCTCAGCTACAATGGACACACACACACACACACACACACACACAGAGTTAATGATAGTTTTGGGGTGGCCCAACTGATTATTGTCCATGCGCTCTATAAGCAACCCAATCTACAGCACTTGACAACGAGGGACACCTACACAAGTACATATATACACACACACCCACCATACATTTCCATACATACAACACCACACAGTCATGTGTGTTTGTGTGTTTATATGTGCAGTGGTGTATTTGTGTTGCCTGTGAGTGAGCTGTCTCTAACTGTGTGTGTGTGTGTGTGTGTGTGTGTGTGTGTGTGTGTGTGTGTGTGTGTGTGTGTGTGTGTGTGTGTGTCGTGGTGTATTTGTATTCTGGTGTGTGTGTGTGTGTGTGTGTGTGTGTGTGTGTGTGTGTGTGTATGTCTCTTACTGTGAGTGCCCCCATTGATGGCTTTCCCCTCTAGCTGTGCGATGTGTTTGACCAGCAGTGCTACGTGCTGGAGCAGGTCTCGGTTCTGCAGGAGCAGCTGGTGAACTCGGGCCTGGGTCTCTATGCGGGCCGTGGTCTCGGCGGACAGCTGGTCCTTCAGGAGCTGCACCTGTAGAAGGCACACAACCAGCACACAGCAGGGTCAATACACACACACACACACACACACACACACACAGCAGGGTCAATACAGCACGCGCACACACACACTGTGAAATACACAAACAGTCTCAGAAGCACACATCCTGGCAAATACCTTATCCCTAATCTCTGCACTCGTCCCATAGTTTGTAAGACAACCACAGGCGCACACTCACAGACACACAATCACACACACACACACACACACACACACACACACACACACACACACACACACTTCAGAACACTTATACCTGAAGGTCAAGACCCGTAACTCAAGAGGGAGCACACACACTCACTGCTCGGACCCTAAAAGAGCAAACAGGTCCCCACAAAGGCTTACTCTGACACACACACACACACACACACACACACACACACACACACACACGTACTCACAGTAATTTCTATTAAAACCCAAATCACTCAGTGATACTCACACACTCATACAAGCTGCACATTGCTACTATCCTCCTCCTCCTCCTCCTCCTGTGATTGGCCTGTGGGTGTGTTGTGTTGACCCCTCTCTTTGAGAGTTGGGCCTGTGTGTGTGTGCACTGTATTGACCCCGCTGTGTGCTGGTCGTGTGTGTGTGTGTGTGTGTGTGTGTGCGCGTGCGCGCGCGCGTGTGTGTGTGTGTGTGTGTGCTGTATTGACCCCGTTGTGCGCTGGTCGTGTGTGTGTGTGTGTGTGTGTGTTGTATTGACCTTGTTTTAACACTGTGATGGCTTCATAAATCTTAGTTTCCCTTCTCTGTCATGCCGGCCCTGAACCGGCCCTGATCCGGCTCGGTTCCGGCTCTGACCCGCTTTAGACTCAGCTGCCATCCTGCTCTAACCTGATTGATTGGTTCCTGTGGAGCCATGAGATTTGTGAGGAAAATCCAATTAAAGCACAGAGGTTCCCCAGCTGTGTGTGTGTGTGTGTGTGATGGCATGGGAAAACCATCTTGCTGGAGGAGTCTCTTTGTCTCTCTCTCTGTCCCTCTCTCTCTCTGTCTCTTACTCTATCTGTCTCTTTCTCTCACTCTCTTATGAGAAGTGAAGGTTGAATGAGAGGGAGAAATGGGAAAATGGGAAAACGTGAAAATGTGAAAAGAGAGAGAGAGACAGAGATGCATTGTAAGAGAGAGAGAGAGAGAGAGAGAGACAGAGATGCATTGAAGGAGAGAGAGTGCGTTTGAGAGAAACAGGGAAGGACAGAGAGAAAGAGATGGAGTATGTGTGTGATAGAGACAAAGAGAGAGAGAAGGTGGGAAGGAGAGAGATGGAGTGAGAGGGAGAGAGAAGCACAGAGAGAAAGAAAAGGAGGGTGAGAGATAAAGAGAGAAAACAGAGATGATGTAATAGAGTGGTGGTCTGCAAGCATCTGTCATCTCTGGGCCTACACTGAGTGTTCCTGTCTTATGAGTGTTCCTGTTCCTGTCTTATGAGTGTTCCTGTTCCTGTCTTATGAGTAGGGCTGTTCCTGGCTCGTCAGGCCTTCTGCTCTTTGTTGGCAGGTGTGTCAGGAGGCGGGGCTTGTGCACCTGTGTGCAGGTAGGCATCAGGGCTGCATCCTCTCCTGACGAGGCCGGACTTGAGTTTAGAGCGAGTGAAAGGATAAATGTGTGCTCATATGTGTGTGAGTAAATATGTGTGTGTGTGTGTGTGTGCGTCCATTTGTGTGAGTGTATGTGTGTATATGTGTGCGTGATTGTGTAAACGTGTGTGTGTGTGTGTGTGTGTGTGTGTATGTTTAGTGTGAGCGTGGGTGCTGTCTCTGCAGGTCTCACCTGTGCGACGGTCACCTGTGTTTGCTGCTGTTGCTGTAGCAACTGTTGCTGTAGCAGCTGCAGGTAGTGCTGGGTGGCCAATGGGGTGAGAGTGGGGGAGCAGGGGCTTCTTGGAGAGAGAGCGCTGGGAGACAGGGTGTACAGAGAGACGCCCTCCAGGTCCTGCAAACATACACACATACACACACATAATACATTTACACCTAGTGTACCTAATGTACCCAAGTACATATATATGGATTTACACAAACATACACACACACAAACATTTTCATACATACAACACCATACGCAGTCATACACATGAATCATACACATACACCAGCCATAACACATGCAGACAACCACATACAGAAAAAAAACCTCCCCACACACACACACACAACAATACCCCCCCCCCCCCCCACACACACACATACACAAATATTCCCCCCCCCCACAAAATCACAGACACAAAGTACAATCCTAAGTGACCACTAAGGCTAAAGTGATGAGAACATTCAATCATATAACCACACTGAAGAAGTGTGTGTGATTGCCAGAGACATCTGAGCCTCCCAGTGCTGCCAGGATCTTACCACTGAAGCACTCAACCTCACAGCACCTGTGTACACATAACATACACACACACACACACAGACAGACACAGACTTACACACACAAGCACAAAATGGCACAAAAGCACTGTATGTCTGGAAATAGCACAAGGACACACAGTGCTGTTTGTGTCTTGGCTTTTTTCAGCCTTGGGTGTATTTGTCCCTCTCTGCAGGCTATACCGAGGGGAGTGTGTTCAGCCTTGGGGGTCTATTTTTACCCTCTGAAGCCTATACTGAGGAGAGTGTTGCTTAAAAGGGCAACTGCTTGGCCAGGTGACATAAATGATTCAACAGTAAATAAGCGCGTTAGGGCGTCTGAGCGTGATGCTGTATCACACTGCTACTCAGGTTAGCCTTTCAGTGCGCACACATCTACACTCCGTCACGAGAAACCTCAGGACACACAGATTTCATGACAACAGATAGCTAGTTATCATCCACACAAAACTCCCGAACACAAGAAGTGTGTGAGGGTGTGTGAGCGTGATGCTGCGTCAGATACTCAGGTTTGCCTCGTGGGCCACTCATATTTACCCTCCATCTGTGGTCATGAGAAACCACCCCACGCTATGACAGTTTTTTCCCCAATCTTTTTCACACTTGTTTCAATACTGTGGTATACTATAGCACAAAAAAGTGTGCAGACACTTCTCTTTCCCATTAAGTAAGTGAAACCCATGAGACTACCACTAGAAGAGTCCTGCAGCCCCAATGCTGATCCGTGGTGTCCTCCAAATTTAGTGTGAAAGTTTTCAACATATTTACAGTACTGCAACATTCTCCTCTTGAGGCATATAGCTGAATTTCATATTTAGTGTATTTTATTTTATATTACAATATTTATGAGGTGTCGTACGTTTTTCTTTTGCAATCCAACACTTACAGTTTTTCTCCATTGCTTACACACATTTAGCGAATCATGGGTCAACCAAGCATGGATTGAGGAGGCCGCCACCAACAACCTCAACAAGGACTAGGGCGAGGACAAGGAAGAGGCCGTGGTAGAGATAGAGGGGCCCCTGTCAGGGGACGTGGCATTCGTGTAAGATACTCTAATGAAATTAGGGCAACAGTCATTGATCACGTAGTCAATCATGACCTCTCCATGAGAGAGGCTGGCCAAAGGGTTCAGCCAAACCTGAGCCGTCATACTGTGGCATCAATTGTTTGTACGTTCGGCAATGACAATGACACTTTGCTGGCCTTTACAGTCAATTTACTGTACTGTGTTTCATTGTTTTTGTCAATTTCTCTGTGTTTTTTAGTTAACTGTACATTGAGTGATAATGTAGTTCAATGGGAGAGAGCATATGCTATCGTTATGGCATCATGAGTCACTTATGGGGTAAAGTATGAAGTGTTTTGGTGGTTGTAGTGCATTTTGAACCAAAGGTTAACTGATATGCTGAGGTGTGTGTCTGTAAAGCCCATTGTGTGAAGAGTTTGGAAAAAGTGGGCATGGTATTAACCAAGGGTGAAAATAATTGGAAAAAACTCTAATGCAGTTTCCATTTCATGCAACAATCCTTCATGTCCACTAGAGGGGGCCCCAATACTGTATGTCAATTATCACTGGCGCAGGGAGACAACCAGAGAGAGAAAGAGAGAGAGAGACAGAGAGAGTGTGTGTGTGTGTATGTGT
>NC_045163.1:12262896-12287896 GCF_900700415.2 Clupea harengus | reverse complement strand
CACACACACACACACACATGTGAGAAAGAGAGAGACAGGGAGAGAGACAGAGAGAGAGAGGTAGAGGGAGAGGGTGAGAGAAAAAGAGAAGGAAGAGGAGGGAAGATCTGAAAGGGAGGGATAGGGAGGGAGAGAGAGAGATAAACTTCTCACCTTTTTCTTGGACTTGAAGACGTTACATCTGAAGGAGTTGTTGGTGCCGTCACGAGCGATGTAGCTGAAGATCTTCAGGTCCTGGGAATCATGGGACACATAGAATATCCTGGAGAGAGAGAGAGAGAGAGAGAGAGATATTTGTTAGTTTATATCATAAACACATTAAAAGCTAAACCGTAAAAAAATCCAGACACTGGGATGTCATTTTCAAATGAACCCATCCTGGCTGGACTTGAGAAGGCCTTCTGCTGTAACTGTGTGTGTGCAGTTCCAGAGAGTGTGCTATTTCAAACGTGTTTTTCCTCCTAGCTCAACACAGCGTGTGTGTGGGTGTGTGTGTGTGTGTGTGTGTGTGTGTGCAGTGTCGGCCCCATGAGTGTGCTATTCCAAACGTGTTTTTCCTCCTAGCCTAACCAGTCTGAGGGAGTTTACCGGTAGGAGTCTGAGGTGTATACCTAACATTCACTATTTAAACACAGTGAGTGAGTGTGTGTGTGTGTGTGTGTGTGTGTGTGTGTGTGTGTTTAAATGGTGGTTACATGATTACAGAAGAGGCTGAGATTTCATGCGTAATATGAAATACATGTTTTTCTTGCAGTGTTTGTGAGTGTGTGTGGAGAAAACCTTATCCCCCCACATAAGATCCTCCTACACATATCTATTATTTAGTCAACCACACACACACACACACACACACACACACACTCTCTCTCACACACACACACACACACACACACACACACACACACACACACACACACACACACACACACCCACACACACACACACACACACACACACACACACACACAGACACAAACACTCAGTTATGCAAATCTGCTCATGACACACATCATTTGACATTAAATATTGACACTGAGGAGAAGATGGTTGTAGAGTTCTGCTTGGGTTCTGAACCTGTTTGATTGTGTGAGTGTGTGTGTGTCTGTTTATGTGTGTGTGTGTGGCACCGGACTCACCCTCTGTGTGTGTGTGTGTGTGTGTGTGTGTGTGTGTTGGTCCATACACATACAGCATGAGAACGCTGTGGGAGAGAAATAGAAACTCCTCCACCTTTGTGTGACGCACGTCTTTGCCAGTAACTGTGTGGGTACAGTCAATGTCACATCTTCCTCCACTAATTGAATGTATGTATGTCAGCTTGCCAGTGTGTAACATCACTGTGTGTGTGTGTGTGTGTGTGTGTGTGTGTGTGTGTGTGTGTGTGTGTGTGTGTGTGTGTGTGTGTTGTGGTCCACCCCGACTGTCTTAAACACTCAACACAACCCGGTCCTCCTCGCTTGCACACACATCAGACACATTTACACACACACACACACACACACACACACACACACACACACACACACACACACACACACACACACACACACACACACACACACACACACACACACACACTCTTATGCATAATTCATCCAGCCCTTTACGTATGTTATGTGGCCCCATCTCTGGGTACATACACATACACATATACATACAAACACACACGTACGTACATCTAGGTGCATTAATGCAACATTCAAGTGTAACGGTGATGATGTGAGCGAGCGAGCGAGGGAGAGGCCAGTGTAGGGCTTTAATAAGGAATAAGAGAGGGGGTTTAACTGCCCGCAGGAGCAGGAGAAGGAGTAGGAGCAGGAGCAGGAGCAGGAGTAGGAGCAGGAGTATGAGTTTCCCTGGCTAAGCACTGACATAGCAGGGGAGGTCGTACATCATGCTGTTATACTGTATGTCTTAATGCATATTTGCTAAACAACCACACTGCTGGGGAAATGTGCCTCAGTCAAGGAGGTGTCGAGTTCAAAGGTCACTCACCTGTAGATGGGGTCCTGCATCACCAACATCTTGCTCTCGTCCCAAGTCCATTCTTTCCTCTGTGGGAAGAAAGACAGGACTGTGTCAGTCTGACCGTCACTGACACACACACACACACACACACACACACACACACACACACACACACACACACACACACACACACTTATGATAGCATTGAAATACATTTCTTAGAGATACATTTTTATGCATGTCCACAAACACAAGTGCTTTCATAAATAGAAACCGTATACTCACACGTACATCTGCATACACATACACACACACACACACACACACACACACACACACACACACATTTGCATGCACACATGCAAATGCATTTGCATACACACACATAACCACATGCACAGCAATGCCAAGCCTGTGATGTGGACAGATGCATTTACAGTAGTGGCAGGTATATACAGAAGAAGGGCAGTCAAGACTCACACACTAGCGAGTGTGTGTGTGTGTGTGTGTGTGTGTGTGTGTGTGTGTGTGTGTATGTAAGGGTGTGTGTATGTAAGGGTGTGTGTGTGTGTGTGTGTGTGTGTGTGTAAGGGTGTGTGTGTGTGTGTAAGGGTGTGTGTGTATGTGTGTGTGTGTGTGTGTGTGTGTGTGTGTGTGTGTGTGTGTGTGTGTGTGTGTAAGGGTGTGTATTACTCACCTTCTGCTTCTTGCGCTGCACCACTTTGACTCCGTCCACAGACACCACAATGCTGACCTTCTTCTTCTTGATGTTCTTGGCTTTGAATTCATACTGGAAACACACACACACACACACACACACACACACACACACACACACACACACACACGCACACACGCTCAATATTAGCTAGAAAACATCAGAATAACATAGGGTCTTTCACAGGTCTTCAGAAATGCCAGTGGTGTGTGTGTGTTTCTGTCAACAGTGAGTATGCAAGTGTGTGCACTCGTGTGTGTGAAAGGATAGTCTGTGTGTGGCAGGTCTCTGGAGATTACTCTCATTATTCTGATGGTGTGTGTGTGTGTGTGTGTGTGTGTGTGTGTGTGTGTGTGTGTGTTGTACTTCTCTCAACAGCCTGGCAGACAGCATTAAAAATGGATTGTTATTAGACATCTCAGCCCACGGCCAAGCACTTTACTCTCTACCTCCCTCTCTCCCTCACTCCCCTTCTCTTTCCATCTCTTTTTCTGCTTCAATCTCTCCGCTTCCATCTCTTTCTGTGCTCTGTGTCCCTCTCTCCTTCCATCTCTTTGTGTCTCCCTCTCTCTTCCTCCCTCTCTTCCTCCCTCTCTTTCTCTCTATTCTCATCTATTTCTGTGCTGTCCTTCCCCCTCTCTGTCCCTCTCTCAGCCTCCACCTCGCCCTCTCCCTGTCTGTCTTGTTCCATCTCTCTCTCCTGTAATGACTCTCCCTCTGTCACGAAAACTCACTCACACACCAGAGAAGCCAAAACTGCTGTGTGTCTATGTATGAGAGAGAGAGAGAGAGAGAGAGAGAGAGAGAGAGAGAGAGAGTGTGTGTGTGTGTGTGTGTGTGTGTGTGTGTGTGTGTGTATGTGTGTGTGTGTGTGTGTGTGAAAAGGTTAAGTAGGTGTTATCCTGGCTGCATAGTCCAGATCAATGACTAGCCAATGCTGACTCCAGTACGCACTGAATGCATTGTCAATGTCCTACAGATGGGGAGACAACAAAGGACTGGAAGAAGAGGACAGGATGAGAGTAAAGGAGAGGAGAGGACAAGAGGGGAGAGAAGAGAGGGAGAGAAGAAGAGAAAATGACAGATCAATGATCCTAGTCACCTCAGAGCCTCAGTGCACTGCTCCACTGAATGACCAATCCAACTTAGTTCAATCCAAGCAAATCACTGTCTAAACACATGCAGCGCATGATTCTGATTCAAACACCCCTAATAGAAATGATTCTCTTCACTTGCCGTAGCTCTCAGTAAAACATGGTTGGAAAAGTGCTCTTGATATTTAAATTTAAATTCCAACTAAGTGATTCAAAATCAACTGACTTTCCATTCTCCTGGCCTAGTAGAACACATTGTTCTAGAATGTTCTTGTTTACATTTACATTTAGTCATTTAGCAGACGCTTTTATCCAAAGCGACTTACAATGTATACACATTTTTTTTACATTTACACTGATGGCACACTGCACATCAGGAGCAATTAGGGGTTCAGTGTCTTGCTCAAGGACGCTTCGACAGGGAATCGAACTAGCAACCTTCTGATTACTAAACGACTTCTCTACCTACTGTACCACTGTCGCCCCACACTCTTGTACTTCCATGGCACAGATGAATCATGTATGGCCTTAAAGGGGGACACGACCTAAAGTCCATCATTGAAGGCCTGACCTGAACATCATCATCATCATCATCATCATCATTTTCTTTCTTTACGTCTACGTGGCTCTTTTATCATCATCATCATCATCATCTCTCTCTCTCTCTCTCTCTCTCTCTGAGTTTTCTGGGAGAGGCGATGGCGTGGCTCGTCTACAGTTGACCAACAGAATGCGACATGGCAGCCAGGAGCTGCTCCAGTGCCCGACGAATGGGCATCCATGGCAGTGTGTGTGTCTGAGAGAGATGGGTGTGTGTGTGTATGTGTGTGTGTTCATCTGTAGGAGAAGGAGTGTGTGTGGAGTGTGAGTGTGTGTGCATGTGTGTGTCTGAGGGAGATGCGTGTGTGTGTGTGTGTTTATCTGTGGGAGAAGGAGTGTGTGTGGAGTGTGAGTGTGTGCGCATGTGTGTGTCTGAGGGAGATGCGTGTGTGTGTGTGTGGAGTGTGAGTGTGTGCGTATGTGTGTGTCTGAGGGAGATGCGTGTGTGTGTGTGTAGAGTGTGAGTGTGTGCGTATGTGTGTGTGTAACAGCTGAGTTGTGCATCTGGGTCTCAGCGCTGAAACATACATGAGTCGTGTTCTTCTGGAGACAGAGAGATGGAAGAGCAACATAGAGAGAAGAGACAGAACGACAGAGAACAGTGTGAAAGAGAAAAAGACAAAGAGATGGAGGGTGGATTGAGGGAGAAAGGGAGAGACGGCAAGAGGGAGAAAACAGGAAGGATAACAGATGAGTAGCTGTCGCCAACCCTTGTTCCATGTTTAACAATTCCTTTTATACGTGTGTGTGTGTGTGTGTGTGTGTGTGTGTGTGTGTGTTTGTGTGTGTGTGTGTGTATGTGTGCCCCCTCTCTCCATCTTCACTGTGCTCATTCAATCACTCAAAGCTCCTCAGAGGGGAACATCCTTCAATAAACACACATTTATGAGAATAACACCATCACACTGAATCTCTCCATCACACTGCATCACTCTCTCTCTCTCACGTTATCTCCTTGTCTCTCTCTATAACCTCTCTCCTCCTCTCTAACTCTTTATCTCACCCTCTCTCATTCAGTCCATCTCTCTTTCCCCTTTCTCTCTCTCCCTCAACCTGAATGACTCTTAGTCCATTTCCCTTTCTCTGTCACGCTAGCTTTATCTGTCTCTCTCTCTCTCTCTCTCTCCCGCTAGCTTTATCTCTGTCTCTGTCTCTCTCTCTCTCTCTCTCCCTCCCTCTCTCTCTCTCTCTCCCTCCTTTATTGAGTGAAATACAGGATGCATGTCTGTGAGGCCTGACCTTTTGCAGTGCCCAGAGAGCTGTTGGGTAATTGCTGGCCCTGGCTTTGCATGCAAAGACCTCGAGGGCTAAGTATTAATGTGCTCTGACGCAGGGTCACAGAATTGTGTGTGTGTGTGTGAGAGAGAGAGATTCTGTGTGTGAGAATGTGTATGCCTGAGAATGCGCATGTGTGTGTGCATGTGCATATGTGTGTGTGTGTGTGTGTGTGGGGGGGCTGCTCCTGTAGCAGTAGGTGCGTGTAGAGACATGTGTATTTGAAAAACAATCTGTAGGAAAGGAAGGTGTGTTTATGAGTAAGAACAGGCTGAAGAAACACACAATGGTGAAATAGCAGGGAATTTGGAAAAACACTGGCAATAATTAAAATGTAACTTCTTGTTTTACAGAGAAAAAGACAGAACGATGTCCCGCTGCGCACACAGCACCTCTGCAACATGATGATGTAGCTTCAAGAGTTTATATGTACGCATATTTAATGAGATATTGCCTAATTTGCATATTTTATTTAATTTTTGAGACAAAGTGTAATACAAAAAGTATTTATCTTAATATGAAGATTAATCTGGTAGAAATTGATGAGGATATCTATAAAGGAAAAAAGAGTCCCATTCACCTGATAATAGTGTCACCTGTTGTGGTCATTTTCAGGACTTTCGTCCCGGATAGAGATTTTGGCTCACATCGCACGTTGTTCAGTGGGGTAATATTAGTCTATAACAGTTGAGATATTCTCCGCTAAATGAAGCGCATACAAATCTTCCCCAGGACCTAGACTATACTATATATCCAGCTTGCATATGTGTATATTCCCTACATGTCTTAAGGGCTAATGTATGTCACAAGGTCCGTATCTAACTTGGTTTGGCATAGATTCCCCAGCTGTATTAAGGGTCTTTGCATGCTATGGGCTATGTATCCAACTTGTATGCATGCATATTTATGATGCATGGGAATCTGTGGAGGCTCTGTAGAGACGTGGGTGTGTGTGTGGGTTTGGATGGGTGTCATTTGTGTGAATTCAGGTTACACACCTTAACTCGAATGAAAAACTGCATATGCTATATGTTGGACACTGTCTGTCATATCTCCCTTTTGCACACACACACACACACACACACACACACACACACACACACACACACACACACACACACACACACACACACACACACACACACTTTTTTGCTTCACTCATAACAGTTTTCTAAATCAGTCAGAGAGTGGCGTGGTAAAGACTGACGTTACACACGGCACCGTGTTTTAGAATTTCCATTTTGTGTTGGCTTTCTGCGCAGAAAGAGCCGCTTTTGTAAACGTATTTGAGTATGAAACTTTAATCTTTGCTCAAGCGAGAACTGTGCTGAAATATTTAGCTTTGAAGACTCCTGCATTGTTCAGAGGGCTGCTTCATAAACACTCACAGAGGAAATTAAAGATCAGTCAAAAACACACACACACACAACAACAACAACAACACACAAAAACATCCATGTGTAGACAAACATATCCGCCCCATGTAGAACTCACACACACACACACACACACACACACACACATCCAGTATATACACACACAACACAAACAACTGAAAACTGAGCTGAAATTAAAATGACAAATAGAACAGAACAACAAAAGAACCTTCCCCCAAACCTCGTTTTTTCAGTAGGCTCCTGATATGTGAATCATCTGGAGATGCCTGACTCCTGATATCTGAATCACCTGGAGATGCCTGACTCCTGATATCTGAATCACCTGGAGATGCCTGACTCCTGATATCTGAATCATCTGGAGATGCCTGACCTTTGATATGTGAATCATCTGGAGATGCCTGACTCCTGATATCTGAATCACCTGGAGATGCCTGACTCCTGATATGTAAATCACCTGGAGATGCCTGACTCCTGATATCTGAATCATCTGGAGATGCCTGACTCCTGATATCTGAATCACCTGGAGATGCCTGACTCCTGATATGTAAATCACCTGGAGATGCCTGACTCCTGATATGTAAATCACCTGGAGATGCCTGACTCCTGATATCTGAATCACCTGGAGATGCCTGACTCCTGATATCTGAATCATCTGGAGATGCCTGACCTTTGATATGTGAATCATCTGGAGATGCCTGACTCCTGATATCTGAATCATCTGGAGATGCCTGACTCCTGATATCTGAATCATCTGGAGATGCCTGACTCCTGATATCTGAATCATCTGGAGATGCCTGACTCCTGATATGTGAATCATCTGGAGATGCCTGACTCCTGATATGTGAACTATCTGGAGATGCCTGACTCCTGATATCTGAATCATCTGGAGATGCCTGACTCGCTCTCTTTGGTGTCTCTTTGGTGTCTCCTCTGATAAGCACTTAACTTCACACTGAAGGAAGACACATGTCTGATAATGGCCCACAAGACGATGACCAAGAACCAAGACTTTTAATTTCTACCTCTACTCTAAAATTGCCAATGCCCTGAGGTTTTAAATAATGGAAATGCTTAATTAGTCTTGTTGAAAAATAAATGCTGCCAGATCGCTTCTCCTCTCCCCAATCTCATTCATTCTCAGTAATGGAATATGCACCAGTTCAACAGAGGAAAAAGTGTGTGTGTGTGTATGTGTGTGCGCATGTGGATACATGAGTGTGTTTAAAAGAGTGTGTGTGTTTTTCTTAGTGTGTGTGTGTGCACAAGTGTGTGAGGATGTGTCTGTGTGTGTGTGTGTGTGTAACGTAAGGCCCCTTGATGATGTCTGTACCGGCTTTGAGTAAAATGGAGAAAATAAGGAGGTATTTATCACGTCTGGAAAATGACAACCACTGCAACTTTGTTCTCATTAAAGCTCTCTCTGTGTGTGTGTGTGTGTGTGTGTGTGTGTGTGTGTGTGTGTGTGTGTGTGTGTGTGCCTACAACTGGAAGAGGGGTGAAGAGGGTAATGTATCGACGTGATTGATTTCACCGATTCACTTTTCTCTGAATTAATTCACTCCCATCCTCTTCAATCACCTCATCCTTTTACTGGCAGAAGAACGGTAAAGTCACATACTGGGTACACCTTCTCACTATTAAGCACACTAATTTGACTGCTATGACCGATATAGACACGCATACACAAACACTAACAGAAAAACACCCACAAACACACAACATGCCACCTAGGTCTACAGCATGTCTCCCACCTAATGACCCAAGGGTTGTGCTGAAAGGCTCTTTCACGTTAGAGGCCCCTGGAGACCCGAGTGTGTTTGTGCGTGTGTGTGTGTTTTTGCTTACAGACTGCTAATCATTCACAAACACACACCTGCCCACAAAGACAAACACGCCTAATAAACCCAACCTCAAAAAACCACAAACCAGGGGGACACTCAGACCTACAGGCTCCTGAGGAGAGTAGCCTTGATATGTGTGTGTGTGTGTGTGTGTGTGTGTGTGTGTGTGTGTGTGTGTGTGTTTATGTGGATAGCCCAGAGAGAACCGTGAGCAAAAGGCCCCTTGGGTGATCAGAGTATACTGAGTGAGAAATACTGTGCATGTGTGTGCGTGTGCGCATGTGTGTGTTTGTGAGCGAGAGAGGTAGAGAAAGATGTTTTTGTCCTTCCCTCCTGACCTTCAAATGTCTGCTGCCCGTTCAGTAGAGACCTCCCAAGGGAACCACAACCCCCCCCCCCCCTCAGCCCCCCCTATACACACACACACACACACACACACACACACACACACACACACACACACACACACACACACATACCCACCCACACACACACACACACACACACACACGCAAACCTGTCAACTTCAGCAACTAGCTGCGTCTCTTCCACCTCATATTTCCCTCCTCAATGTATAGCTTCCATATTATTCAGAACTAAAGGTGGCAGAGACAAAGAGAAGGAGTGCATGGAGGGACAAAAGAATGGAGCCTCCCTCTTTGTCTTTGTCCCGGGGGAGAAAAGACAAGTGGCTGTGTGAGGGGCGGGGCGGGACCGGGCATTTCAATGCTGAATGATGACCTGCCAATCAGAGACATTAGCCGCAGCCTTCTCTCAGGGAGGAAGTGAAAGGGGCGGCGAGAAAGCCTCTGAGGAAGGCTGGGTAACAGCCATACCCCCCCTCAACAATGGCTGGTCTCCTAGCAACGGCCTGTATAGAATTCTTAGAATACAGGATTTTGGAGGAATTCCCTTTCCTTTGCTTATCAGTCTCTTCACTACATGCCCTATCAAAGTCCCTGCTGTTCAGGATGTCTAGCAGTCCTTAAAAAAGAACACACACACACACACACACACACACACACACACACACACACACACACACACGCATAGACAGGAATTCCCAAAACTCACCATCACCCAAGGAGAACCCCACAGGGAACTCTGGGATGGTTGAAGAGTAATTATGGAGTAAACCGGATGTTGACATCAAACGGTGACCTTCTCGACACACACAGGAGCCTTTGGAACAGAAACTGTTTAGTCATTCTGTAACAAGATCCATCAACTTTGGGCTCTACTTCAGGAGTGGGACACAGTGTAAAGTGGGTTATGACTGCGGAGGGAGCGAAGGAGAGAGAGAAAGGGGTAGAGAGAGAGGGGTAGAGAGAGAGAGATAGAGAGAGAGAGGGAGAGGGAGAGAGAGAGAGACCTAATGCAGTCGAGACATGAGTGGTTGCTTATGTTAATCGGCTGGTGAGCTGGGTGCCCTCCAAGATCACTCAGCCATGTGTTACGTTTCTGCTGAAATATGACACCATTAGCAGAGTATTAGATCATAAACCCTACACAACACACAAACAGGCCCATACACACACACACACGCACACTGTGAGGCAAACGCATATACTCTCTCTCGCTCTCTTTCACCGTCACTTTCTCTCTCTCACACACACTCACAGAGACAGAGAGAGAACAGGTATTTAAGATTGTATTATGCTTGGCATACATTTAGATGTAAAACCCTGATGCAGGTATAGATACCCTCTGAATTTCTCCTTCATGCTTATGGTGGTGGTGTGTGTATGTGCATGGTTGTGTGTGTGTGTGTGTGTGTGTGTGTGTGTGTGTGTGTGTGTGTGTGTGTGTGTGTGTGTTTGTGAGTCTGTGCAGCAGACGAGTAAGGACAGAGTGTTGTGTGTGTGTGTGAACATCAGCAAATTGTTTCAACTCGTCATTAATGACCTAGTCTACCTTATGACCTCATACATCAGAGTGACTGTTTGTGTGTGTGTGCAGAAGCCATTGTAGCCTGTGTGACATGGTCTAGCCTACAATGCTGTGTGTCTAATATGTAACTAATTACCCTACTTAGAAGTTGAGTGTTTGGGAAACACAGAGACAACTCCTTGGTGAAAAGATCGCCCTTCGTTCATTTCAACCTTACTCCACTTCCTCGTCGTAATCACCCCCTAGGGTGTATGGGAAACGTGGTTAACCAATCTACTAAAAGGAGCGTGAATAAAAACACATACCAACCCGGGTGAGATCGCCGTGAATTACATCAGTCCTGCATGTGAGTGGTCACCACAAGCTAATCTTTTCTACCTCTAAATAATTCTTCTTTTGGCTAAATTGGCTCATAATTTGAACTGTATTGAAAAACTTTGGGATTTCTAAATACCCCAGAGTACCATACTTCTGTGACACCACCCAAGCCCAAGCCTAGTCTGTATATGTATGGTCCTCTTTGACTTAGCTTTTGGCAGTACTGACTCCACAGCGCTAACACTCTAGAGCGTTTGGCAGGACTAACTCCACAGCGCTAACACTCTAGAGCGTTTGGCAGGACTAACTCCACAGCGTTAACACTCTAGAGCGTTTGGCAGGACTAACTCCACAGTGTTAACACTCTAGAGCGTTTGGCAGGACTAATTCCACAGCGTTAACACTCTAGAGCAGGGGTTCTCAAACTTTTGCAAGCTGGGCCCCCCCAAAGCTGGTTAGGGGTAGTTGGGCCCCCCCCATCCGCCCGCGGCCCGCCGCCACCGCCCTTAACTACACCACCATATATAGATAAATAGATAGATAGATAGCGTATTGTTATTGATAGGCCTGACATGTCAAGGTTAGGCTATTGTTATTGTTAGACCCATACAGACAATTATTATAACTATTTATTATTATTATTATTATTGTTATTATTATTATCAGTAATAGTAGGCCTATTAGTAGGCTATTCATTATTATCACCATCATTATGTTATTATTATTATAATTAATGATTATCGACCTATTATTATTGTATTATTATTATTATCATAATAATAATAAGTGTTATTATTGCTATCATTAGGATACTGTTATTATTATGGGCCTCTTGTGATCTTTACAAAAAAAATCCTACAGGTCTGTCAATGTGAGACATGAGCCTGCTTTGCACTGCAAAGGTCCTCAAATCTTGGGGCAATGTTTGACAAACATATCATCAGGTCATCTGCGATCTGTGCGCGGTTGCGGTATTTAGTTTTGAGCGCAGTCAGTCTTGAAAAGCCTATCTCGCACAAATATGTCGACGCGAAAAGGAGGAGCATTTTTAAGGCTATGTCGCAAAGCTGATCATTGCTACCCAGAATGACGAAAGTCTACTGTCACTCTTCAGCTGCTCTTTCATGTCTAGTGACAGCTCATCTGCTGAGCAGAGAAATGGATCCCGAACTCAGGCGAATGAACGGTAGTCCTCTTTGAAAAACTGATTTCTGATATTCGGCGTGATACAGTGTCATTTGACATAGGAGTTAAACTCAGCACAATACCTATCATTATTCTACACGTCTTGCGTGGCCGGCTAAATCAGTGTTTCGGCAATTGTATGGGGTTTGCCAAGCTTAGCAATTCTATGAGCCACTACATAAGATGCCTCCAGACACTGCTTGGAGACAGTGCTATGCTTGGACATGGTGGTTCGTTGTTGCTGGAGGCCATTCACGTTTATGTTTAAAGAAGTCCACAGGCTTCTCTTTCTGACTTTTACGAATCAGAAACTTGTCCATGTTGTGTTTGTTTGCTGATACAGTGTGTGTAAAGTTAATAAAGTTCTAATTTCAACGTCGTGTTCTTGTATGTGTGGTTGTGAATGACTTGCACACGAATAATGGATAAGACTGTGCTAGGCAATGATTCCTAACAAAACGAACTGTACACAATGTAGACAGGGACAGCACAAAATAGTATTCAAGTGCTGGTGTTTTATTTGTTGCAACAAGGAGAAAAGGGCTAGCTGTAGTTGGAAAAGGTAGCTAGCTAGGCTAGCTCTCGGGGCTACGAGCTTTTTTAAAAGATTGTGGAGCAAATTACTCCTTAGAATAGGCTACGAATAGACCTACTGCAAGTGCAGTAAGGTATTACTAAGGAAGGAGTGAGTCTTTAAAAATACTGTTTATAAAGCAATGCATATCTGAATGATAGAGGAAACAAGAGAAATTGAACAAACTCTGCAGAGTGTCGTCTCAGGGTGTGCGCTTACCATGCCTGCGTTTTTTTTTATACTCGGAAGCGGAGGTGCAACTCGCGTTGAAATGATAAGACTCCGTTTTGATTGGTGGATCAGGAGCAAAACAGTATTTGATTTGTTTGGGTCAGTCCAGCCCCTTGCATTTCGCCACTGAGGGAGCTTTCACTAACCAGTGACAGGTCGGCGTTTTTTTGTTTTTTTTCTCCGTCTGTGACATCGCGCCCCCCACTTTGAGAACCACTGCTCTAGAGCGTTTGGCAGGACTAACTCCACAGCGTTAACATTCTAGAGCGTTTGGCAGGACTAATTCCACAGTCCTAACATGTGTTTGGCAGATGGAGATGTTATTGAACACATGGGAGGATGAGAGGAAAAGAAAGTGAAGAGCAGTGACCTGTGTGTGTATTAACCATTCTATCTACATGCATTACCACTCAAGAGTACAGATGTGTGTGTGTGTGTGTGTGTGTGTGTGTGTGTGTGTGTATGTGTATGGGTATGTGTGTGCGTGTATGGGTGTGTGTGTGTGTGTGTGTGTGTATGTCAGTTAAGGTATGTTTGTATGTGAAATACGTGTGTGTGTGTGTGTGTGTGTGTGTGTGTTTCCCTTGAGGACACTGACACTGAAGTGGCTTCTGGAGTGCATAAGTGCTTGTCAGATAACAGAAGCTTGAGGAAGAGCTCTCCTGGCTTGGGCTGTCAGTCAAGATCCATCCACAATGACTGACACGTTCAGTGTGTGTGTGTTGTGTGTGTATGTCTGTGTGTATCTGTATCTGTGTGTGTGTGTGTATGTCTGTCTCTGTGTGTGTGTGTCTCTCTCTCTGTGTGTGTGTGTGTTTGGGGGGGGGGGGTAGTGTGTATGTGTGTGGTGGATTGACTGTGCACGCATAAATTTAAGGGTTTCTGAACATGTGTGTGAGTGTATGCCTGAATCTTCTTAAGTGTTTATGGACGTCTACCTGTGCTGGTGAATGTGTATATAGTGTTTGTCTATGTGGCTGTGTGTGTGTGTGTGTGTGTGTCTCTGTGTGTGTGTGTGTGTGTGTGTGTGTGTGTGTGTGTGTGTCTGTGTGTATCTGTATCTGTGTGTGTGTGTGTCTCTCTGTGTGTGTGTGTGTGTTTAGGGGGGGGGGGGGTAGTGTGTATGTGTGTGGTGGATTGACTGAGGGTGTGTGTTTGGCTGACAGCACTTGAACTTGACATAGTCCCTATGTGAGTAGTGGGAGGTCAGCTGTTCCTCAGTGGCCAATCAGATTCATGAGCTTTATCAGGTTGAGTACTCACTCACTGTGCCTCATGCATGAGCAGATCTAAACAATACACTGTGTGTGTGTGTGTGTGTGTGTGTGTGTGTGTGTGTGTGTCTGTGGGGTGTGTGTGTGTGTGTGTGCTTGTGAGGAGTGGATATGTGTGTGCTTGTATGTGTGTGTCTGTGGGGGGGGGGGGGGGGGTATGTGTGTGTTTGTGGGGGTGGGGGTGGGGGAGTGGATGTGAGTGTGTGTGTGTGTGTGTGTGTGTGTGTGTGTGTGTGTGTGTGTGTGTGTGTGTGTGTGTGTGTGCGTGTGTGTATGTGTGTGAACCAGGAAGAGATGAGTGGGAGCTTAAAGAATGAGAGAATATGTTTGTTCTTCCAAACCCAAACCCCACCACACAACATTAATACTCTAATTTCGTTTAACTTGAGAGGTAGTTTCCACACTTCCACACAGATACACACTCACACACACTTCTTCATTTGGCTGAAGATAAGTGAGCTGGCCTCCGAGGGTCAAGTCACTACGTGTGAGTGAGACAGCCAGGAGGCTAATAGGATTACAGCAGCATGAATTCAGCGGGATTAAAGGCCAAAGTTACATGTGTGTGTGTGTGTGTTAGTGTGTGTGTTTAATTTGGGAATGGGTCGTCTTTTACCCCTCAGACACGCGTAGACCCGAAGCAGGTCACTGGATCAGGGCCACCATCTGCCCTCCAAGGAGTGGTGTGTTTTTGTGTTCACTTGTGTGTGTGTGTGAGTCATAATGATCCAAGTATGATTTCAGTGATAAAACCTTTGGGATTTGAGTGTGTGTGTGTGTGTGTGTGTGTGTGTGGAGGGGGGAGTGGTCTGTACATGCATATATCTTCACAGCCTGAGCAAGGTTCTTCCTCACACACACACAAACACACACTGTCTGTCTTCATAATTACAAAGACGAATGGATAAACAGCGATCTATACACACAATTACATAACAGAACAGCCACACCAACACACACACACACGTGCGTGCATGTGAGTGTGTGTGTGTTTAAAGTTAGACTAGAGCTGTTCCTGCAACATCACTCCACATGCCTGGTGATTTTGCAATCAGTCATGAAATACACATGAAATTCAAGCAGGGGTTGGAAGGGGTTGGCTCAAAAACCCAACAGGAACCCAACAGAAAGTCTACATCATTAGCAGGCTAGCTAGCTAGCTTTTATCAGTGCCAACTGTGTTACATTTCATGTTTGCAAGGCAGGTCTGTTAGCATTTAGCCAGTAAGCTTGCTTGTTTTAGAGAGAAACTCCATAATGCCTCTTTATAACTTCTTGGTAAGCTTAGTAGCTAACTAGCCATCCTTACAGCAACAATGGTGTAAATGACAACATCAATATTGCAACACACACACACACACACACACACACACACACACACACACTCAGACAGAGAAAGAGAAAGAGAGATAGAGAGAGAAACATTTGTAGTGACTTGGAATGAAATGCTGAGAACTAGCTGAGAAACTTAGCTTTTAGCCACGCATGCAGACCGTGCACTTTCATAACCATTAAGCTTTGAAGTGCTGCACAAACATACCACAGATGAACACACACAGGATTTGTGTTGCATATTCTAGCAGATTATTTATTTTTAGCATGTGCTGTTTGTCCCAGTGTGGCCTCCATACTAAGGCTTTAGGCAGCTGACAAAGCCAAAAATCCTTTCCTTAAAGGCAGGCTGGCTGGGAGCCCAGCATCAACTCTCAAAGGGCGCAGCAACTGATGGAGCTAACACACACTCCTGGACAGCACAACTCTTAGTGCTGTCAGAATATTAAACACACACACACACACAATCTGTCTCTCACACACGCACAGAATAAAGTAGCCTTTCAAAAGCAAAAGACTTGACTCACTGGACAGCAGAGGTCAGAGAAAGAGAAATGGGCCCCTCAATATGCATACACACGCACACACATGAATGCACATCCACCCACCCACCCACACACACATGCATACACATGCACGCACACCCACACACAAAATGCAGGGCATGTAAGTTTCTGTTCGAAATCCAAAACAAGGTGATGTAAACCAAAGATGACCTAACATCCAACTACCAATGCGGCCCAAACCACTGATGATAGCTCCACATCAGAAGTGCGCAGTGGGAGAAATACAAACTATTACCGCCATGCCGACTGGCCACAATATCCATCCAAAATGGCCACCACTGAATGGCTTCATAGACTGATTAATCTGCGTAATTACACATTCTTTGTCTGTAATTCATTAATCGAAATTAACAAATTATTTTCACGAGCCTAATAAATCTACATTAAGCTCAAGATCGCAGTTCATGTCATGTGACACAGTTCATTACATGTAGCACAGTTCCTTATATGTCAACTAGACGCTAATGTGAGTTACAAAAGATGTGAGCAGAGAGGCAGGGAGAAGGATACATACATAGACAGAAAGAGGGAGATAGGGAGTGAGAGAGAGAAAAAGAGAGAAAAAGAGACTGAGCGAGAGAGAATGATCAAGAGAAAGTGAGAGAGAGAGCAGGGAGAATGATAGAGAGACAGAGAGAGAAAGTGAGAGAGAGAGAGAGAGAGAGAGAGAGAGAGAGAGAGAGGGAGAGCAAGGAGTATTATGTAGCATGTATGGCGTAATACATATAACTGATACAGCATACATTGACCTGTCACTACTCGTCCTTCTAGTAGGATGTATGGCGTAATTGACACTTATAACTGATACAGCATACATTGACCTGTCACTACGTGTCCTTCTATGTCGAGAAATGAAGAGAGAGAAGGGCGGAGAATAGATGGATAGACGCAGAGAGAAAAGACACAGAGTGAGAAAGACAGAAAAGAGAGAGAAAGTCTGTGAGTTCTGAAGAGAGGATGAGAGGAATAGATGAGTGGTTATCTGTCTGTCTCTTTCTGAAGTAGGGCACTGGCCTCTACACCCACAGGCCTGCAGCACTCCAGTCAATTATCAAACAAACACTAAAGCCATCAGATAATGGACCTTAAGTCTGCCCTAACCCGCCCAGCCAAGTGTGTGTGTGTGTGTGTGCGTATGTGTGTTTGTGTGTGTGTGTGCGTGAGTGAGAGAGAATGAGAGAGAGAGAATGTGAGAGTGTGAGAGACAGAGAGAGAGAGAATTTAAGAGTGTAAGGGAGAGAGAGAGAGAGAGAGGGAGAGAGAGAGAGTGTGTGTACAAGCCTTGACAAAAGGTGCATGTGTGGGTGAAGCTTTTCCCAAATGGGTTTTACATTCACTCACTCTTTCGCAGACACACACACACACACACACACACACACACACACACACACACACACACACACACACACACACAAAAACACACACACACACACACACACACACAGGGAGGGAGGGAGAGAGAGAAACACTGTGAAAAAAAGAAAAGTGAAAGAAAAGGTTGCGTAGACAGGACATGTTTTGGCAAAAGTGGCCGTTGCTATAGTGATTGGAGGGGATGGCCTTATGTTACTGGTTAACTCAAGCCTGAATGAGGGAGAGAAAGAGAGCAAGAAAAGAAAGGACAAAGAATGATGGAGAGAGACGATAGAGAGACCGTTACTTTCACACAGTTCCCAGAGAGATAGTGATGACAGCCTGAACCCCTGAACTGAGAGAGGAAGATTTCAGACACATTCTCTCTCTCTCACACACACACACACACACACACACACACACACACACACACACACACACACACACACACACACACAGTTTGTCTGCCACCTCTTGTTTGTTCTGCTTCACACTCAGGGAATACCTGACTATATAAAATGGACCTCGTTAGGACAAAACACTCGCTGGACCAATAGAAATGGACCTCATTAGGACAAAAGACTCGCTGGACCAATAGAAATGGGCCTCATTAGGACAAAACACTCACTGGACCACTAGAAATGGACTTGCCAGGACATGTAGCACTCCCACATATACACACACTCATATAAACACACATTTTAATGACTTGAAATTCGCTTGACTGTGTCACACACACACACACACACACACACACACACACACACACACACACACACACACACACACACACACACACACACACACACACACCTAAGCTACAGCTATCAGACTAGACCCCCAGACTGATCCTTGGGGTCAGGGGTGGGTGGCGTCGGCTGGGGTAGAGAAGCGTGAGTGTGTGAGTGTGTGTGTGTGTGTGAGTGAGTGTAAGCATCCAGCCTGCCGTTCCTCCCGCAAATCCGCATGACGGGTCCAAGGCTTTAAGAGTGTGTCCTACAGTACATGTGTGTTTATTTGTGTTTCTTTGTGTGACATTGCATGTATCTCTTTGTGTGAATGCTAAAATGTGTGTGTGTGTATGTGTGTGTGTGTGTGTGTGTGTGTGTGTGTGTATTGTAGGCCACTGAGTGAGATGGGCTGCATCTGTCTCACACACTGACTGAAACAATTGGGTCTTTATGCCAGTGCTT
This sequence comes from Clupea harengus, assembly GCF_900700415.2. Classification (NCBI taxonomy): domain Eukaryota; kingdom Metazoa; phylum Chordata; class Actinopteri; order Clupeiformes; family Clupeidae; genus Clupea; species Clupea harengus. The sequence continues at coordinate 12,269,087 of NC_045163.1, read as the reverse complement.
AACCCAGCCTCCTGCCCCGCCGAACCCCTCCTTCTGTTCACTGATCTACTGCAGAGAGGGACGAATCACCCCCCCCCCCCCCCCCAGAGGAAAACAAAACTAATCCCAATCACTTTACTTCTAAGTGCCATTGTGTGTGTGTGTGTGTGTGTGTGTGTGTGTGTGTGTGTAGCACAAGCACCCAGTGTTGGATCCATGTCTGTACAAAGCTGCCTCATGCTTCCATTAATGTCATTAATCTATAATTCTTCCTCTTTGTTAAGATCCAAATAATATATTGCTTTATTATGAAAATGTCTGTGGGGGTAACTGACCCCACTGTCTGCCCTTGACTGTGTGTGAGTGAGAGAGAGATACTGTTGCGGCTTTTGTGTGAGTTTGTGTTGGTGCATGTGTGTGTGTGTTTGTATGTGAAGTATACTAAGGCAAAGTTCCTACATGTTTTTATCTCTGCTACATACAACTGCAGCTGGGACTGCCACTGAAGTCTTACTGAATACATTCAACTGGGATTTAGAAAGCAGAACAACACAATGACCACCTGTTACCTGTTATATCTATTACCCTCTTACACCTGTTACCTGTTACACCTGTTACATGTTACATCTGTTATGTGTCACTTGTACACTACTATGAATAATAAAATGTGTGTTATCGACAGTGTGTGTGAGTAAGAATACTCATGGCCAAGGGTGAGAATAGCGAGATGCTGGTATGTGGTTCTGTAGGATTTAAACAACACAAACCCACTGCAACTACCATCTTAATATAGTGGTAGAAAAGAGGCGATGCACTGTGTGTGTATGTGTGTGTGGGTGTGTGTGTGTGTGTGTGTGTGTGTGTACGCGCTGACATTATTTCATCTATGTGAGATTAGGAATCAGCATATCATCTTGTGACCCCACAGAGGCTAAGGGAAGGGCTTTCAGTGATTAAACACAAATTACTGAAGCCATCAACACACTGTCAGGATTACACACCAGGCATTACGACAAAGACACAGAGAGAGAGCATGTGTGTGTGTGTGAATGGCTGTGTGTATGTGTATGTGTGTGTGTGAGAGAGAGAGAGAGAGAGAGAGAGAGAGAGAGAGATAGGGAGGGACGGAGGGAGGGCGTACAAGGAAATACTGGCTGTGAACTCTGATTGACACTAAAAGCTAGAAAAGTGTGTATCACACCAAGGTTTGATCATTTTTCAAACTCTGGCTTCACACACACACATACACACTTTGTCCCTGATGCCCCTATCTGTCACTTCGAAAAGAAACCTCTCCAGTTCAAAACTGTCAGACAGAGGGAAATGGGGACCAGAGAGAGAGAGAGAGGGAGAAAGGGAGAGAGGGAGAGAGAGAGAGAGAGCAATTGGAGGGAGAGAAAGAGAGACATTGTGAAAGAGGAGAAGTAAAGACGACAGGCGTGATTTCACCACTACTCACAAAATCCTACTGAGTGTTGCAAGTGTGTGTGCCGTCGAATTAAAGTACACACACACGCACACACAAATACACACACACACACTTCTACAAAACTATGCTAAATGAAAGGCTTATGGCGGCTTTTTATTGAAGGATGTGTGTGCATTAGCTCATTTCAAACACTTCTCCTTAGTAACAGGCACAGATCCCACAGATCCAAACAGTGTCCCTGGGTGTCAAATTGCAGTATTTTGTTAAAAAGATGCAATTTCAGGCTTTGCAAACAGCCACCATACGTACATATCAATCCTATTAAACAGCACGGTGAAATCTCAGTTTAACAAGGAAGATGACTACAGAGGTAGGAATGTATTCAGTAAGACTCCAGTGGCAGTCCCAGCTGCAGTTGTATGTAGCAGAGACACACACACACAGAGACACACACACACAAACACACACTCAAGAACAGAAGTGTCACTCTAAAAGGAAGCATAAGTACTGAATCGGTGTGAGAAAGTACATGAGAGAGATGTGCATGCTTGTTTTCTTGTTTTGCAAACCAACACATTTTGTATGCCGCTTTTGACAAAAAGCACACTGCAAATAAATGAAAACCAATTGCTCAGAATACACTATTACAGTCCTGTGCACTTCTGATGCCTCTCTGGCATGACACTGCTGGAGTAATCGGCCAGAAACATGCCCAATCCGTGCCAAGGTCTGCCCCTACTGGGGTGGCAGTGAGAGTCCTCAGCCAGACTGGCACACAGAACACTGACAGTCTAGGCTCCTGGTGGCCATGTGTGTGTGTGTGTGTGTGTGTGTGTGTGTGTGTGTGTGTCTGTGTGTTGGCCTTAGATGTCACGAGAAACTTTTATCAGTCAAGGCTTTTTTGTAGGTTCCAAAAGCAATTAGCATACAGAGCATGCTAGCCATAGAAGAGCATTGAACCGACACAATGTATGTGCCTGCCTACACACACACACACAGTGAGAGAGAGAGAGAGAGAGAGAGAGAGAGAGAGAGAGAGAAAGAAGCACAAAAGACAGACGCAGGATTTTTTTCCGTTATTAACACACACAAAAATTCTCCAAAATGTTCACAAGCTCACTGAGTGGAATCCACCTCTAGTGAAGCAGCCGCATGGATTTCTGTGTCACTGCTCAACTTGAATAGACTTAAGTCTTTAATCTGAAATGCTACACACACACACACACACACACACACACACACACACACACACACACACACACATACAAGCAAACGTGAACAGAGACACGGATACACACACACACACACACACAGAGAGAGAGAGAGAAAAAGAGAGGGAGAGAGAGATTGTGATGTCTGAAAAGCTCGGTGGGTTGCTGTAGGCAGTTATGGGGACTGTGGACTGAGGAGCAAGAGAACTATAACTCTATAGAACCATTAACGGCCTCCCCACTGACTATTCACATGGGGGAGAGAAAGGAAGGCAGGGAGAAACAGAGAGAGAGGAGAGGGAGGGAGAGACTGAGAAGAGAGGGAGGGAGAGACTGAGAGGAGAGGGAGGATGAGAGAGAGAGAGGGAGAGAGAGACTGAGAAGAGAGGGAGAGAGAGGAGAAAAAGAGGCGTGGAAAGATGGTATTTTTAAGTTCTTTTTGTTTGTCTTCGTTTGGTTTTCCGCTCTGAAAACGTGTGTAAGTAGAAACCTCTCTTTTCATGTGAATACCAACAGTGTCACGGTCCCGCTAATGAAGCAGCACGGAAATCATAAAGAAAAGAAAAAGAGGGGGGACAGAGAGCTGAGAAAGAGGGGGAATGAGAGAGAGAAGATGGAGTGTGTGTGTGTGTCTGTATTAGGGCTGAACGATTTGGGAAAATAATCTAATTGCGATTTTTTACCAAAATATTGCGATTGCGATTTAATATGCGATTTTTTTTTTATCCTCTTTTTTTCCCAACAAAACCTAATGAATGATTTAAATATGACCAACACAATATTAGATACATTTAGTGTAAAATATTCTTTCCCTCATTTTACAATTTTATTTAACTGCTCATTACAAAAACAAGAACAACAAATCGGTGGCTTTGCCACTGTGCATTTAAGTAATTTAAAAAAAAGTAATTTTAAGTATAAACACTAGGCATGCACTTTTTAAACACTGTGTGCAAAATGTACCATCTTAAAAAAAAAAAAAAAAATGAATTTTTTTTTTTTTTTTTAGACCACGTTTTTTAATCGCGAACGTTGCGGTTAGAAAATCGCGTTCTATCATATCGCGATTAAATCGCAAATGCAATTAATCGTTCAGCCCTAGTCTGTAAGTGTGTGTGTTTGTGTGTGTGTGTGTGTGTGTGTGTGTGGGTGTGTGCATGTGTGTGTCTGTATGTGTGTGTGTGTGTGTGTGTGCGTGCGTGTGTGTGTGTGTGTGTAAGGACATGAAAAGAAAACAATAAGGAGAAAGATGTACAGACAATAGGCTAAAGAGTGAATGAGGGGGACAAACCCATATCACTAATCGAGGCAGATAAAGGAGGTAGAGCTGGAAAAATTATTTCTAATGCATCGCCATGCTAATGTGAAAGAACCTGAACCGATGCAGGGAAATTAAACAATCGATTTTTTAAACAACATAACTGAATAATATGTATGCAAACATAATGATTTAAAAACTCATTCAAACCCATTTCACAGCAAAAATGTAGTTGTAATGATGAATGGAAAGTTAATTTACAGATAACTGGCAATAGCCAACACACTATGTGTAACGTTACACATTCCTTTAGGGGCTTCATAAAAATGAAGTTAATGTAAACAAATCTTTACATGAAATCTTTCATCAGTGAATGAAAAGTTAACTAAATACTGCCATTACATACTCTGTCTACACAATCCATTGGGTCTTGTGATGCTAACCAGGTACAGTTGCATGTTAGTTTGACCATATGTTTTAAATATATTTTAAATGCATTTTAACGCAAGTGTGCAATCATCACATCAGTGAATGAACACATAGCTTTAATATAACTCCGCTACTTAGCTTAGCTTAATGCTAGTAGCCTACTTCCTACCACCTCCTGCGGTGTCATCCATGGATTGTTGAATGTATTTACACATAGGCCTACATATGAATTTCTGTGTTTAATACCTTGTGATATGGACAATCATGTTTGATCTGATAGGAGCCAGCTGTTTTTATGTTATTTAGTACAGTAACTGAATTATTATGTAAACCTAATTTTATTTGAATGTGAAAACAATTACATTTTTATACAAGTGGCATTTACAATGCAATAGGCTACAAAATGTCATTATTTAGACATAGACCTACTGTTGGGTAATCTCCTTTGAAAAAGGAGACAGCTTTTTATGTAATGTCTCTCATGTTTTAAAACAGCTGTGTAAAAAGTTTTAAGGGAAAATAGAGTTCAAAACTGAGTGCTTGTATTTATGAATGAGAGAGATGAAGATAGAATGAGACAGAGAGATGAAGAGATAGGATGAGAGAGAGAGAGAGAACAAAGATGGAATGAGAGAGAGAAGAAGAGATGGAATGAGAGAGATGGTGTGGAAGAGTGTGAAAGAGGGAAGTCAGTAGCGTCATTTGCCTGCTCTCTTGTTTGTTTTCCTTCTTTTTCTTCATCCCTCTCTCCGGTTGGTAATCCCAGGGAGAATAATCAGATTAGATTCTCAGTCCTGCGCTACACTCGCTCCGACCTTAATCACATTACTGCTTCCAACTCCGGGAGGAGAGAGAGATACAGAAACAGAGAGGGGGGGAGTAGAGGGAAATGGCAAAATGGAAGAAGAGATGATAGTGAGAGATCGAAAGAAATGGAGTGAGATATAGAAAGACAGCAAAAACAGCACCTAATACACCTATTATCGGATATATATAGGTCAGATTGTTCGAATTGAAAGAAAGGGGGTGAGCGATCAATATTCATTCAGGCTGAACTTAATGAGCTTTGATTTGGCGGTGAAACAGGATTGATCTACCACACAAGTGTGTGCCGCTGAAAGGACCCAACATGTACTGGAGCAAGCGCCCTACTGAATACCGCTCTCTGGAAGATTCCATTTGATGCTTAGCACTGCCTGGGAGAGAAATACACTACATTAGCTCAATTCTCCAGGCTTTTCCCAAATGATGTATACAAAAACCCTTACCAATCCCATACGATTAAAAACTATTCTGACTAGACTTGAGAGGAGTTTGCAACAGACTGATGACTCTTGTGCCTGATGCGCTACGGTGGGCCTGAGACTCATAACCATGAGGAATCACATTAAACCTCTAACGGCACAATGGTGGAGCCTGCTATAGGGTGTTTCTCAAAGATAAGGATGCTTCCTGGGTAGGACGGGTCCTTCCAAGTCGGGTACTTCAGAGGCTAGGCAAGACTCCCAGCATCTGGAGAACAAACAATGGAACAGTCTAGCGAGTGTGCAGGTGTGCGTCATTGAAAAGTCCCGCCTTTAAATTCTGTGCTACCATTTAAAAAAAAGTCTCTGGTAATTGCGCAAAGGATTGTAGGTGCTTTAAGAACACAGAGAACAGTCCAACTGCATCCTTGAAAATTCTGTGAAGGAAGGACTTCCAAAGATCCTGGACATCGGAACAGTCCTTCGGCAGGATTCGATGACGTAGCATCCTTGAAACGCAGCCGTCAAGGATCCTTCCTTAAATTTGAGAAAACCCCACAGAAACACAAAACCGTGAGGAATGAAACCTTTAAGGCTCAGGAGGGGTCAGTTGGGGTCTGACCAGGGAGCGCGGACAGTGC
>NC_045163.1:12222896-12257896 GCF_900700415.2 Clupea harengus | reverse complement strand
TCTTTCTTCTAATTACCCCCCAAAAAATAGTGTGACGTACAGTCGTTTGAGGCGCATCCCGACCTTTGATGTTTCGACTGAATACATGAATTCGCGGTTGGGTGGCAGTGCCAGTTCTCTCCAAGACATTTAGCTGCTCTAGGTATCGACCATCTTTCAATCACATATGCTCCAAACGTCTTGTCAAATTCAAATTATTCTGTCACGTTAGGTTCTAGTTGGCACCTGTCCGATTAACTTTTTACATGCCCAAGGCTACACAACATACATCCCACATCTGACACAAGCGCCGAGTTAAACGGCCCTAAAAGTGCTCAACCAAGGTAACTCATAATAGCAGAATAAAACAGTTTGGATAAAATAAGATTAAATCAGACTAGTGTTCACTGAACTAAGTCCACCTATGGGTTTCACAAGTCAGGATTTTACATTATGAAACTCTAAGCTTTCTAACCACGTCTGTAGTATCTCGTTATGACTGGGTCGCATATTACCTTGGCTTGGAAATTAATCCCGTGCTGAAAAGCCTCTTCGTTGTGGAGAGGGACCCGAGAATCACCCACATCGTCCACCAGATTGTACCTGTTCCGCCCGGGCATTTTACAAAAACACGTAGGCTACGTAGTAACCTGAGCCCGGCGCGGCTACTTAATAACCACGGGAGCTGATGTCAAATCGCAGGTGGAAAGTCTGCCTGGTCCAGTCTAACACGCCGAAAAAACGGCGCCGACTGCAAGTAGGAGCAAAGGAAGAATGCCCATGACAACCCCTGCCTGCGGTTGCATCGGAGAGGAGTCCTATCCACAAAGGACTCGTTTAGGCGCCTATTTGTTCTCCCTTGTCCCCAGTTTCAGCTCTCGTAATGACCTCGCTCCGCAGGTTACAAACACAACTTTCGAAAGCAACTCTGGGATTGTCTGTCAAATATGTTCCTAATCCAGTGGAGGAGAGCTCATCTCGAACCGGCACAGAGGCTAAGTCCAAGCGGGCTTCAGGGGTCGCGGTTCCTGCAGGTCTCTGTCGCACAGGGGCTGGGTTTGAATCTCACGGCGGGTGGCATTGCTCATTAGCGCCGCACGCTCTCCCCTCCGGAATGATTCCCGATTGGAGCAAAGTTCCATCACATGACCCCGTACACTGGGAGAGGAATATCAGCGGCCTGAAAGGATTGGAAGTCCTTTTTTTCTCTTGCAGAGACGTTATGACAGGTCGGTTGGGCGCCTTTGAACTGGGCAGACTCTGTAGACAGAGTTCTTCTTTGCCTTAATATTCTCACTTAACAAATTGAAAGTTTTAAGATCACATCTGATCCAGCTTAGTGTGTCTTTTTAGGTATTTTGTCTGGCTTATGGCACTTTGTATCAATGCCAAGACTTTCAGAAGGTCAAACATAGGCTAAGGAATGAAATGTTGCGAGTGGTTCGTTTGGAGTCATAGTCAATTTTAACAGACATGATTGTAATCATAATACAATGGATTGAAGCTATGAGAGTTCAAAGCTGAAACGAATGACATTTTTAAACTGTGTATAAGCCGCAAATTGCTTCATCAAAACACCTAGTGTAATAGCCTGACATAGAGAAAGACTAGGCTACATGGGACTCATTGGTCTGGTGGCAGTTCAATTTAGCGCAGAAGCTTAATTTAACATCAAAGAGCGGACGACTTGAAAGTTCTCATCCTTGGGACTCTTCCTGTGGCTGGGCCCTCAAGCCCCAGGAGAACGCATTTTAACCTTGCACAAGAGCACCATCTGCTGGCTAAAAAGACAATCTGACTCTGTAAAACCAGCTGAATCCCCTGACCCAAAGTGCAATTTACCCTGACCCGCTGTATAGTGTCTTGTTCAAGGTTAGCAGGCGAATAATGATGGCTATGATAAGGTTAGACAATCATAAACATCAAATTATTAGTATAAAAGTTTCAAACGTTTTTCTAGTCTAATAGACCCCGTTCTTTGTCAGGCTGACCTGACGTGTATTATCCAACAACCGCACCAGTATACATAAATACAAATAAATTGTGTATATTTCATAGTTTATGGTTTTTGCATAAAAACGTGTATGCACATTGACATGTCCTCTTTCAACGGTAGCTTTTACAGTTGGCTAGATGCAACTCTTCATTTTCCAAATCGCTTTCCCCCCCACGGTAATCGCATGTGGCAGACGCAGTACGCTAACTGTCTTGTACCTTAAAGGCTTCCGTCAATTGCGTTGTCAACGGGACCAAGCCAAGGACCAGGACCAAACATTAGGGCAGCATTTTAAGCGCTGCGGCTACAGAAATAGCAGTCTTCCGGGCGCCTGACCGGGCTGTGGCACTTGGCACATCTGTTCTCTGACAGCTCTCCCGATGCTGTCATCTGTTCCTCTGGCTCGCCCCCTTTCTAGGTAACGTTTGTCGTAAATGCTATGGCTGCGGTAGCTAGAAATCATTGCTCCAGTTTCCTAAAACATCGATAGCTTATCAAGTTAAGCTTGCCGCTTATGTTAGCGTTAAATCGTTTAGGGAAAATATTTGCTTTAGTTAGCCAGTTACAGTTAGCCAGCAAGCTAATCCAGTTTGACAGTTCACTAGCTTGTCAGATGGCATCTATAAATGGTTAGTTTGTGGTCTAACTTAAGGCTTTTTTTGCAAGTGTCAACATGGGATAATAATTCAACCTCACCACAAAAGTTCAGAGACAGGTCCAGTGTACCTGATGAATCCTTTGCGACATCTTGCTAGCTACCTTGGTATATCAGCAGCCTATCTGCATTTACAGTCTTAATATAATGGGCGTTAGCGGTTTCTTCCTATCCATCTGTAGGGTTAGGGGCAACTAGATGCTGCACGACAGCTTTGCTATCTTACACTGGACAGAATCGTTAAAGGCATTTTGAGGGTCGTCAGTTAACTTATTGCCTTGGAAAATGCAAACCTATATTACACTATTCGATGGAAGTCTTTTACAGTCTCTTGCGGTTTCATTAACCTTAGTTTGCCGTAGCTAAATCTCTCGGCAGTCTTGGTTAATAACCTAGCTGAATGGCTTGCTATGCAATTTTCCGTTTCTTGCACCTTCCGAGTCGTGTCAGCTGAAGGGTGTTTGTTTCCTTGTACGGATCCAAACAGTGGCTAGTTTTAGCAGATTTTGAGGTAAACTTCTTATCATATGTTGCTAGCCCGTGAATTATCAAAGCAAATACTTTTTTGCATAATCACAAAACCGGACTCTGTTTACAAACTTGCTATTTTTGATGCACATAATGAGTGATCATTATGTGAAGGTAAAAGTTCAGCTTGAACAACTGAAGTCTACGGGCGAGGTGGAGGAGGCAGAGACAGCTGGGGAGGAGCAGGTGCCCAACGAAACGCCGCCGGCATCCCTTTCCCCTCTTCCCGTTGCCCTTGAAGTCCGGAGGGATGCCTCAAAGAATCCCGGCACGGCCAGGAACAGGAGCAAAAGTCGGACTAAGCTCGGGAACTATGACAAGAGCCCTAACACTAAACAAGACGCGCCCGTTTCGAGCCACCTGGACAATGCGCCGTCGCTCCAGGTTAAAGGTACCGGAAAGGTTTTACAGGAGAAAGCGGAGGCGAACGGAAACGTGGTGACCAGCCAGCCACATAAAGATATCAAAAGTGCACACAGCAAAGAGGATGCCAACACACTTGTCAAAAAGAGGAGACCAGTCACCGTGGACACGTCCAAGGCCAAGACATCTCTTGAGGCGCTCAAACTCAGCATCCGGCAGCTCAAGTGGAAGGAGGTACGCTCAAATAGCGATGGTCAAACAGTCACATATACATATAGTTTTGATGCCGCTTCCGTGAATTTATTTCTGGTCAGCATGGCGTGTGAGGCACTTGTATGCCCACACATGATACTATGTAGCCTAGCCTAATAATGCTTTCTAAGATGAAGAAACGCTTGGCCTACAGATTCAATGACTGTTAAACAGAACTGGCAACATTGGGCTTATTTCTGAATTAGATTCAGGGAGGATGTGATGTAAGTATAGGGATGTAAATATGAGTCAAGCCTAGGATGAAATCACGGCATCCTCACTGGTTGGGGCCATCATTTGTTAATCAACATTAATTACGACACGTTGTTTTTTAAAAATTAAGCCTAATTCTTCCAGGGAATTTGAATTGACTACATGACGTGTCATGGAAATCCACCACCGCTTTTCACCGTGCGCTCCCGGGCACATTGAGTCAGCTAGCCGCTACTGTAACACGGGCTTGCTTAATACATTAACGAGTGTGTCAATAGAACCCAGGGAGCCACCTGTTCGCCTTGGAACTCTAATGCAATTCATATCCACTGCAGCACGTTATCACTCTAAATTATGCATGCGGACAGGCTACGTTAAACTATTGCCCCACTGATAGATGCTCTCCACTGCGAGCAGGCCCTGTCGCCAATTGTAACGTAAACCCCGTGCGCCGAAGCGCTTACGTTTCAATATTCGTCGTGAGCACACTGTAAACTGAGTTTGAAACCGATCCCTTGTCAATAAGCTATGCAGCCAGACACGCATCGCCAGGTGCCTGTTCCTCTTCCTCATTTCCAGTTGTGTCTGTGTCAAATTCATCATTCTAGACTTTGGTTGCATTTTAATCTGGACTGGATAACAAGTTAGATCAACAGTACTGTCTGTCTTCCTCTTCCATTTAATCCCAAATACTCCTCTTGCCAGGGGCTTCTCCCTCTTAAGACTGGTGCTCTTATTCAGCCTGTTTAAAAAAACTGTCCTGGAGAAGATGCATATATGGAATAATAAATAGCTTGAATGTAAACACACTTTGGCATCTGTCATTAGGAGCTTGGTGGTAGTTGATGACTATCGGACACTTAAAGAAGAGGAAAGTCAGAAACAAAGCCGTCCCAACTCTGGCCATATCCTCATATAAAGTCGGACAGAGAGATTTGGTCCACGCCGGTCTAGTGTTGGCTGCCTCCGGGGCTGTGGGTAAATGGAGTTTAGAACTCCTCAACTTTGTTATTTGTGTCCCTTCAGAAAGGCTTCAGAGACCAACCAATCTCTCCACATTTTTAAGCAATTAAAGTTTAGCCTTTTTCAGCTTTGACGAAATCCTGTTTACACACAAAGCGTTTTTGTAGCTTCCCTTATATAACTCAACGAGTGTCTAATGAGTGTTTCCCCTAAACATGTATTCAGGAAGCTTAATGATACTTCAGGAAATAAATACAGACAGTGTTAGTGCATTTCCCTGTCTGTACAGGTGATGTTGCTCTCCTCACTCCTGTCTGCACAGGTGATGTTGCTCTCCTCACACCTGTATGTGCATCTAACGCAACCTGTAGATGTGTAATACTAAGGCAGGTGATGGAAAGAGTCTGGTCTGGTGTGTATGTACTTGCGCGTGTGTGTGTGTGTGTGTGTGTGTGTGTGTGTGTATGTGTATGTGTGTACGTGTGTATGTACTGTTCTATATGCTGCAGTGCCTCTTTACTCCCCCCCCCCTCCCTCTGTGTCTCTGTGTAAGCGGGGTTGTTTTGTTCTGGTTTTGTGATTTGCAGTACCTCATTGTGTCAGTGTGTGTGTGTGTGTGTGTGTGTGTGTTCCCATCAGACCATTTCCGATGGCACAGCAGTTTTCCCTCCACACTGGAGCCGACTGGCTGTTGACTTTCAGCATATGGCCATGGCCTTAAGTGTGGGAAATGATTACCCTTAATCTGGGATAATCCAGCATACTCATGGTCTCTTTGCACGCGGTGGGGGGTAGATTGGGATTGCAGCTTCCTGTGTGCCTGTGTGAAACTGGAGGTGTGTGAGTGGAGTGTGTGTGAGTGTGTTTTAATGCAGCTCTGTAAGACCTATGTCATTTCAGTGTGCATTTCATCCCCCCCTCCTCCTCTCTCTCCATCTCTTTCCTTTCTCAATCTCTCACGTTCTCCCCTCTTCCTTCCTTCTGTCTGCTTCCTCCTTCATTCCCGTGTCAGTTGAGAGCTATGAGATGTTGAGAAGCTGGTTTAGTGCATGTATAATTTATCCATCCTAAAGAAGATTAGATAATGATGCACTGCAGCTCCCACTGAAACGCACCAGCTGCCATCTTACTGTCGTCTTTTTGCAGCCAGTTTGACACGTTTCTTATACAACATCTTACTAACAACAACGCACATTTTCATCTTTTCCCTGAAGAGGAACTTTTAACAGAATCCTGGACAGAGCTATCTAGATACTCCTGAAGAGTTCAGACTAGGTATTGCCTCCACTACCTCTAAAACACACACACACACACACACACACACACACACACACAATAAACACTCTCTCTCCCACACAAACACAAACACATTTCACATAGCCAGGACTGTCAGGATAAGACTATCCTGGCATGCTAATCTGTACCCTGTTTTAGAAAGGGACACACACACACACACTAGAGGAAGTGCCCCCTGTGGTGCAGGGTGCCTCCTGATATGCCATTGTTGCTCCTGCTCCGCAGGGAGTGGCCCTCCCGTTAGATATTTCCAGCATGCTCCATGCCAACGTGCTGCCCTGAGCTACGGTACGGTGCGGTGGCCTACTAAACCCAACCAAGCCATGCCCAGTCATGCCAATTAGGCACTGTCAGCAGCGATGGGCGAAAGCAGCAACATGTCTCTCTCTCTCTCTCTCTCTCTCTCTCTCTCTCTCTCTCTCTCTCTCTCTCTCTCTCTCTCTCTCTCTCTCTCTCCCTCACACACACACACACACACTCTCTTTCTCAACGTGACCATGGCAACGTTGCCACAAGGAGAGCGTGTTTTGTTGAGTCACTCATGCAACTGGAGCAGCTGTGTGTGTGTGTGTGTGTGTGTGTGTGCGTGCGTGTATGAGTGTGTGCAGTGATGTAGAGAGATTTGTGTTTTCAGGCATGTAAAATGTCCTCTATAATGAGCCGCACTGGAGCCAGAAGGTACTTTAACTTCACTCGGCAGAACTGTATCAACAAAAGACCATAGTTGTGTGTTTGTGGGTGTTTGTGTGTGTGTATGTCAGAGAGAGAGAGAGAGAGAGAGAGAGAGAGAGAGAGAGAGAGAGAGAGAGCAATTCACCTAAAGGAGAAAGAGACAGAAGCAGAGGCAGAGGACACAACAATTCAATAGAACTGTATGAAGCCCTTTGACTCTCCTAAGCTTAGAGAACTGAGTTGTTACGTGGTAACGGCCGTGGTATGAGGGGTGGTGTGAAGATCTCTTTATCTCCAAATCCGATCCACTTCACTGGTCTGGAGTTGGTAGTGGAGGGTTTGCTGTGAAGATGATCATAGCAACAGTTATAATACAGTTATTCATTTGGCACACACACACACATTCTCATCTCTCTCACTTTGTCTTATGTACACATGCACACATTCCATCTCTCTTTCTCTCTCTGCTCTCTCTCTCTCTCTCTCGCTCTCTCTCTTCTCTCCCCCGCATCTAGAACTTGTTTGTGGGGCATGTTTTGGCTGGCACACACATGCGGAGATCGGAAGTCCCCACGGGAGGCCCTAATCAGCTCATCCATCTGTATTACTTCTCTTTCTCTCTCTCTCCCTCTCGCTCCCTTTCTTGTTTTCTTTCTTTCTTTCATGTGTCTGGTGGCTGTCCCTTGATTGTGGCAGGCTGTGACACATCCTCCTGTTGCTGTTAGCTCCCTCTGTTCTGCTAATATACAAATTGTATGTGGTTTGATGGAGTCATGTCATTTGGAATTAGTTTGGAAATGTTATTCTGTTTCTACTTGTTGTGTGCAAAGGGAGCATATCCTTTCTTCCCTTGGTAGCCATGTTTGCTTGTGGCGACCTTTTTCAGTGACCAGTGTGTAGTTCCCTCTAACACTACACTTTGACTGTGTTGACATCTGCTTATTATTATAAGATTATTTGGACCAGCAGTGATTTATTCCTTACATTGTATTACTTCCTTATTTTCTTAATGCCAACTTCTGTTGCACTGCATTCTACTCACCCAGCACTTTTGCACTGGACTGATCCACCCACAACCCACCTGTTAGCTATAGTGAAACAAGAAAACATGATCTAGCTTCAACCCTAGCCCTATCGTCTCCCTTTGTATTGGCAACACGATTGGAAGTGACACCATCCCTAATGAAAGAGCATAAATAATGAGTACTTTTGTGCTAATGAATGTTAATTAACCAAGATGTAAGAATCCATTATTAAGGGTTTCAAATATTAGGAGACTTCAAACAATTTGCCATGAAATAAGTAAATGTTGAATGAGAAAGTTACTTTCTGGGCCCGATGTAGGGCCTAACACACACAGACAGACATACACACACACACACACACACTGCTTGAGCTGTGTCCGGGATTTCCTGTCCTCTTAACGATCTAACATCATGACCTTTGGCCCTCTGGATGAAATCACAGTAACACTGTAATGTAGCAAAACAAATTGTCACAAATTGTCACTTCTCACCCAGAACCCCTAACGATGTGATCAATGGTCTGTAGCATTATCTAGGCTTTGCTGACAGTGCCTAGAGAAAAGATGTATGGGCTTATTGAGAAAGTCTGAGGTAGTCTGAGTGACATCACATTAAGATGACTAACTGACCTTGTCATAGTTCTGTACACTTAGGCAAATGATGTTGGGGTTAGGCAAAGTGTTTTAACAGGCCTACACATTTCTCTCTGTCCAGTTTCCCACAGGTCGACGTGCTGCTTGTGACATCTACTGGCATGGCGTCTCCTTCCATGACAACGAGAACATCGTCTCTGGACAGGTCAACAAGTTCCCAGGTGCGACCCTACTTCCCTGTCTCCTGGCGGAATGATGCTCCAGCACTGCTTCCAGGACTCTGTGTTGATTGAACTCTGAACTCTGCTGTGTTGTTATACTGCTCATACTGTTTTGTTGATGTTGATCACACTGGACCTCATGCAACCCAACTGACACAGCCGTATTAAGTGCCAACACTACAGAGATAAAAAGATCGAAGGTTAAGTTCCATGGCCTGGTTCTATGCTAGTCCATCACTGGTCCTATAGTGGTGTAAAACTGGTCTAGCATTATGCCTGTGCAGTTTCGTAGCTGGTCTTACACTGGTCTTGCCTTACAGGCCTGGACCTACATTTGCGTTGTGCTTCTGGTCCCATACTGGCCTTATTTATCCCATACCGGCCTTGGCTATCCCATACTGGCCTTGTCTATCCCATACTGGCCTTGGTTATCCCACACTGGTCTTGGCTATCCCATACTGGCCTTGGCTATCCCATACTGGCCTTATTTATCCCATACTGGCCTTATTTATCCCATACTGGCCTTGGCTATCTGATACTGGCCTTGGTCTTATATGGCTCCAAGGCTGATCTAATTCTGGTCCTCCAATGATTTTGTGCTAATGTTATACTGGTCTAATATTAGTCCTGTACTGGTCCTCCAATGGTCTAGTGCTAGTCCTCCACTGGCCTTATGCTTATTCTATACTGGTTCTCTACTTATCCTCCACTTATGATTATTCTCTACTGGTACTGTACTGAGGTCAGCAGGGTCAGCCCACTCTTGTCATGACGGAGAAACTCCAGCAGATTAGAAGGGCACACAAAACCAACCTCAGGCAAGAGGGCTCCACAAGGCCACCCTCTCTGAACTCTCTCACATGCTAAGAGTGACAGAGAGTGAGTGCAAAAGAGATAGAGAGAGATAGGGGTGAAGGGGGTTTGTATAAGCGGTTAAATTTAGCTCTCGCCCAGTTGCTGAAATAATTGGGAGTTAGGATTATGGCAAGGGCTAAGGTTATTCCAACTAACCCGACCTGTGGCCTTAATGAAGCTTTGCGTGCAACTCATGCCACCCTATGCATAAAGAGCTGGGTTTGGTCTTAGGGCCATTAGCACATCAGCAAACTTTGATAGCACAGCATGTGGCTAACTGGCTAACACCAGTTAAACACCAGCTTCTACAGCAGTGTAATAAGCTGATAAGACCATTTGTGTCATTTGTGTCAGTGTCATATATTACAGCAACTGTTCTAAGAGCTGTGGGCCATATTACAGCAACTGTTCTAAGAACTGTGTGTCATATATTACAGTAACTGTTTAAGAGCAGTGTGCCATATATTACACTAACTGTTTAAGAGCAGTGTGCCATATATTACAGTAACTGTTCTAAGAGCTGTGTGTCATATATTACACTAACTGTTCTAAGAGCTGTGTGTCATATATTACACTAACTGTTCTAAGAGCTGTGTGCCATATATTACACTAACTGTTCTAAGAGCTGTGTGTCATATATTACACTAACTGTTTAAGAGCTGTGTGCCATATATTACATTATAAAACAATTGGGTTCTATTGAATTATTTAGCTGTTTCTGATTGGACGAGAGACGTTCCATGAGTTGGAATATCCCAGGACATCCCAACTCGGACTTTTCACAGCTAATAATAAATCACTCCGCGATGAAACATTCTATAGCACGTTGATACAATTAAGCGATAACCGTTAATTCAAAGTTCTTATAATTCCAAAAGACGTTGACAATGGAACTATTTTTTTGTTGCGGAGAAACAATGGCGAAATAAAAATCAATAACTTCGTGTTTAAATGTTAATTGGTTGACTATAAAATTGTTTTATAAAAGCAATATAGTACTCGTGCGAGTGGGGTAGGTAAGGGATATTCCCACGGGTGTTGTTGCCTGCGCCACTCGGCCTCCGGCCTCGTGGCTACGGCCGAACACCACCCGTGGGAATATCCCTTACCTACCCCACTCGCACTCGTACTATATTGCTTAAGTAACTGTTCTAAGAGCTGTGTGGCATATAGTACACTAACTGTTTAAGAGCTGTGTGTCATATATTACAGCTGTGTTTGTAGCCCTCTTGAGCCAGGCAGTGTCTCAACCTGTGCCTCTAATTGCACCACTCTATTTCACCTTGTAGGCCTTAAGGCCTACAGCTACTATTGTGTACTTGCATTGGCAATTAGATCACTGTTGGCATTTATCATCCATATGGTTTGCATTTATTCCACCACTTTTAAGTGCATTTAGGTAAACCTATCCCCCAAACGAGCAAACACTTAAACACAAGGTCCTCTCTACCCCCATCCCTCAGTATTAGCCTTGCACTGTCTTCTGTTAGTCATGTCTTTTATGTGACACAATGAGCTATCAAACTGTCTGCGGATAAATTATGTATTGGCTCAAATAGAGGCGTTGTTGGTGTGTGTGTCAACAGTGCACTCACTGGGAGGAGATCCATTACTTAGCGGGGGAACATGTATAGAGTGGAACCATTTTACTAAGGCGTTGTTAGCATCATTAGCGCAGTTAGCGCCACTAAATCCTTTTGTGTCAGAGTGAGTCAGCTGAAACTGCACTTTGAGGCCTCACTTACTAAAGCCTCTTTCTGGATTGGCCTGATTATTGCCTCCATTGATCCCATGATGGTTGAACCTCAAAAGCTGTGAGCTACACGCTCTCCTAGTGTGAAAAAGATCCTTACAGATCCCTCACTTAGATGGTAACCAAAAGGTTCTTTATAGGTTACATAGACAGTTCAAGGCACGTCTGTAGTGAACCAATGGCTTTCTGCTTCAGGAGTGAAAGGGTCATTCAGAGGTGCATATTGCTAATAAAGCTGGTAGCCACTGAAGTCTCAGGTATCATACCAGGGTTCCTAAGTGAATCTACAAGTGTCTTCTTTCTTTGAAGACAATGAGGAGAACCCCTCTTGAATACTGAATACTGAGTATTGTTTCTGTAGAGGTGCTCCTGGGATAATTTTAAGTTGCTTGAGTTGCTGTGAACTTGAGTGTTAGCATCTAAACTTATGGCAAGAGGAAGGAATCACCGTGGTTAAAGCATGTGTGTGCAACACTAGTTGTAACGGATTGATCAGACATTCTGTGTGTTAGTCATGGATCACATCGTTCAGTCAGACTGTTTAATAATATGATCTGAACAGTCAGGTGATCTAGAATCATTACATATCAATCTCCAGAATACTACCGCAGATGAATCTAGAATAACAATACGGCAGATGAATCTAGAAACAGAACCAAACAGTCAGACAAAAGTAGGAAGGAAATTAGATGAAAGCGATAACAATTGTGACACGTGAGATATGAGAGTATAGCTGACCACCCCTGCTCTCTCCTCCTCTTCTTCTCCGCTTGTTCAGGGATGGTGGAGATGTTGCGGAAGATTAACCTGAGCCGTGCCGTGCGCACCATGCAGGAGCTCTTCCCGGAGGAGTACAACTTCTACCCGCGCTCATGGATCCTTCCGGAAGAGTACCAGATCTTTGCCACACAGGTAGAAACAAACAACAAGCCTGTGGATGTTTGTGTCAGTTCATCATTTGATTTCTGGAGAATAACATCAGTGCTGTCTGTGGAATAATATGGTGTCTTCTAAACGTGACGCGTGACATGTGAGCGTAAGAACACCAACACCGTAATGTGGCGTTATAACGCCTAACACTACTGTTATATACTGTACTGGACAGCTCTGTGAATGCTGCCGTGACACAGACAGGTTGTCTGCATGTTTAGAAGATGCCTTCAGTAATAATATCTTTGAGAGAAAGCCATCTAATCAGGTGTTCTAGTTGGTGGCAGAGAGGCAGTAACACCAGTCATCCTGGGCCACCACAGGAGCAGACGAGGACACGCTTAGCCCAGGGCCTCAGGGCCGGCCCAAAGCCCTTATTTACCATTCGGCCCGAATGCCAGCTCACTCCCAGTCATCCCCTGCCTGTTATGCTGTCCATAATCCCCTGTGCCAGCCGGCCTACAGAAGCCTGGTCCACACCACAGGCCTGGCGTCCTGTCCGTAATCCCCTGTGCCAGCCAGCCTACAGAAGCCTGGAACACACTGCAGGGCTGGGGAGAGCGTGGAAATGCCACTTCTCTCCTTATTCTCTCTTTCTTCTTCTCCCCTGTCCCTCTCCTTCTCTCTTATTCTTTCTGTTCTTGTCCTCTCTCTCTCTCCACACACTCTCTCTCTCTCTTACTTGCTCTCTTTCTGTTGTCTCTCCTCTTTTTTCTCTTTTTCTCACTCACACATTAATACACAAATCATGAGCCAAAGTTACATGGATTATGCAGTCATCAGTAATACACTGCAAATGAGAAGAGCTTAATATGGCACACACACACACACACACACACATCAAAGAAATTAGTGGAGCTGTGAAGAGGCTCACACGTCTAATCTCTCTGTCACTCTCACACACACACACACACACACACACACACACACACACAAACATGCTGACTCCTGTGGTCGGTGTTGTAAAGCGGTCAAGTGGTGCTGGTAATAATTAAGTGGGACAGAGATGTGCTTGTGAGAGCAGGCTAAGCAGGTTAGGCGTTAGCAGGTGGCTAATTGTGAAGGACAAGTGTGATAATGGCTGGATTTACTCTGTCAGGCTTCTCCCTAGAAACAGGGCTATTGATAGCTGGCCCAACATTTATTGGATATCTCAGTGGGGTAAGGTGGGAGCTAACATAGGTCCAGGGTGTTGAACGGAAGTGGATATGTGGGGAGGTGTTTTGTAATGTCAAGGCACAACCACAAGAGGGCACTAGGATTCTTTTGAACTTCGTCTTGGTGATGTTGAAACTGAAGAAAGACACACTCACGCGCCCACAGGTGCAAATTCACAACCTGCCAAAATTCCGGTGTGTTTCCTTTATCTGTTCATCACGAACATGCCCTTTCAGACTGTGTGTTGCCTTTATCCGTTCGTCACGAACATGCCCTTTCAGACTGTGCGTTGCCCTGTCCTTATTATGTTTGTTTCCATTAAATGCAACTTCTCTCAACTTCTGAGTTCTTCTGTTGATGGGCTAATGAAGTCAAGCCATTCATGTTTTAATTAAAAGTGGATTAAAACAAACACATAGTAGATGTTGTCATGTAATTGGCTTCACGCTACAGCCTCATTTCAGTCTGCTGTGACGGGAACGACTGATTATATTGTTATCGATAAAAGAAGTTACAAGAGCTCTGGAAGCTGCAGTGAGATGGGCTTTAAGCCAAGCTCTAGAAGTGTCAGTGTTGTCCTGTGGGGGGCAGTAGTGTGATGCAGTGGTGTTGAGGTGGCAAGGAATTGGCCCTGACCAGTGGAACTGAGACTCTGGGAATGACGCAGAAGTGGGAGACTTCTGCGTCATTGGGGTATGGGTTAATTTGGGCGGGCTTTGGGGGTATATTTAGCGTGGTGCTCTGGCGTAGCTCTCTCGCACACCAGACTACTCTTGTTTGCGAACGGTTACAGCATTTCTGGCATATTAGCTTTCCCTATCACTGCAAATGCCCACTGAATGCAGGGCCTCGAATCTTTGACTAAGAGTACAAGGACATGTGGAAGTTAGGGGTGGGCCTGAGAGGAGAAGGCTGTAGGTTTAACCTCATTCTTAGTCTACAGATTAAATGGGCTCTCCCCAGACTAAAGTCGGGCCACATGAAGTCACGTCCAGCCCCAAGGGATTAGCATGATGAGATTGTGTGAGATTAGCATGATGTAAGCATATTGTTAATGATGCTGAAACTGAGATTGTGTGGACTCTGGGACTGATGCACAGGACGTATGGTTTAAGGATAGGCGTATAGATGCATCACACACTCTCTGTCTTCTTCCATGTGTGTGTTTGCGTGTGTTTGCAGGTGTACGTGTTTCCCAAACTTCTCTTTTTCTGCTTTGAACAACCTCTCTCTCTATCAATCTCTCTTGCTCTCTCTCCTCCTTCATCCTCTCAGGCTGCTGAATCCCGTTGTGTTTTGTCGTTTCAGTCATGATTGCCTATCATCACTGTGATCATTAGTAAATTGTGTGAGAGTGAAAGACTGGCTTTGCTAGAACATCCACAGGCCTCCGCAGTGACATTGTGCCTGCTCTGATTGCAGCGACTCAGTCAAACAAAAAGACTTTTAAATTAAAGCTGTTTCTCGCTGGCTCCCTGCAGTGTGTGATTATATGAGAGGCCGTTGTCGAGAATCAGTGGAGTTGTTATTTGTGTTGTCTGAGAGGCCTACAGAGCTGAATAAATGTTTCTAATGAAACAAGGGGGAGGTTGATGGGTTTCGATCTTCACAGCATGGACGAGTGAGGCATCCTTATTGCAGTGCACCTGAGACAGGAAATGACATCATTAAACATGACTCACTCTAACTCTAGACCCAAATACAACATACATATAGCCCTAAATGTGTTCATTAGACATATATATATATATATATGGGAAGAAGTGTATGTCATCATATATATACTGTATATTCCCTATTCCTATATCTCCTTCCTTGTTTCTCATTATTTAGATGTTTAATTTGGGCGTTGACCCATCTTATATATATTTATAATGTATAACGTTATATATTACAATTTATTATTCTTTTCCTCCTTTCTTCTGTTCTTTTCTTTCTGATCTTATTTTCCCTCTGTCTTCCCTTTCTCTTCCTTTCTCTCATCTTTCTCACAATATGGCTTCTTCTTCTCCTCCTCCTCTTACTCACTTTATCTCTCTGTCCATCTCAGATTCGTCTGGCTAAGGACATTGATTCTTCCTCACCGCGACCAACCTTCATCGTCAAACCCGACAGCGGTTCTCAGGGCGACGGCATCTACCTGATCCGCGAACCGTCCGACCTGCGCTCCACGTCCACTGGGGCCATGGGCGGGTCCGGAGCGGTGCGCCAGGCCGTGGTGCAGGAGTACATCCAGCGCCCCCTACTGATCGACAAGCTGAAGTTCGACGTGCGCCTCTACGTCCTGGTGCGCTCCCTCGACCCTCTTGAAATCTACGTGGCCAAGGAAGGCCTCTCCCGGTTCTGCACGGAACCCTACCAGGAGCCCAGCACCAAGAACATGCATCGGGTCTTCATGCACCTGACCAACTACTCACTAAACGTGCAGAGCGGGAACTTTGTGCACTCCGACAGTCGGAACACGGGCAGCAAGCGCACTTTCACCAGCGTGCTCGGGCGACTGGGCGCCAAGGGCGCGGACGTCAAGCGCGTCTGGTCTGACATCATCGCACTGGTCATCAAGACAGTCATTGCCCTCGTGCCTGAACTCAAGGTCTTCTACCAGGCCGACATCCCGCCGGGCAAGCCAGGGCCCACCTGCTTTCAGGTGAGAAGTACACCTGTGTGTGTGTGTGTTTGTATGTGTGTGCTTTAAGTCTACTACTAAGCCGACATCCAGCAGGGCAAGCCAGGGCCCACCTGCTTCCAGGGGAGGTGTGCGTTGTGTGTGTGTTGTGTTACTATCCAACTATCAGTGGAGAGTGCCTGATAGGGTGTCTGTGTCAATTCGTTTACATTTCTCTCCGTGATGTTTGCATGTGTGCAGGAGGGGACATTGTAACGCGGTTCATAATCCAGTAACCCCAAAATAGGGCTGCAGATCTTTGGCTGTGAATACTCCCACTGCTTTCGTTATTACCTCCGCCAAGGAGGTTATGTTTCCGGTGCAGTTTGTTAGTATGCAAGTTTGTGACCGTAAGCAAGACTATTCAAAAACTATTAACTCGATTTCCATGAAACTTGGTGGAAAGGTGTAGCATGGTTAACCCATTACATTTTGGAGCGCATCTGACTCATGGGGCGGCTCCACAACAAATGGTTTGCGAGGTGCGGCATTTGGCCTTGACAGAGGTCTGCACTCTTTGAGTGCCCTTCTAGTTTCTTTTTTTATCCGTCATAAATTGTTGTTGGAAGGCATCAGCGAGAGACTGTTGTGTTTTCGCTAAGGAGTGTACTCTCTTTGCTCCACCTGGGATATGTCCGGGTGACGACAACGTGAATGAGACATCATGTCAGAAGTGTTTCCACTCTAGTAGCCAACAGGGGCAAACCAATGCCTGCAGACTCTACTTTGTTTGTTTACAGTCTCCTTGCCCTCGTCGTCGTACTGAATGCTAAATCCAAAATGTTCCCCATGTAGCGGATATTATAGATGGCGGTGCTTCTCTAAATGTGCTACTTTCTGTCTAGCTAGCGTTCGCCATTGTCAAGTTGGAGCTGAGATAATTTTGTTTTTAGTTTCCCCTCTATTGAACCGTAATGGCCGCACCAATCAGTTTGACACAATACCGTGTACTGTTGCAGTCCTAGTGTGTGTGCATGTGGACCTGTTCGTATCTGAAGTTGGTTTGGGTACATGCACTAAGTATGCTGACGTGTGTTTTGTGTGTGATCGTGTGTGTGTCTCGTCCTGTGTTGTGAATGTCTGTGTGTGTGTGTTCAGATCCTGGGCTTTGACATCCTCCTGATGAAGAATCTGAAGCCGGTGCTACTAGAGGTCAACTCCAACCCCAGCATGAGGATTGAACACGAGCAAGAGGTCAGATTAGCCTTTATCATCGTCTTCATCATTCTCATTGTTAATATAATTTTAGATGATACATGACCCTTTTTTTCCTGAAATTTTGCCTTTCATTGCAGTCTTGTCAGGCAGGTTCACCAGTGTTATAATTATACATTAATTAGATGATCATTCTGGGTCGATTCACAACAATTACATAATTATTTTCCCATTAAATCTGTTTTCATTATCTTGTCAGGGTCAAGTAATTCCCTCACGGACGTGATTAGGAGATAAAATCATTGTGCCAATCAGAGAAGCTGATACTGATGTCCAGAGATGTCTCCTCCAATTGTGTTGGCTGTTATTGCTGTGTGCAGGTATCTCCGGGGGTATTCGAGTATGTGCCGAGTCCAGTGGATGAGGAGGTCAAGGTTGGGGTCATCAGGGACACGCTAAGGCTTATGGACCCGCTGAAGAAACAACATACGTGAGTGATGATTTAACACACAAACACGCATACACAGGCACGCATGTACACACACACACACACACACACACACACACACACACACAGACACACATACAGACACACACACACACACACACACGCACGCACAAACACACACACACACACACACACACACACACACTCACACACATACAGACCCTCACACACACACACAGACACACAGATACACAGGCACGCATGTACACACACACACACACACACACACACACTCACACTCTCACACACACACACACACACACACACACACACACACACACACAGAGTGTCTCTCTCTGTGTGTGTGTGTGTGTGTGTGTGTGTGTGTTCATGTATGTGACTGTGTGTGTCTCTCTGTGTGTGTGTGTGTGTGTTCATGTATGTGACTGTGTGTGTCTCTCTCTGTGTGTGTGCGTGTGTGTGAGAGATTGTATGTGTCCAGTCTGAGCTCCCTGCATAAGCCGGTTAAATGGAAAAATGACAGTCCAGAAATTCTGTGATGGAATTTCACACTTGAGTGTGTGTGCAACCTTCTCTCTCTCCCTCTCTCACTCACTGTTTTCTCTTTCTCTGTCCCTCTATTTCTCTGCCTCTCTTTCTTTCTCTGTCTAATTCCCCTCCCCTCTCACTCTCTCGCACCCTCTCTCCCTCTGTCTCTCTCTCCCTCTCCCCTCTTTCTCTCTCTCTCTCTCTCTCCCTCTCTCCCTCTCTCCCCCCTTTCTCTCCCTCCTGTGACCTCTGTTCTTTTCCCACTCCTCCTCTCCACCCGTCATGCATCACTCCATCTGTTTTTCCTTCATCAGTCCCTCTCTCCATCTTTAAAAATGAGCGGATCATTTATTTCAACTTATTTCCATATCCATAACACACACACACACACACACACACACACACACACACACACACACACACACACACACACACACACACACACACACACACACACACACAGAAGCACAAACACACACCTCTGTTCCATTGTTAGTGGCGTATCATTTGGGGCTACTCCAGCAGTCCTCTGCCTGTCTACTCTATGGTGTGTATGTGCATCTGACTCATG
The DNA here is from genome assembly GCF_900700415.2 of Clupea harengus. Classification (NCBI taxonomy): domain Eukaryota; kingdom Metazoa; phylum Chordata; class Actinopteri; order Clupeiformes; family Clupeidae; genus Clupea; species Clupea harengus. Next base: position 12,239,056 of record NC_045163.1, on the reverse strand, counting down.
TGTGAATGTATCTGTGTGTGTGTGTGTGTGTGTGTGTGTGTCCAAATCCATGTACATATGTATGTTTGTAAATGTGTACTATTGGTACCACTCTGTTTGTGTGAAAAGTCAATTTGAATCTGAGGCTCTTTTGGGTACCATCCAGCCTTTGTGTGTAAGTGCGTCTGAAGCCCTTGACATATGGGGTGTGTTCACTGTTGTGTACGTGAGTCTGAAGCCCTTGACATATGGGGTGTGTTCACTGGTGACTGTATCCAGATGGTGTTCAACTTTATCATCGTATCAGATCGAACATTATCATTTCATGTTGCTTCAGCACATCTTTCTTAAGTGGTCCTGCATATCTCCAAAGATCAGAAATGTTCTAGAAAGTTCTGCGGCACCACTTGACTCATTAAGCGAGCGTCTGCGCTTTCGGGCCCGGGGGGGGGGGGGGGTCTTCTGATCGCTTCTCTTATCCATCCAGAGCAGCCAGAGGAGCAGGGTGATGCATCAGCGGCCGGGAATGACACAACAAATTAGACTAATGCGGCGAAGACTCCGCTCCAAGGGTATTTAGCTGTGATCGTTAAGAACACACACACACACACACACACACACACTCAATATTCTCTCTCATCCCCCCTCTTTGTCAGAGTTTTACCCCGTGTTCTGGAGGGAGTTAAAAGTTAGTTGGTTGTGTCAGGTGGTGGAAATGTGCTGTCAGTGTAGAGAGCAGTGTGTGTGACAGAGGTGTGTGTGTGTGTGCGTGTGTGTGTGTGTGTGTGTGTGTGTGTGTGTGACAGAGCAGTGCATCTGTGTGGGGGTGTGTTTGCATGTCATTAACTATGTGTGTGTGATTAAGCCTTCTATTGGTAGTTGTGTGTGTGTGTGTAAAATCAGGCTTGCTGTCATGTGTGTGTATCTGTATGCAATTGTGCTTGCTTTTGGTGGGGGTGGGGGTGTGAATGTGTCAGAATGTTTGTGTTTGTGCGTGTGTGTGCACGCGTGCATGCGTAATTTTGTGTTTGCTAGTGTGATTAAGCATGCTGTTGATACTGTTGTGGGAGGGTGTGTGTGGCGTGTGTGTGTGTGTGTGTGTGTGATCAAGCACACTGTTGATAGTGCTGTTGGTGTATGTGTGATTAAGCGTGCTGTGGTGAGTGTTGTGGGAGGATGCGTGTGTGTGTGTGTGTGTGTTTAGTGACTGTGGAATGCAAAGTGTAGTTGTATGTGTCTGCAGCTAATGCTAATTTGTTTAGCCATTAGGTCTGATGTACCGATAAGAAAAACCTAATCAGGGGGTCCATCCTTACGCAGAGAGAAAATGAAGATTAATCATGTCCCCGAGTTTGTGTTTGTGTGTGTGTGTGTGTGTGTGCCTGAGTTAGTGAGTTTGTGTTTGTGTGTGTGTGTGTGTGTGTGTGTGTGTGTGTGTGTGTGTGTGTGTGCTCATTAACGGAGGTGACTAGAAAAGGAGATTACCACAAACATTCACACACACACATGTGTACATAACACACATGCACACGACTATCCTCTGATCATCATTCAGTGAGCGCTTATGTTTGTGTCTCTATTTATGTGTGTGTGTGTGTGTGTGTGTGTGTGTGTGTGTGAGAGAGAGTCAGAGAGAGAGATAGATGGAGAGAGAGTGAGAGAAAGAATGAAAGGGGCATGGGGATAAATAGAGAGAGGAATAGAGGATGAAGGGAGGTGGAGAAAGATGAAGAAGGATGTAGAAAGATGAAAAAGGATTGCATTGGACGGACGAGTGTAAATCTTGTTTCATTGATCGGCTACGCCCCAGGCAACACTGAACAGCTTCAGTCCCCATCTAACCTCACCAAACCAGTACACATCTCTCTCTCTCTTTATCTCTCTCTCTCTGTCCCTGTCTCTCTCGCTCTCTCTCTTTATCTCTCTCTGTTCCTCTCTCTGTCTTTATCTCTCTTTATCTCCCTCTCTCTCTCTCTCTCTCTCTCTCTCTCTCTCCTTGTCTCTTATTGTTCAGTAGTTTTCCCCACCATGTGTGTAAGTCTTTTTGACTTTGTGCAGTCATGCTGAGCTCTCTCTCTCTCTCTCTCTCTCTCTCTCTCTCTCTCTCTCTTTCTACTTTCTTTACTGCTTTGTTTGTGTGTGTGTGTGTTTGTGTGTGTCTGTGCTATGGTTTAAGACGGTGTGTTTATCGATGTATGTTTGTTTGTAGTGTGTGTGCTGCGAGTAGTTTGTAATCACTCTAACTGCTTTAAGTGGTTGACCAGCACATGAACCCAGTGATGGCCCAGAAGCCCTGTCAGCAGCAGGTGCTGGGTTAAAAGATCAAGGATGTGTTTGTGTCTGTTTGCGTGTGTGTGTCTGTTTGTGTGTGTGCGTGTCTGTTTGTGTGTGTGCGTGTGTGTGTCTGTTTGTGTGTGTGCGTGGAGCAAATGGTATGTATGTATGTTCGCCCTGTGTGGCTGGATGAATGGTGTTATTGATGTAGTTCTATAGTTTGAGTGTGTGTGTGCGTCTTGCTCGTCCAGTACAGTATTATCACTCTAGCGGGGTGTGTTTGATGTCATTAACTGGTTTAAGGGATTGGCCAGTACTTGAACTCCCATGCCACCCATTACTTTTTACTGGGTGAGCTGTGTGTGTTTTGGCATGAGCATATGACTGTGAGTGTCAATGTGAGTGTGTGTGTGTGTGTGTGGAGGGGGGGGGTATATATGTCAGGCATCTCTTTACTAACTTCAGGGGTGTGTTTGTTGGTTGATCCAGCAGCCCCACACTTAATCACAAGTCACCTCCAGATTATTACAGATTATTATCACGACTACGGTGTGTGTGTGTGTGTGTGTGTGTGTGTGTGTGTGTGTTGTCCCCCTGGGCCCCTAGATTAGACTGGATTTACAGAGGGGGTGGTGGGCCAGTGAGTGTCATCAGTGCGTGTGTGTGTGTGTGTGTATATGTGTCAGGCATCTCTTTGCTAACTTCAGGGGTTTGTTTGTTGGCTGGTTGACCAGAAGATGAACCCACCATTGATCCAGCAGCCCCACACTTACTCTTAAATCACCTCCAGATTATTACAGATTATTATCAACACACACGCACTCACACACACGCACTCACACACACACACACACACACACACACACGCATACACACACACTCACACACACACACACTAGATGTTCAGCTCACAATACCCCCCTTTTTTCTCAACTCCACTGGTTACCCGTGTCATCACGTGTCCAATACAAACTCTTCACTACCTTTAAAGCGCTACATAATCTTGCCCCGACCCCCCCCAAACAGAACCCCCCCCCCCCCCCCCCCCCCCCCCCCCCACCCCTCCTACAGTCCCACACGCAGAGCTTAACACCCAGAGCACTTAAAGAGTCTTAACAGACTGACGCTCCATTGGACTTTTCTCCTGCCAATATGGCCCGAGTATGGTTTGTGAGGCCCGCTGCTACATCTCTTTTGCAGGCAGGTTGTGGTCATAACAGCCTAGAAACATACATAGACCTTTCATAAGAGGACTACGACAGCCTAGGACACATACATAGACCTTTCATAAGAGGAGTACGACAGCCTAGGAACATACATAGACCTTTCATAAGAGGACAACGACAGCCTAGGACACATACATAGACCTTTCATAAGAGGACTACAACGGCTCGGCTTACCCACAAAAGACAGTGAAGGGACTGGCGAAATACTGTACGATATCAACCATCATTGGCAGCTGCCACATTTGACGTAGACGTTGTTATCTACCCATAATGCTTTACTGTGTCTATACAGCGTTGTCATTTTCACACTAGAAGTTATGGCCTTGTATTTCTGTTTTGCACATGGGATAAATAGATCATCGATCAGTGTATCATAGATCAGTTGCTTTGGTGTACGTCTCTAATCATCCTTACCATTGTAAAAACAGTGAGTGCACTTCTCAGAACAGTTAGTACAAACAGCACCACACTATGGATTACCTGCAAAGGCACACACATAACTCGCTCAACATTACTAGTTAATGTCTCGAAAGTAAATAACTGTCACCAGATCAGTGTCACCCGAATGTTAAGTTCTTCTTTCATTGACTGGAACCAAGACAAAGTCAAAATGCTTAGCCATGTTGTCAGCCTAAAGTTGTGTTTCTATAAGTGTCATTCGTGTTTTACTGAGCTATTTGAGCTGACCCTCAGCGCCCCCTGCTGTCTGTGTAGTGGCCATGCACTGGCTGTGGGGAGGCTGCGGGGTGGTTCACTGTTAGTGATCTACACCTAGAGCGGGAGTGGGCTGTAAAGCCAGAGGATCTCTTCCCTCGAGAGACATTCCGAAACTCCCACTCTCGGTCATTCCGACACGCACTGATCCGCGCTCTCTGACACACACACACACACACACACACACACACGCACGCATCCTCTTCCATTCACGCATTTGCCTTACCTTCACACTCCAACCTCACTCTGTAATTGCCAGCATTTATCCATCTATGTATCCAGAACCAGTAGCCTCCTGTCCTCTAGACTCTCGTGTTGTTGGAGATGAATAGTAATGGAGATGTTATTTGCACTTCATTTGGTGGCCTTTCATGTTCCAGTGTGTATGAGCCCGGGCCGTAACATTCTCCTTTCTCTCCCACTAACTTATCTCCATACCAGATTATTGGAGACCGAACTGAACAAACTGAATATCATTATGTAGCAAGTCGAATGCTATTCATGACAGTGACAACAATTTCAACTCAGTGAGATACCACATGACGTAGAGGAATGAAGGAGCAAGGTGCAAGTAGGAACCGTTACAACAGTTGAGAAACAATGGGACAATCTTGCACGCAATTGTACAGTAATTCTTTATGAAGTAATGCTATCTATCTGTGTAATTGTGGTGAATCGATACCTAGATGTTTTGGGGGGTTAAGACTAAAAGCAGACAATTGTACCTACCCTTCTGTATGAATGTGCAAAATCATTTGCAAAATGTTTAAAAGAATGAGAAACTGCTGTTATGATGGTGTGGTGTAACAGATGATGTGGAGGTTGAACAGTTTTGAGAATTCTAATAGTGATCTGAGAAATGACTGTCTACATTGTGTGTGTGTGTGTGTGCACGTGACCTATATTGTATTTACATGCTGTACAGACAGAATGACAGAGAAAAACTGTAAAATGTGTGTGTGTGTGTGTGTGCGTGAAAAAGAGAGAGTTTGTGTGTGTCGATTCCAAGCTCTTTGCTTTCCATTGCTATATTAATCTAATGCTAATGTCCCTGTGCGGGGCTATTCCCTCGCTCATCCTTAATTCATGTTCTCCTTGGTGACCTTCAGTCCCCTCTTCTCTCAGTATGTGTGTGTGTGTGTGTGTGTGTGTGTGTGTGTGTGTGTGTGTGTGTCTCAGACGCTGGCCTGGGATCAGCACCTCCAAAATGAGACGCTTTCAGCAAAGCGAAGGGGTGTGACCAATTATCTCCTCCACTTCCTCTCTCTCTTTACTCTCTCCTTTCTTCTCTCTCTCTCTTTCTTATTTCCCTCTCCTTTCTGTGTTCCTTCTCTTGGCTTGTCCACTCAATATCTTGCCCTTCCTGACTCTCTCTGTCTCCCTCTCTCTACCTCTCTCTCTCTCTCCCTCCTTCTCTCTCTCTCTCTTTCTCCATCTATTCAGAGAGTCTTGGGTATGTTTTGTTGTTTATTTGTTTTGGTGACGAGACGGTGGGTCTCGGTTTTGTTTGGGGTTTTGTCTGTCGCCATGGTGACCTTTAGTTTGGCATTTACGTCTCTCGGACACATGAAGGGGGGTGAAATAAAAGAAAATGGGAAAGTTATCTGGAACCTCACACTGGGGGCATTTAATGAAGATATTAAATCTCATTTTCACACGTTTTGGGTTTTGATATAAGTGCATTGGAAAAGTGCAGTGAAGAAGGGGGGTGGGGGTGGTATGTGAGAGAGAGTGTGTGTGGATATGTGAGAAAGAACATGTGTGTGTGAGAGAGAGAGAGTGAGAGACATAACCAATAAGTGTAAAAGTGTGTGTGTTTGTGTGAGCGAGCGTGATTGAATATCTACAGAGAGTTGTCAAGGCCAAGACTGAAGTAGAGAGGAGGTGGTGTGGAAACACACACACACACACACACACACACACACACAAAGGATACACTGAGGAGCAATCAGAGATGATTGGTTGAAAGTGGCTTGATGGACTCTGTGTGTGTGTGTGTGTAGGTTTGTGTGTGTGAGTGTGTGTGTGTCCTATAGCCATCTATAGCTTGGCTCAGACCCAAATTCTGAAGCATGCCGGCGGTTTAGCAGACATCAGTCAGGGTGGCAGGAACAGACTGGAGAGGGGGACGGAAACCTAAGTTTAGTTTCCGCTGAAAGGCGCCTAATTAGAACATTCTGTGTGGAATGATGGATCTTCGCGTCACATAGTCAAACCGTTGCTGTCTGGTTGCATGAAAGGAAATAGAAATATTTTACCTAAAGCAGCCCCTGGTCATTCTGAAAATGTTTCTGTTGTGATGTGATTGTCACTGGTCACACTGGAACATAAACATCAACTCTCTGGTGATGTGCTGGTGTCATTCTACCAATTATAGGTACTAGTCACAGACCTTACAATTTTAGCTTATGGATGGTATTTGCTCACACACACACACACACACCACACACACACACTCCACACACACACACACACACACACACACACACCATACACACACAGGAAAACCCATTTTAGGTGCCATCTTTGCAGTAAATGCAGTTCTGTGCAGTAAATGCAGTTCTGTGCAGTTCCGTTCTGGCATCAGTTAGGGGTTACGCTTGGAATGTTTCAAGCATTGTGTGTATTTGTACGAGTGTGTGTGCGTGTGTATTTGTATGTGTGTGTGTGTGTATTTGTACATGTGTGTGCATGTGTATTTGTATGTGTGTGTGTGTGTGTGTGTATTTCTATGTGGGTGTGTGTGTGTCTGTGTGTATTTGTACATGTGTGTGTTTGTACAGAGGACTGCGTTTCTGTATGCTAAATGTTGTGCTGTTAAACAGATGCTTCAGTCAGTACCTGACTATCTCACAAATACACATATACACCCACAGAGAACTCTGTATAGTCACATTCCTTGCACCTGACTTACTGGTTGCACCACCTGACTTTTTCCACTTATTTCAAATTAAACAGGCCTCTAGTTGGACGCCTGAGTTCAAGTTCAAGTTCAAGTTCAAGTTCATTCATATAATATTTTGATATAAATAACATTTCACTAGTTTCACATTGGTTGTACCACCTGACATAGAAAGTGTACCATCTAACTAGGAGTTGAAAGTAGCTATTTTTATCAAAATTTGAGAGAAAATTACAAAGTCAGTTGGGGTCCTCTGGGTGATGCAATAACCTGTTTACTATTATTGACATTCCACTTCAGAATAAAAGTCACATTGTTACGGTTGTGCCACCCTGACATTTGAGAACATACAAATTGCTGGACAAAAGTTTTTCAATTATCTTAACTACATCAAAGTATTGATATTTGTAAAATTTGATTTATTTTAAAGGTTTCAAACATAAAATCATGCCACAGTATTTTACTTTGAATTTATTATCACTGAAACACTATTTTTAATACTTTTCTAATTCTGTTCATTTGCACGGACGTGGCGCCACCTTACATTTGGGGGATTTGAGATGGCAAAACATAAAATAATATATTTTTTATAATTTACTGAAAATGTATTCATACTAAATAGGTTTTATAGAATACATTAATGCATGTCATGAATTGATTCAAAGTTAACTATTTAAAAAGAAGTGTGTGAGGGGGAGAGAGCTGTCTTCATGCAGCATATTTCCTTATCCCTAATGATGATCACCCTCTTCCATCAGTTAGATATCAATGGAAATCAATATTGAAATGTGTGTGTGTGTGTGTTTGTTTGTCTGATAAAAAGACTGAGAGATTTTTGTCAGTGTTGTTAGGGTGGTGCAGAATATGTATCTGTGTGTATTTGTGTCCTTGTGTGTAGGTAGGTGTGTGTGTGTGGCCATGTGTGCAGGGGTGTGTGTGTGTGTCAATGTGTGTAGGTGTGTGTGTGTATGTGTATGTGTGTGTATGTGTCCATGTGTGTAGGTGTGCGTCTGCCTGTTTGCTTAAAGTCTATTCTAATGTCTGTATCACCCCTCTCCCTTTCTCTCTCTCTTTCTGTCTCTCCCTCCCTTCACTGTTTCCATGACGACAGGGGTGCAGAGCAGGAGGATATCCTGGTGGAGGAGGGCTCGGTGGAGAAGGCGGGGCCTGAGGACCACGCCCTCCCCTCTCTGTGCCTGAAGCAGGTCTTCCCCAAGTACACCAAGCAGTTCAACTACCTGAGGATGGTCGACCGCATCGCTACCATCTTCCTCCGCTTCCTCGGGGTCAAGGGAACCATGAGGATGGGACCCACGGGCTTCAGGACCTTTATAAGGTACACACACACACACACACACACATATATATATATATATACACACACACACAGTAATACACATGCTCACACACACATACTCACATATGTATGCACATTTATTCATGCCTACACAAGTTTACTTCTGCAAAAACAGATGGTTGTGTGTGCGGCGTACGTAGCCAGCTGACTTTACAGAGTGAAAGTGCACACAGAGCACTTGTTTCTCCCTGTCTACAGTGTGTGTGTGTGTGTGTGTGTGTGTGTGTGTCCTGCAGGAACTGCAAGCTGAGCAACACCAGTTTCTCCATGGCCTCTGTAGACATCCTCTACATCGACATCACGCGCCGCTGGGCCGGCATGCTGCCCGACTCCAGAGAAGCAGGTAACGCCTCCAGCCAATCAGCAGCCCTCACAGCACAGCCCACCAATCCAGAGACAGGAGGCAACATTCCAGGGCCAATCAGAAGCCCACCAATCACCTCTAGTTTTCCTCTCCTTTATTTAGCTTTGTGCTTTCATGGCACCTCACTGGGAAAGCCTCCTCCAAATGACTGAATCATTGCACACAATGGGCAGGCAGTGCAGTCAGCCAATCAGCGCCTCTCACCACACATCCAACCAATCACCACAGAGTAGACAACATAGTCAGCCAACACATGCCAACTATCACGAAAGATCCAGCTAATTACTCAACAGTAAGGTGTCTGTCTGCGTGTGAATGATTTAATAGTCACGTGTGTGTGTGTGTGTGTGGGTGTGGGTGTGGGTGTGGGTGTATGTGTGTGTGTGTGTGTGTGTGTTCAGAACATGCTGCTCTATAAATGATGGGTGTTGTAACTGAGATAGATAGGCCAGAAGGGTCACGCGCGCACACACAAACACACACAAACACACACACACACACACACACACACACACACACACACACACACACACACACACACACACACAGACACAGACACAGACACACACAGACACACACACAGACAAGTGATGGTGCAGTAATTAATTCAGAATCTCACCTTCTGCAAAAACAGATGGTTGTGTGTTGCCTGCTGCCACTGCCACTTTCAGAGAGCAACTTACAAAAGTTTGTCTTTTACTTTTAGTTTATCTCAATCAAAGTTTCTCTCTTCTCTTTCTCGTTTTCTCTTTATGTGTTTTAATGGTGTAATAGTGTAATGAAGTCAATGGTTACCCTCTCTCTTCCTCTACATCTCTTCATCTCTCTCTCCTTCTCTCCATCTCCTCTTCTGCGCCATCTCTACCCATCCATCCCTTCTTCTACATCCCTCTTTTCCTCCCCATCTCTCTCTATCCCTCTCTTTGTCTCTATCTCTCTCTCTTCCTTTCCCTCTCTCTTTGTCCCTCTCTTTCTCTCCATCCCTCTCTTCCTCTTCCTCCCTGGTTTAATGTTCACCTAGCCTACTTCTCTCATCATGGCTGTTTCCTCTCCATCCCTCTCTTTCTCTCCATCCCTCTCTTCCTCTAGCCTACATCTCTCATCATGGCTGTGTTTCCTCTCCATCTCTCTCCCTTGCTGTCGCTACTCATCTCTAGCCCTTTTATCCCTTCGTTCATCTCTCCCCTCATCTCTCTCTCTCCCTCTCTATATCTCTCTCTCTCTGTGTGTGTGTGTGTGTGTAGCAGAAGTGTGTTTAGGTGTTTAGTCTTGCCTCTTCTGTCCTCATCCACCCGTAACTAAGCACCTGTTCAGTCACCGTGGCAGCTGTCACCTTGGAGATAAGGCCACTGATCCCGCACACCATCCCTCCGTGCCATCACCCCCCCCCTCCTATCTCTCCTCTGCCCCTCCTCTCCCCACCTCTTTCTCTCCCTCCATCTTCTGTCGTTTCACACGTTGATGCTATTTCTTCATCCATCTTTCCTCTACTCAGCTGTTGAGTGCCCATCCTCTCCGATCCCCACCCCTGCCTCCTCCCGAGGGCCGCCTCACGGACGAGTGGCTCATGGACCACCTTATTACTCATTACGCTTTACAAATCACATGGCAAAATAACCACACCAACCTCACGCTCATCCTCCTGTGGTCTACTTCTCAATGTCACGGAGAAAGCGGGAACATTTGGAAAGCTTCCTGTGACTAGTTATTAAAGGGCTCTCTCTAAAAATGCTCTTTCTGCGGCTTGTGATTGGCTAGTAAGCCTCTGACTTCCTGCTGTGGGTGGTTCAGTAACCAGATGACCTTGAGCGGCCGCTCTGTTGCTAAAGATGCTAGTCAAACACTTCTCTCTCCAGAGCGTGATGTTTAAAACATGACTCGGCAGCCTGAGGCCATGATCATGTGGAATTATGCCTGACACCTATGGCGTGTGCAGGGGTGATAGTGCTGCATTAATAGAGCTCTTCCTGCGGGCTCTGACTGTTCTCTCTGGTGAAGCCATTATGAACAGCCGACTGCTGGAAATAATACTCATTATACAGGCATATATCACGAGAGGCATTTCATATTCGAAAGTCTTTGTGTATGGTGGCTGTTGGACGACACACTATGGCTCCAGCCCCGTATGGAGGGCGACTGGCTGATCATTCATTCTCATGTGTCCTGCCCTGTCCCTCTCTCTGGGGGAGTGTGATCATTCATTCTTATGTTCTGCCCTGTCCCCCTGTCCCTCTCTCTGAGGTAGTGTGATCATTCATTCTTATGTCCTGCCCTGTCCCCCTGTCCCTCTCTCTGAGGTAGTGCTGATCCCCATCAGATCCATCTCAGATCCAAACCCTGAAATACAACCACTAGTCTTGTACTTCCTCTCTCCTTCTTTCTCCAGCTCATTCACTCTTTTCTTCCCATTCCTCTTTCTCCTAACCCCCCCTCTCTCTCTCTTTCTTTCTCACTATCTCCCCCCTTCTCTAACTTTGTCTCCATCTCTTTGATGATGATGATTAATCAATAAGTATACATAGGTGGCAGAAAAAACATCTGTACACCCTGGGGTGGTCGCTATGTAAATGCATTTTTGCCTCTGAGTATAACCAGTACAATAATGGACATGGCACCATTGCAATCATGTCTTTCTCTCTCTCCCTCTCTCCCTCCCTCCCTCTCCCCGTCTGTAGGGATGACTCTGCAGGCGTTTGTGGAGTCCTTCTTCTACCTGGCGGGCCGGCGCTTTAAGTCCCTCCCCCTGAGGGAGCAGGTGTCGTCACTGCTGGAGCAATGTGAGGCTGCCCTCGAGGGGCAGGGCCAGGATGACAAACCACGGCCATTGAGGGTTAGCCACGCCCCATCCACCAACCCCGCCCTAACCAACTCACCAGCACCCGCACGGCGTAACCACGGTTACCGGCTACACCAGACACTGCGCCCGTCTGCGAAAGCAAACCCAGAGCACTGAGCAATGGATAGAAACACACAGACACAGACAACCCCAGTGACTGGTGGAGCAGAGTGAAACTCTTATAGACCTGATTGCTTTATATGTCTGATAGGAAGTGTAAGAGTGTGTGTGTGTGTGTGTGTGTGTGTGCATGTGTGATTTTACAGAGGGGCGGAGGAGGAGAAAGTGAAAGCTTGCTTTTGGTTTCTAAAAATCTCTCTTTCCAGAACCTCAGCAAAGAAGAAAATGTTCAGTTGTGTTTGGGGGGAATATTTATAGGAATGTGGGTGTGTGTGTGTGTGATCACACAGGCGCTGTCTTCAGGGAAATCTATGGATCTTTAACTCGCCACATTATTCACACACACACACACACACACACACACACACACACACACACACACACACACACTCTTTTCCCTCTCTGTCACACCAAGCTTTCTCAGCTATTACTATGTGCTTGTGTGACACCGAGGTTTATTTGCACTGCCCTCCTCTCAGTATTCCCTTCACATGAGTGTAGTATTCACGACACTTGAGTGATGTGTGTGTGAACCAATCAAGGGCATGCTTAATTTCCACCCCTCCTGGCTCAACCAATCAGAGCTTGAGTAAGAACATTAGCATTATCCCGACATATGCCGTGATCCTTTGACTTCAGATCTGCAGCTACACTGACAAAATGGCCACCTCCGTTACGGACCGGTGTGATCGTCAGGCACCACTTCAGTGCCCTAAGTGTTTACCTATTCTAATTTATATTCTATAGATTTCACTTTATTTTCTTTCTATTTTGTGAGATATTGACTTTTTTTATTTTCACTTGAAAACTAGCATGTCACTCTCTCTCACACACACACACACACAGTAGGCGCAATCAAAGAGATCTGCTGTGAATCTGATCTGGCCTAAAAACAACAGAACCGTTGCGAGTAGAAACACACTCCAGCATGTTCGCAGACTGCAGCCGGCTCTCAATCAGATCCACTGCAGACCTGGGCCAGCACTGGGCCACATCTGGTTCAGAGTGTGCCTGTATGGGGGTCAGTGGCCCAGCTTAAGAGTCTCCCTATTAATCGGGTTTGAGACGGTCTTACAGGATTCCATCCATCAGGTACTACTGCAACTACTTCAACTCGGCTGGACTGGGACTGATGGGCCTCAGAATAAACAGTATATTACCAAATGAATATAAACAAGTGCGTGTGTGTCTATTCATTTTCAGTGTGTGTGTGTGGGTACTTTTATGTGGATACCACAATACTAAACATAACATATCCTTGTGTAGGGGCTTTTATAGTGAAACTAGTTATACCCCTTTATTATTATACTGGGGCGACAGTGGTTCAGGAGGTAGAGAAGTCGTTTAGTAATCAGAAGGTTGCTAGTTCGATTCCCACTGTCGAAGCGTCCTTGAGCAAGACACCGAACCCCTAATTGCTCCTGATGTGCAGTGTGCCATCAGTGTAAATGTAAAATGTGTATACATTGTAAGTCGCTTTGGATAAAAGCGTCTGCTAAATGACTAAATGTAAAATGTATACTAGTGATACCCTTTTATAGTTAAACTAGTTAATACTAGTTATATGTTTATAGTTGAACTAGTTATACCCTTGTATAGTTATACCCTTTTATAATTATACTAGTTATATGTTTATAGTTCAACTAGTGATACCCTTTTATAGTTATACTGGGGATATCCTTTGATAGTTGTTCTCCCTGCATTTAATTATGTTGTTCTCCATTTCTTTCTTTCTACAGGTCTTTCTCTGTTTTTCATTCGACACTGTCATTTTATGTTGGTGAAAAACCTGGGAGAAGTGTGTTATATCGTGACACCCAGGATGACACACACACACACACACAAGTGAAGAGAGAAGAGACTGGTGTGTAAAATAGCTAAATAAAACTTTAATCATTCTAGTTGCAAATGTACATAAATTGCACAGCCACGTTTTCTCGTCTGACAAAGTCTTCTGTACATTATTGTTTAATAAGCAAGTCATCATCGTCCTCCACTGAAGTGGAATCCACCCAATACATTACTGTCCACATACTTACAAAAGTATTTTCTACAAGGATTATAAAACATATAACATCTGTTACTTTATTCATAGATTTATACTTTTTGACAAAGCTAACCTTTTATATCTGCAGTAGAGGATAGAGTCTGTATTACCATGGAGATATATGAATATTTTCTCACGTTTTTTTTTAATTTGTATTATTATTATTATATATTCCTATTCTCAGTCTGTGACATTACTGTATGAAGGCATGATGTGCAAACAGAATTTTTTTTTGGAGGAAAAAAAACAGCCACTGACACACAACTGTTAGAAACCAGCCCGTGTGAAAGCAGGAGGCATCAGTGAAACTCGTCTATCAAAGACTCCCACTGTGCAACGAAACAACCTGACCAGAGTCAACGGGGCGAGTGGGGTGGGGTGTGGGTTTAGGGATGGGGGCTGGGGTGGTTGTTCTGCCGCTGACGTTCCTTATGCCCTTGGCTAAGGTTCTTTGAAGAAGAACGCCAAAAGTTGCAGACTTACAATCTCATTCATGTCCATCAAAAAAACCTGAACCAAACAATAACATTCAACCAGTTTAGGCATTCCATAGTCTGTTACTTGAACCCTCTTGAGGTTGCTGTTTTCATGTAATCCTGAACTGGTTTCAGACCAGACAGAATTTGCTAAATCAGGGCATGTCTTCCGACAGTCTTAGGGATGGACAGAACTGTCAAAGTGTGTACGGAGAGAAGAGAGCGAGAGCGAGGACTGCCTGGGAGCAACGCTGAAAGGAAGCAAGACTCCTCCACAGCTCCTCACACATTCAGTCTTCCCTTCGTCAGCCCCAAACGAAGGCGCTGCAAAAGCCGCCATGCAGAACTGATTTTGCAAATTCAAGGATTTCCCTTCCCTTAATTCTCTCTTATTCCGACAATATTTCATGGAATCTCTGCATTATTTGCTATTGCTTTTATCTTATTTTTCAATTCACCTAAATTTGAACCGCAATTTCTGAGAATTCAGTCAGTCATTTTTGGCCGCAACGATCACAGCAAACCCTTGCAAGATCCTGGTAGGACAGGAGCAGTGTTAAGGAGCCCTGTTCTGACTGTAGCTGCCAATGGACCGGGCCTGACCCTGTTCTAGTGTGGAAAAGTTACACAGGTTCCTACAGCCAGATCTATTTCAAAGCCATCTATTTGGGACCTAAGACCTGATATCATTTGATAACAAGCCAGTCAACAAGCATAAACAAGGCCTCTGCCTGTCATTGTGTTTTTTGTGCTTATGTTTATCATCTGACATCAACTCATCTCTCGAGTTCCCTGGATGACTCATGTCCTTCAAGCCTCAGCGCCCTCTCAGAGGCGGGGCTGGCTGCTGCAAGAGAAAACTGAATGTTGGCAGGAAGGTAAAAAAAAAAAACAACAACAACAGAAGGTTACTGGGTTTGAGAGTCCTACACAAACAGCAAACCTCAAGTCAAAAGATACACCAGGGCTATTTACATTAACAGAGCCCTCAGACAGGAAACGACTCTGAACTGAAGCTGGCTCGGACTGAGCTGCTGTCTAGGGGTGCTCAGCTACAGGAGTCAGTGTTGGTGTCTAAGGGTCTTCAGCTACAGGAGTCAGTGTTGGTGTCTAAGGGTGTTCAGCTACAGGAGTCAGTGTTGGTGTCTGAGGGTCTGAGGGTGCTCAGCGACAGTAGGATTCAGTGTTGGTGTACATTTACAAACAGAACCCATATGGGATCTGGGGAGGCCTCGCTCGCTCGCTCGCCTGGCCCAGTGAAAACCCAAACAGTACTGACTCAGGACCAGTTATGGCCCTCTTGCGGAGTCCTGGGCAGATCCATTCCAGTGTCAACTACTACACAGGAAATAGCATAGACATATTTTTATTCATATTTACATACATACTCTGAGGCCTTTTGCACTGAAATAAACACACACACTTGTTTACAGGTCTGGCTTTGCAGTGGATTATCATGGAAAGAGAAACACTCTTAACACACGTGGTCCTCACTGGCAACAGAGGAAGCTGAATGGCAACGGTGCTGTCAGTCACCCGCAGATCAATACAGATGCTGATCAATACAGATGCTGATCAATAGGCATGCACATCTCCACTGGTTGTCTGTCTTGTCTGTCTGTTTGTCTCGTCCACATTGTAAATAAAAAAAAAAGATATAATACAAACAAATACAAAGTAAAAATGCTGAAATGTCTACTGGACATGAGGACATAAGTGAATGGGGTGGGGGTGTCAAACTAACACCAGTGTTGGTTTTCAGAGTGGAGTGAACATCCAGATTGTTTAAGGGAAGGAGAGGGTGGGATGAGAGGCAATGTAGAAGATGAGGAAATGAAAAGAGCAGAAATAAAGAGAGAGAGAGA
>NC_045163.1:12195133-12215007 GCF_900700415.2 Clupea harengus | reverse complement strand
TCATGCTTCAATCACAAAGGGAAGGGAAATCTCAGGGAGAGACCGAGAGTGTGTGAGAGACAGACTAGCCTACGAGTATGACAGAGACATAGCCTACTGTGTGAGAGAGAGAGAGTGTGTGAGACAGAGCCTACTGTATGAGAGACAGAGTGTGTGAGAGACAGACATAGCTACTGTATGAGAGACAGAGACATAGCCTACTGTGTGGGAGACCGAGTGTGTGAGAGACAGAGACAGCCTACTGTATGAGAGACAGAGAGTGTGTGAGAGACAGACATAGCGAGAGTGTGTGAGTGGCAAAGCCAGACCATACTGAAATATACAGTAGGACATTACACACACACACACACACACACACACACACACACACACACACACACACACACACACACACACACACACACACACACACACACACACACACACACACACACACACACACACACACACACACACACGCCCTGAGTAATACTGTAATACTGGGGGAACCATGTGTGTTCACTACCTCAAACATAAATATGCAATGGCAACTGAGATGTTTACCATAAATCTCAAGCGTCACTGTCCAAGTGAAAGTCTTTCAGTGAGTTATCGTGCGTGTGTGTGTGTGTGTGTGCGCGTGTGTGTATCGTGTGCGTGACCTCCCTGAGTTCTGTTACTACACGTGAATCCCTCAAACTGGCCAAATCGATCAATCACTGCCTGGAGGGAAACGCAAAGAATGATGGGAGTGGAAATGTCCTTCCTGTCCCCTTCTCCACACTGTTGCCGGAGGTAACGACTGCCATCGGCAACCATTCGATCAACCACCCCCTCACCCAAACTGAACATTATGACCCTGAGTGCAAACTGATTTGTATCTTGTGTGTGTGTGTTTGTGTGTGTGTGTGTGTGTGTTGTGTGTGTGTGTGTGTGTGGTGTGTTTACAACAAGCTACAGTAAGTGCAGTATCACTGTTACAAAGTTATACGTTCCAGGAAACACAAAAATCGAATATAATCACCAGCCTCAATAAGCATGCATGCACACATGCACACAGACTCTCTCTCTATCTCACACACACACGCACACAGTTCATCTGCCTGTTGCCGTTTTGTCTGAAAACAGAGCCCAGGAAGTAAGTCTTCAACTCCTGACCCCCATGTCTGCGAGTCTAGATCCAAAACCAGCTGTGTGTGTGTGTGTGTGTGTGTGTGTGTGTGTGTGTGTGTGTGTGTCTATGGAATAGGCTGTAAAGTTTTTCTTTACAGTGAGTGAGTGAGCAGAGCAGAGCAAGTAAAGGACTTTATTTTGTGTGTGTGTGTGTGTGTGTGTGTGTGTGTGTGTCTGCTTTATTGTGTGCCTAGTTATTATCCCCTCAATGAGGGCCATAATTGTCCAGCATACAGTAGCATAATCACTGTTATCACAGGCTACCGCTGTAATTTCTTTAATCAGCCACCACAACATGACTGATTTTAGACAGCCAATACACAAGCTATGTTTCTCTTTCTCTCTCTCTCTCTCTCTCTCTCTCTCTCTATTGTGGATAGAGAGAGAGAGATACTGATAGATATATGAAATGTATGTAACAATGTAATAGTTTGATCTCTATGTGATATTTTACCTGTTTGCGGTGAACACATTGGTTGGTCTATGTGCTGTGAGTGAGTGTGTGTGTGTGTGTGTGTGTGTGTGTGTGTGTGTACCTGTTTGTGTTGAGCACGTTGTTTGGTCTCTGGGCTGTCCCCTTTGGAGGAGGAGCCCTGTTGCCGTAGTCGTGCCCCACTGCTGCCTGGCCAATCAGGCGAAGACGATGACATCATGCCGCCGCTGGAGGGGCGTGGGTAGGGGGCGGAGCAGAGCATGCTGGGTGGGGTGCGTCCGCGGGTGGCGGTGAGCGGCGGCGGTTGGTCGATCCGTCTCTGGGGACCGCCGCTGTTCTGCCGTGGCACTCCTGATTGGTGCTGGGAGTCAGCTGACAGCTGCCGGCGAGTGAACTCACCCGACCGACGCCCACCCCCGCCTCCAAACTCCTCCCCCCCACTGCTCCCGGCCCCTCCTCCATGATTGGCCAGCCCGTGTTTCCCGGCCGCTACCAGCCCGTCCTCATTGTTGCTATGGGAACTGACCGAGCTGTGGCACTCCGACCCCGAATCCCCCATCGCCGTGCGGGGCGACACCGGCAGCCCGGCCGCCATCTGGTACACGGGGTTCTGGAACGACAGCGGCGCCAGCAGCTGGGCCGGCCTACCTGGACCCCCTACGCCAGTCACGCCCGGCATCCCCTCGCCCACCCCGAGTCCGCTGGGCAACTGCCCCGGCCTCCGCAGCGTGGGACCCCCCGGCAGGTTCCCCTGGGGGGTACGGGCGGACCAGGGCACCAGGGCTCCCTCTATGAGGCCGTCCAGAGAGCTGTTTCCCTGGGGAGCGTCCAGGCTGCGCGAGGCCTCCTGGAGGTCCACCATGGAGAGGCTCTTGCCCCCGCTGCTCAGGCCCAGCTCGGGCTCGTTGGCCTCCGAGTAGCTGGAGCTGCGCGCCGGGGACGGCTGGATGCCCGAGCCCCGCGTCACAAAGAACAGATCCTTATTCTCCGGGGTCGGAGACGGGAGACGAGTGAAGTCCACCAAGCTGAGGAAGGGAGGGAGGGAGAGAGAGGGGGAGGAAGGGAAGGAAAGAAAGATAGAGAAGAAGGGACATAGAAATGATAAATGTCAAATTCGTATATTTTCAAAATGTTTTGCAAGTGTGTATTTTGCCATGTCCAAGAAGTTCCCTGAGCTGCACTGCACTGTCAGAGAAAGAGGGAGAAAGTGATGAGAGAGAGAGAGAAAGTGATAAAAGAGAGAGGGAGAAAGTGATGAGAGAGAGAGAAAGTGATAAAAGAGAGAAGGAGAAAGTGATGAGACAGGGGGAGAGAGGGAAAATTGATGAGAGAGGGAGAGAAAGGGAGAAAGTGATGAGAGAGAGGGAGAGAGATGGCCTCCGTAATGGCAGAGGTGATAATCTCCAGACTCTGGTATCTCCTAAATAAATATGACTGGGGATGAAAGGGACAGAGAGACTGAGTGAAAATATGACACATTTAGCACAAGTGCTAGTGGTAGGAAACTGTTATCTATTGCTGGTATGGCTTGTAAAGCATGCTCTACATAGGCCTGTCAGTGCAGTGGTCAGATCTGCCTATAGGCCTCTCAGTGCAGTGGTCAGATCTGCCTATAGGCCTGGTCAGTGCAGTGGACAGCTCCACCTATAGGCCTGTCAGTGCAGTGGACATATCTGCCTTTAGGCCTGATCAGAGCAGTGGACAGTGGCTGCTACAGGGGACACCCAGCAGAGTTTGAACTCATTAAAACAGAGAAGAGGAGAGGAAAGGAGCAAAAGAAAGAAAGAATAGAGATTTTTTCCTCCTCTGCCAAAGCGCCAGTGAATGATTGCCCTCCTCCTCCTCCTCTTCGCCTCCTCTCTCACACTCCTACTGAGATGAAGAGCTCCTGGAGCTCTCTTGACTTTTTCAGCCTTGTGATTCTCACCGTCTCTCTCTCTCTCTCTCTCTCTCTCTCTCTCTCTCTCTCTCTCTCTCAGAAGTCTAGAGACACACACTGAGCTGTCTGGAATGGGAGACAGACACACAGTGGATGCAGGAACCTCTCACAGTGATGGAATCTGTGTGTACATGCGTGCGTTTGTGTGTGTTAACACCTCTCGTGTGTGTGTGTGTGTGTGTGTGTGTGTGTGTGTGTGTGTGTTGCGTGCGTGCTGCCTGTGTGTGTGTGTGTCTGTGTGTGACTTGTTAGTATCCCTGCCAGCACGACAAGGTCACTGTCTGAATCTTTCTTCATCTCCATTTAAACATCTCTCTCCATCTCTGCTCTCCCATCGTTCTTTTTTCTCGTTCATCACCCTTTCCTTTCCTCCCTGCCTCCTCTCCTCCACCTACCTTCCTCCTCCTCTTCTCCTCCCCTCTTCCTCTCCTGTGTTGGAGCCAGACAGACTCCATTCTGTTGCTTTAATAACCCAGACAGTGCTAATGCATTTTCCCTAATCTCCTCTAAGACATTCAACCAGATCTCTAGCACTCAATTCCTGCCCTTCTCTCTCTACTTATCTCTCTCTCTCTCCCTCCATGTCTCTTCCACTCTCACAACCCCTCTCTCACTCTCTCTCTCTCTCTCGCTTTTCTCTCTCTCTCTGCTTGGTTCAAGGGGAGCTCATTACTCGAGGTCGTTATTAATCTGCTCTGGGAGTTTGCTTGTTTCTGCACACACTCTTGGGAGTGCTGTAGCTTTGGGTTGAAACCTGACTGATAAGGGTGGGACTTAGCTCCAGGGACTACATTTCCCATCAACCCCCCTCCCCACCCCAGTCCGATAAGGACAGAGGAGCCCATAGCAGATTATGCTACCCCAGCACAGGGAAGGTTTGCAGATAATACCAAAACCAATAGAACGAGGAGAGGTGTTGGACGACAATAATGAATCAATACTCTGGGATCACACCACTGCAGTTAGAGAGGGACTGCAGTTTATAAGGGGAAGTCAGGCTTTTGTGTTTGTTAACCTCAGCACCAAATTCTGCCAAGTCATTGTTGAGGAGAAAGCACCTCTGGCATTGGCTAAGTTGTGTAATTCTAGAACCCTGGCCAATGGAACTGCCGCATGAACCAGGAGGATTCTAGTGGACACAAGCAGCTTCCCACTCATTACCCGCTATAGTTGACAACACTTTCCTGGGGCTTGTTGCCAAGTAACCATATCATGCTAGATAAGTTCTCTCTGTGGATACGTTCTTTGTGTTGCTGCTAGGGGACTTGTCAGTCCTAAATACATCTGCATACAAGAGATACTTCTGGGGATGATGTTGTTTGTAGACATGTACATGTTTGGCATTGAAACATCTCTACGATGTATCCATGTTCCTTCTCTATTGCCTATTTACTAATCACTAGAGTTGCAAAAACACAATGTGGTTTGATTGGTTCCCGTGAGAACATGCTGTGTTCTAATTGGCTGCAGTGTGGTGAAGCCTTACCCTGATAGGTCGTTGTCAATGACCATCTTCTGCAGGCCAGTGGAGATACTGCAGCTGGGGGCGGGAGGGGAGGGCATGCGGTCGGGCGGGGCTATCATCTGAACGCCCGCCGGATTGGTCAGCGCTGTGTGCACGTCCCGGAGGATTCTGGGTAATGGGCCAAGTTTCCCAGCTGAAGTCTAGAGAAGAGAGGTTAAAGATCACATGTTCAACTCGATGGTCAAATGATGACATGACCAGCCAATAGTGTTCTACTGAATATCGCTTTAAAACAACCTCAAACCAACTAATTATGTCCCCCTTTGATGACATAGCAATGCCTCTCTATGTCGTATCTGTCCTGTGATTGGCTGTCAGCATAAGTGACCAACCCTTCATAAGGACACATCCATCACCTGCCCTCAGGTTAATTCTGTCCCCATTTTATGACTTCATCTTCAGAGTATATCTCCTCTGGTTAGCAGCCAGGGGAGAAGTAACACTTCAAAAGGACACAACATCGCGCCACAATTCACACCACTAATTCTGTTCTCCAGATGCCCCGTCTGGCCTGTGCGGACGCTGACTCATTGTCCGCGGCACTCCGCAACCCTACTGCTCTCTGTGACCCCGCTGCTCTCTGCGACCCCGCTGCGCTCTGTGACCCCGCTGCCCTCTGCGACCCCGCTGCCCTCTGCGACCCCGCTGCACTCTGCGACCCCGCTGCACTCTGCGACCCCGCTGCGCTCTGCGACCCCGCTGCTGCCAACTAGTGTATTTTTAGTGCAGCATTACTGCATCCCTACAGGGGTGTGTTACAGTGAGCCTGCGCTGAGCTCACACATGCGAGACGACAGGAGGCACTCCAGCTGTGCCACCATAGGGTATTGATCACATTGATTTGGAGTCACATCTGTCCCAGTGGTGACCGATGATGACTGCATTGCATCTGCACTACAGAGATGCCAGCATACTAATGGCTTCACACTGAAAACTAGAATTTGGTGGCTTATTAGCACTTAGGATGTCAT
The DNA here is from genome assembly GCF_900700415.2 of Clupea harengus. NCBI lineage: Eukaryota > Metazoa > Chordata > Actinopteri > Clupeiformes > Clupeidae > Clupea > Clupea harengus. Next base: position 12,208,987 of record NC_045163.1, on the reverse strand, counting down.
CATACTAATGGCTTCACACTGAAAACTAGAATTTGGTGGCTTATTAGCACTTAGGATGTCATCATACTAACAGTGGCTTATAAATATATAAGATGCAAGCATACTAACAGCTTCATACTGCCCACTTGGATTCAGTGGGTTAAATTCGCATAGGGGCTTACACTGACATAGAGATTACACTGACATAGTAGATTCAGGGAAGAGCTAGCAGCAGCTGCTGTTTTGGGCCTAATCTGGAGTTTGATGGGAAAAACCGACAAACAAACAAACACACACACACACACACACACACACACACACACACACACACACACACACACACACACACACACACACACACACACACACACACACACACACACACACACACACACACACACACACACACACACACACACACACACACACACACACACACGCCCTGTCTGTCGATAGACAGCTCTCTGATTGACACCACCTCGTTAAGTCGGCACCGAGCACGCTGTTTGAAAGTTTGAAGCCTGTAGCCCAGGAGACGAGATGAGATGACAGACAGGAGATGGCTTCTGCTTACTTGAACTAATTTGTTTATCAACTTATTTCCATATTAATCTACCTCTGCCACTGTTGGGACAGTGTACTGATTGTTATGCGTGTGAGGATCTGATTACTGATTTACTTAATTCTTTTAATTGTTTGTGTATTTATTGATGTGGTGAATTAAAGAGTCAGCTCCTAAATGATGGTAGGTGAGAGGGTGGGGACGTCCACGTTCATGTCTGACTGGGTTTAATGAATGAATGAGTCGGGTGGGTGCAGGTAGGTGGAGGGTGGGGACGTTCACGTTCATGTCTAACTGGGTTTAATGATTGGATGACTCGGGTGGGTGCAGGTAGGTGGAGGGTGGGGCGGTTGCAGGCAGGAGCCCAGCTGTGCTGAGAGCAGGAGAGGTGCACAGGGGGCTGAGTTGCTCTCGTTTCTGGAATATTCCATGAATTATGTCCATGACGAGTATGAATAGAAATGCATGCAGGGGCCGACATACGCATACGCTCACTCTCTCACACACACACACACACACACACACACACGCACCCACGCAAAACACACACGCACTCATACTGTGTGACAGTAGATGTATGGATTATAGATGAGGTTAAATAAACCCTCTCTATGCTGACTGATGTAATCAGTGCTAACAGCAGGAGTGGATGGAGTTCTTGTGTTTATCTGCAGTGCTGGTGACAGGCTTCTCTATAATGTAAATATCTGATGCCTTATTCATCCACTCACAGCCATCTCTGATGAAATAAACAACAGCATTCCCAGGCATCTAATGGCTTATTCATTCACCAAGAGCCATCACTGATTATATAAACAACATTCCGTGCCATCTAGTCAGATCAGCCATCAGTCATTCCCTGTGATGAAATATTTCTCCCAACTGATTGGTCCGACGGGTTTGCTACCATGTACACATTTCTATTTCACCAACTCCAGTGGTTAGCCTCTTGAAAATAAGCACTGAAGCTTTGCTCAACCACACACACACACACACACACACACACCACAAAGCTGTGTGTCTGCTCCATGTCTCGCTGTGTATTATTTGCTGCATTATTTAGCGCGTGTGAATGCGTTTGGCAAGACGGGGGAGTCAGAAGATCCTGGGTGCAACTCTTGCATAAGGCCGCGTGCCTGGACAAGTTTAGATCAAACTTAAAGGCTCAGCAAGTCCCTGTGCAGATATATGGAAGGTGTGGCCGGATAAAGTTTACCCTTTTCTGAAGTTTATCAAGAAGCATACCGCCTCTGATCTGTCACACTTCATTTGGAGTTTTTTTTTTTTTCCTTCTAGGTGTGTGAGGTGTTTTTGTGCCTGAGAGGTGAACTTGAAAACAATCCTGAGCGTGAGCTCCAGTTATAGTCTGTGAACTCCACACACACACACACACACACACACACACACACACACACACACACACACACACACACACACACACACACACACACACACTGCAGTTAGAGTCTGTGAACTCCACACACACACTCTCCAGTTATAGTCTATGAACTCCGCGCACGCACGCACGCACGCACGCACGCACGCACGCACGCACGCACGCACGCACACACACACACACACTGCAGTTAGAGTCTGTGAACTCCATCACATTATGATTCACCCAGAACTAGTCTAGATGCATTTCCATCAGTTACTGGATTAGAATATGTACCATCATACCCTGTCAGTGAGCTGCTGGATCTACCATAGAAAACACACACACACACACCTGATCCATCTGGGAGACGACCTCGGCCAGTAGCGAGTGCAGGGTGGAGAGCTCTCTGCCCAGGTCGATGTAGCCCTCGAAGCCGGCCGTGTTGGAGATGGTCTCAGGGTTGGAGATCTCCAGCAGGAAGCGCTGCATGTTGGTCCACTCGTGCTCCAGGAACTGGTTCATGAACGACATGTACTCCTCCTTATTACCGAACCTGAGGGAGAGAGAAAACAGGGGAGGGCAGTGTGAATACCTGATAATCGACATGTTCAATGTCCAATCCAATTTCAATTCAGCATATGTCCAGAAACAACATGAAGTTTAAGGGCTGATTCATGAATATGAACCATACTAGGGAGCAAGCACAAACTCTCTCTCTCACACAACCCCCCCCCCCACACACACACACACACACACACACACACACACACACACACACACACACACCACTCACTTGGTGAAGTTGGCCAGGTTCTGCGTAACCTTGGCGATGAGTGTGAGCGTGCGCGCGGTCCGGTCGTCAGGGTACTCCTGTGTCAGGTTGAAGAGGGACGGCGACATGATGGCCGGACACAGGAACCGCAGGAAGAGCGATGCACTGATCAAACGTTCGCTGATGTCTGGTCGCCCCCGGTTACCACACTCCTGTCGCCATGACGCAAACACCTCCTTCAGTTCCCGTGGGAACACACTGCCAGGGGGAGAGGTCAAAGTGCCAGTCAGAGAGGACCAGAGTGTGACATCTGGCAACAGTTCATTTACTGATACCTGAATCTACTGTATAGGCTTACAGTATATCCAAGCATAGCAAACGGCACATATATTACCTCTTTATCCATACATTAACAACATGCTGCCTCTATAGTTCCCATACAATACATTACTTCAGGGATTCCGATAGCCAGTAATTAGCGTTTTTTTGCCCAGTAAAACACAAAAGTTATTTAAATTTTTGTATTTTATTCATTAATGCAGTCACAAAAACACGGTTTCCTACCCCCATCAGATTTAATCCAATCAATCTTCAGTCCCAGTTCAGCCAGACACATCATGATGATTAGCTAATCAGATTGTTCTAATTCTACAAGGAGGCGTAATCTTTTAGAAACATCCACAGCTCTGTAGGTTTGTTTGATAGCCTATAATGTGACGGTAAATGGCAGCAAAGGTAAGTGTAAAGTCAGGCTTCTTCACCTCACTGGGGCAGTACTGTTTGCTCAAAACACCATTTGTCGACTCCCGGGACCCCAGTCTGCCCTTTCAAAGGTCTGGATCCATAAGCTTCTTCTGTTCTCAGCAAAGGCATGGGACCCACTCAGAATAACAAAAATCTTCCATCCATCTTTTCTGTGGTTGGTGCAATTTACCGCACAACAACTCTTTGTGATCTCTGCTTTGATGCTTGGCTCGGCTAGATATGCTTTAAAAAAAGGGACGTTAAAAAAACGCTTAACATGAAAAAGCTTAATGTGTAATCTTCCAAAACAGCAATCAGTGATCACCGAATTTCTCTCAGGCATCTCTTGTCAGTAACACTTCCTGTCAAAATTCAATCGGAATTCTAAGACATAATGCGTGTGGTCGTTATCTCACATTAAGCCTTTTACTTTCCACCCATTAAAAGGAAAAAAAGCTTAACTTGGCTTAATGTCCCAAAAACAGCAATCAATGACCAAATGTGTCTGATATGTCTTAGACACTATGTATTTCCTTTGCCTGCCTGGGTGGCAAGAGAGGTGCTTAATGGAAGGCTGGCCTAGCTACCAAATCCATCCTTGGATTTCATTTTTTTTTTTACAGCAGACATGACGTGTGATATCAGACAGGAGGAGGAGGGTACTGCAGGGGGGTCGCGAAATTTGATTTGATAAGACAATTTTTTATATTTCTTTAATTTTTTTTTTTTTAAACCAATTTTTTTTCCCACAAATTTAAATGTCTTCAGAATCAGAATTGTATTTATTGTCTTTAAATTCACATTAACATGAATCCAACATATTGCGCGAAGCTCAAACATAAAAGATGCCGGACCAAACTCCGTAGATGGTCGTAAAAGTTGTTTGTTTGACTCTTTTTTTTGCTTTGAATTTTTTTTAATTACCGAGAAATAGACACTGTACAATGTAAAAAACCCTTTATTGTAACTGAAAAATAAGTCTGAGAGGATTTGCGAGGTGTAAGAGCCACCTACCTAATGTTAGCATGCTACTACCTACAAGGTTAACAACTTGCTAGCGGCGTGATTGGATTGTTGACCTGTCAATCTCACTAGAACGTCTCTGTTATCAACACAAGCCCATGTGCAAAAGACCTCCTCCGTCATTCGTTGGATCGTGTCAGTCAGCCATTATTGAAAAGAAGATACCTTTGTAAAGACCGAAAATGGATCGTTTTGTAACTCGACCAAAAAACTGCTGCTGATGTAGCAACTAATAAGGGTAAGCGCAAACGAGAGAAGACCCAAAAATATACAGAAAATTATCTGAAATTCTGATTTACCTTCAAGGAGACAGATGGCATTGAATTACCAATGTGTGTAATTTGCTCTACTGTGCTGTCAAATGAATCCATGAAGCCATCTAAGCTGCAGCGTCACTTGGAGACAAACCACAGCCACTTAAAAGACAAACCTGTTGAATACTTCAAAACGAGTATCAAATCCCTCCAAGGTCAACAGACATTGAAGAGAAAATCAGCCAAAGTTGGTGAGCTAGCTTTGAAATGCTCATATCAAGTTGCTCTTCAGATTGCCCAGAAGAAACAGCCATACACACTTGGAGAGGATTTAATATTGCCTTCAGCCACTGACAAGTGTAAAACATTGTATGGGAATGATATTGACATTAATAAACTGAAATGTATTCCACTGTCGGACACAACCATTGCTCGCCGTATTGACGAGATGGCCTTTGATGTGAGGGAGCAACTGATAGAGAAGCTGAGGTTGGCAGATGCATTTGCATTACAATTACATGAGTCAACAGATGTGGCAAAGGACGCCCAGCTTCTGGTGTTTGTGCGCTTTGTCGATCAAAGGAAATGCAGGAGGAATTTTTGTTTTGTAAGCGCTTTCCTGAACGCACAACTAGTTCGTAAATCTTCAGAGTGATCGATGTTTTTTTCAGGGAAAACAACATTCCATGGGCAAAATGTATTGCGCTGTGCAAGAGCCATGGCTGGTATAAAAAGTGGACTAATCGCGCTTGTAAGGGATGTGGCTCCGCAAGTGATTTGGACACATTGCATGTTACACAGGGAAGCACTTGTTGCCAAAGACATGAGCGTTGAATTGTCAGATGTCATGGACTCAGTCGTGAAAGTTGTAAATATAGTCAAGAAGAGTGCTTTGCAAACGCGTCTCTTCTCTAATCTCTGTGCTGCTGATGGAGAAGAACACACTGGGCTACTGTACCATTCTGAGGTGCGATGGCTTTCACGTGGAACAGTGTTGTCACGTGTGTTGGAATTACGCAAATCTATTCGGGAGTTTTTACTTCTCCAAAAGCGCACAGAGCTGGCTGCACTTTTCAGTGACAATGTCTGGGTCACCAAACTTTCATATCTTGCTGACATTTTCGCTGAGTTGAACAAACTTAACAGTTCCATGCAAGGTCGTAATACACATGCCAATCAGCTGTATGACAGAATGGAAGGCTTTCTCAAAAAAATCAGAAGATGGAGGGAGCGCGTCGGGGAGGGAATATTTTCCATGTTTCTGTCAGTGGATGAGCTGGGGGATTCTGCTGTGCTCTCGCCTCCCGTAACACGCGCAATTCTTGCACACTTGGAGGCGCTCGAAGGACAATTTGGGAACTACTTTTCTGAGGCTGACTCCTGGCATGGATACAGTTTCCATTCAGAGACAACGCAGCAGACGGTACACGCCTGACAGTGACAGAGGAGGATCAGCTCATCGAACTATCCACTGACAGTACGTTCAGAAACATTTACGAAACGAAACCACTCACAGTTCTGGATCTCTTGCCAGAAAGACTTTCCACAATTGGCATCAAAAGCAATGATGAGCCTTTTGCCCTTTGCAACAACTTATCTTTGCGAAAGTGGATTTTCCTCACTCACCTACCTGAAAAACAAATACAGGTCAAGGCTGCAGCCTGAGGCTGATATGACCCTTTGCCTGACAACGTCCATCCGTCCAAGGTTAGATAAGTTGTGTGCTACACATCAGGGTCAGATATCTCACTAATGCGGGAGTATATGTGCCATCCACAGATGCTTGAGGATTCACTGTCCCTTCTTTATGTATGTTAAAATAAAAACATAAATCTGTGAAATATTTTAATAAGTTGTTATTAATTGTTAGCTCAGAGTTGTATGCAAGATGTATGTTTATAAATGGCAGTGGCACGGCCACCCTATACCTTTCATGTTGTTAAATGTTAAGTTAAATTCAATGTTAAAAATGTTAAGTTAAATTCAATGTTAAAAAATTGAAATGTTAATGAATATATTAACCTGTGTATTATTTGAATAGCTTAGTATTGAATGCACAATAACAGGGTAGCTATGTTTATATGGCACTAGGCCCAGTATAATATAAACACAATTTTATGCAATTTATATAGTAGGGGGTCCCTGCTCCATCTCGCCATCAGTTTGGGGGGCCTTGGCCTGAAAAACGTTGAAGACCCCTGGTCTATACTATACTAGATTTGTTTTGACAGGTAAAAGTGTGTTTATGACAAGACATGTCTGAGAGAAATTTGATGATAACTGATCACAGTTTTGGACCATTAAGCCACATTAAGCCTGTTAAGCGTTTTAGAATGAAGAGTCCTGCTTTCTGCACCCTAGGTGTGTGCGCGCATCTCTGTGATGAGCTTAGGGGCTGATGATGGGTTTTATTTTTACATTCGCTCACTTAGCCTACACGTGTCATTGGCAGCGGATGGTGTTTTACATAACGCTGACTTCAGATTTTGAAATGTGATTGTCAAACACATCATTTTGACATTTGCTAACTTAAAGTTTGGAAGTGATTATCATCTTATAAGTTAATTGGCAAGGCTACTAATGTGATATGATTTCATACAAGCTTGTACTTCGAAAAATATTGAATGAGAGTAAGTTGAAGTAACAATAAAGCATGGCTTTGAATATTCCAAGCGTGTATTGAGCCTGCTTTTATTTTCATTGGGAAGGGGGCGGGACCAGTTGAAATAATTTCGTCTCGGGAAAAGGCATCATGCACGCCATCCCTGATGAGCTGTGTGTGTGTGTGTGTGTGTGTGTGTGTGTGTGTGTGTGTGTGTGTTTGTGTGACAGTACCAGTAGGAGTTGATGATCTTGCAGAAAGCCAGCTCACAGCACATCTTCAGGTTGCTCTGGTGTTCTCCCAGGTCTCCTGCTGAACACTTGGACGCGTCCACCTCACAGTTCTCATCCGACTCGTACAGAGCCTTTATAAACTCACCTACAGCAGACCAATAGAGACAGAGAGAGAGAGTGTGAGAGAGAGAGTGATGGAGGGGGGGGCATGAACAAAAGGGAGAAAGAGAAACATGCTAATGTGTGTGTGTGTGTGTGTGTGTGTGTGTGTGAGCAAGACACTGAACCCCTAATTGCTCCTGATGTGCAGTGTGCCATCAGTGTAAATGTAAAATGTGTATACATTGTAAGTCGCACATATGTAAGTCGCTTTGGATAAAATGACTAAATGTAAATGTGTGTGTGTGTGTGTGTGTGTGTGTGTGTGTGTGTGTGTGTGTGTGTATGTGTGTGTGTGTGTGTGTGTATGTGCATGTGCCTAAACTCTTTTAGAGGGAGTAGCTGCCTGTCCAGGAGGTTTGTTTCCCATAGGCTGTACCTGTGTGGCAAATCAGTGTAGGGTTTTGATTACTGTGGTCACTGGTCATGTGTAGGGCTGGACTGGTTAAACCACCTCACAATGTCACCAGTAGGGGGAGCACTTCTATCAACACATGGCATCTGCCATAGAGCTACTGCACTGATCCAGTGTCCATCAACTGATCCTCCTCTAATGAGCCCATACATCATCAGGCCTGTCAGTGAATGACCAACTCTGAAGCCTCCAAACGAGGACAGGACACACACACACACACACGCACACACTCTTTAATTTCTTCAGTGCAGAGCTCTGATTGCTATAATAGTTTCCTCCTCCACATCGGTCATCCAGACGATCAGAACAGAAACATTCAGTCTTGAAGGATTTCAGTGTTTTTTCTACTTCGTGCCAATTGGGCTGGTGCCTCGGCCATTAACATTCTACTGTCTACTGTGAGAAGCCAGACTCTGCTGACTCCACACCCTCCGACTGTCCTAATGGCTTTACCTCGTATCCCCCAAGGTGACCTTTCAGACGGCCTCCTGTATATCATCTCTTACTTCATTGTTTAGGTATATTGACCTGTGACCCTATAGCTAGTCACTGCTTCTGTTAGCCAGTGCTGTGTGTTGCAGAAGCCCATGGAACATCGTATCGCTGAGACGTGGCCTCATGGACACTTCATGGTCGTTCACACACACACACACACACAACGCACACGCACACCTCACACCTCACACACCTCTCTCTCTCTCACACACACACACACACACACACACACACACACACACAGCTCTTGGAGTCCTCTGCTTGCATTGACTAGGACAGCACAGAGCTAGTATATCTTGAGGACTGACACCTTAAATAATGCAGGACTTCTTCCAATGTCATTAATCTAAGAAAAACAGACATCAATTATTCACCCCACCACTGAATATATTCTTAACAGAGCCCTTAGAGAAAGATACACTCTCTTCTTTACACACACACACACACACACACACACAAACACACAGAGAGAGAGTTTTAGATGGCTTGTGAGTAAGGGGACAGGCATGAAATTCTAAAGAGGATATTTTTTCCTACTGATAAGCCTGGGTAGTGTGTGTGTGTGTGTGTGCGTGTGTGTGTTCAAATGGAGCACTGTGCTTGTCTGACGCAGTAACACACCAGGCTTATCTCCTAAAAGTAGAGCGAGCCCAGGCACAGACGTTCTCTGTCTCACCGAGGCTGGGGCACTGAAGGTAGTGTGTGCCACTCTGTACCCTGTGCCAGCCTTCTGCTGGGACATGACATGCGTCCTATCAGTCATCCCAGGGTGTGTGTGTGTGGGTTGTGAATGGTGGCCTAGGCACTTTCACTCTCTGACAGGCCAGGTCAGTGTGTTGTGAATGGTGGCCTAGGCACTTTCTCTCTCTGTCAGTGGCAGGTGTGTGTGTGTGAGAACTGTGTCCTGCCAGCCTGGGCACTCTATCTGACAGGCTTCTATGCCACCCGTGAACAGGTTGGCGCCCACTAAATGTCGGGATAATGACCCCCCAGGCAGGCAGGCCTCCCTCCCTCCCTCCCTCCCCCCCCCCTCTCTCTCTCTCTCTCTCTCTCTCTCTCTCCCCCTCTCTCTCCCCCCTCTCTCTCCCCCTCCCTCTCCCTCCCCCCCCCCCCCCCATAATGCCTGCTGACATAGTAGGAGGAGGTGTTGGTCCTTAAATCACACACCTCTGTCCAAGTGTGTGTGTCCAAGTGTGTGTGCAATACATCCTGCTAATCCTGTATGCAGTATTCCTGCTCTGTTCTTTCATTTCTCTATGGTGTTTGGGTGAGTGTACATGTGTATGGAAGAGTCTGCTTGTGTGTTTGTGTGTGTATGTGGGTGGGTGAGAGTATGTGTGTGTGCATTTTCTTTACCCAGTGCATCCTGCAGGTACTTCTGTCCCACCAGTTTGAGGTACTCCTCGATGGCTTTGGTGCCCAGTGTGTTCTCTCTGAAGATCAGGTGCTCATTTTCACCACACCGGTCAACCTCTGACATCATCAGGTCCGTCAGGAAGTCCTGCAAGCAAAAACAGGAAGTGAGTAAAGCTGTGGGCCTTTCCACAGAACTACAAATCCCATGAGCATCGCCAACATCATCAAAGCCTTCAGGAAGTCTAAAAGTGGAAAATGATCCAGCCTGTAAACTAATGTTGATGAGACGATGACGAGACGGCACCAACATACATGAACACTGACTACATCAACATGCCATATTGTTGATGAAAAAAGATGAGACTAAAATGTAGTTTAACAAATATAAACTTGACCAAAATCTGTATATATTTCCTTCGACCATTTCAATAAAAAAAATTACAATCTAAATATCCTGTTCATCGGAGAAGTTAGTTCCAGTGAGGGGACAGTGATGAGTAACGTGACAAAAATGACAAAAAACTGTTGGGAAAAAGAATCTAGCTGATATCTGGGCCCATGTTCAGTACAATGAGGCTGAGAAAAAAAACAGAATTCAGTTTTACATCAGAACGGAAGCAACGTGGACTGAATACAGCTGGTAAGAACCACAAACCTCAAGGCTCACCACAGAGATATTGAGGTAGCGTTAGGCAAACATCTTAGGTTGTTGTTTTTTCAAAGCTATATTAAGTCCACTAGTAAGGTGGTGGGGTTACATTATGTAGGCTTTGTTTTACAACCAGAACAACCTCATTAAGGTCACAGGCTGACAATGAGCAACAAAAGGAACGGAGGATTGAATACAGACATAATGTTAGATGGGCTAGCATCTCTCAACAACGGGACACTGCTAATGTTAGATGGCTTTGAGAAAAAAGTAGAAGCCCGGTTTACTAAATATTATAAAAACTAACAAGGACATTTGGTACAGGAATAAGACTAAATAAAGAAAAATAGCTGACAAAATTATCACTACCCTTCACAAGACTACAACTCCCATGAGCACCTCTACCATCAACAGGGGCACACAGGAAGCCCTAAGGCCTGACACAGGAAGTGTCCAAATACTGCACAACTGTCAGTCATGGAAACTACAGATCCCAACAGTGCCACAGCAACTTTTAAAAGTTAGTTTAGGGAAGTTTCCCATTCCTTCATTTGCTGATAAATAAAACATGTCACATTTTCCATTTTCCATCACATCCAGTGGGTAATGATCTGAAGACTGTATATGTGTGTGTGTATTTGTACGTGTGTGTACGTGCGCATGTGTGTGTGTGTTTTCCAGAACATTAGCATAAATAGACATTAGCTGTGGAGTGTGACATCTCCTCTGTCAGTTTATTTAACACAACACACACACACACACACACACACACACACACAGACACACAGATAGCCTAATGGAGTGTTTCACCTCCTATTTAACACAATCAAAAGTTTACTCTCTAAAAAACAAACACACACACAAGAAAACCCACACTGGTAGAGACCATTGCCCAAGGTTGTTAAGTCAGGAAACTATAGCTGGGACAGAAGTGACAACCGCATTTCCTTAAAAACACAGGATCTACACTGTTGACGATTTATGTAGTACATAAACAATCCACAAACATACTCATAGAGCCAAAGACTATCAGAGAGTTGTTTGTGTGTTTATGCGTGCGTGTGTGTGTATGTATGTGTGTGGCTCTGTGTCGGTTTGTGTGTGTGTGTGTGTGTGTGTGTGTGTCTCCAGGTCTTCATAACTATATTATGGCTGTATGCTGTGCTGTGTAATGGCTGTCTATGATGACACATGAAAGTGTCGGTGTCAGAGACTAATGAGGGCACCAGGAGAAGCTTGAGCTAAGGGTGAGACACAGACCACGATGGAGGCGAGAAGAGGAGAGGAGAGGAGAGGAGAGGAGAAGAGAGGAGAGAGGAAGAGGAAGGATATAAGAGGAGAGAGAAGAGGAGTGGGAGGGAGGGAGGGAGGGAGAGGGAGGGAGGGAGAGGGAGGGAGGGTGAGGAGAGGAGTAGGGGAGAGCGAAGAGAGGAGTGAACAATAATGAGCAGCATTCTAAGAGGAGCATTAGAGTCAATGCTCCTCACACATCAGCTTCATCAAAGACAACCAGCAGGGGACCAATCACTGCATGACCAGCTGCACGCACGCACACACGCACACACACACGCACACACAGACCAACCAATGTGTTCACCGCAAACAGGTAAAATATCCCATAGAGCACAAACTTACACAGCCTGAATTCCATCGTTACATACATCTAGTATATCTATATATCTAGCTGAGAAACACAGCTTCTGTATTAGCTGTCTATTGACTACATTATTGTTGAACACTTACTACCTCTGCTATTAGCCCCACATATTAGTGTACACATACCTAATGAACACGCACTCATACACACACACACACACACACACACACAACATTACATTACATATTAGGGTACACAGACCTAATGAACACACTCACACACCAAATATGACACCCTGGTGAGCAGGGAGTTTATCCATGTGGGGGTGTATTATGTAGTTTTAAACTTCTGAGGATTAAGTGTCATGTTTCACAATGTCATATTTCACATGTGTGTGTGTGTGTGTTTGTGTGGTAAATGTGTGAGAGAAACAGACTGAGTCATACCACTATGTGTCGTGGGCCAGAGGATCAGGTGTCTGGGTGCTGAACACACTGTCTACCCTGGATTTACCCCCCCCCCCCTCCCTCTTGTTCCCTCTGCAAACACATTTCTCTCTCCATCTTTTCAATTCACCTTCTGTAACTGCGTCCCATCCACCCTACCTCTTGACCTGATTTGAACTGTTCTATTCTCATGCTGGCGGCTAGCATCACACTGTGTGAGTGTCTATGCTTAAATTAGACTGTGTCTGCGTGTGTGTGTGCGCGCGTGTGTGTGTGTGTGTGTGTGTGTTTGTGTGTGAGTGTGTGAGTGTGAGAGAGAGAGTGTGTGTGTGTGAGAGAGATGGTCTTGTATATGAGCCTATGTATTATAACTATTGACTTTCAGTCCCCTCCCCTCTCTCCTCTCCTCCCTCCCTTTCCTTAAATCCCCGTCTCTATACCTCTCCTTATCTGGGCAATGAGAGCAGTCTCAGAGAGAGGGAGAGAGGGAGAGAGAGAGAGAGAGAGGGAGAGAGAGAGAGAGAAAATAGGAGGAGGAAGACAGAGAAAGAAAGATGAAAGTGAAGGACAGAGAGAGAGAGAGGGAAAGAGTGAAAGATAAAGAGAAAAGGAGGGGACAGTTGGAGGGAGGGAGGGTGATGAGTGGGAGGGAGAGGTGGCTGAAAGACTGCTTGCTCCAACGGGCAGCTCTGTTTAGCGAGGCTAAATATGCCACAGACATCTTTAGCGCAGTTTCACTGTTTAAAGGGGAACTGACAAGTATGACCCTTATTTAGATCTTAAAACATTTCAGTGTGTCTGTGCCATAAATATACTACATCAGCAGCATAACCATTTATGAGCAACAGGAGAACAGGTCAGGACAAAATGACATCACTTTGGTGTATGTCCAGTGAGAGAGAAGACTACAAATCCCATGATTCAATGCATGCCAGATCTGGGGTTCAGAACCTCCTGCGACTGGCTACAGACACCACTGGGTATCAGGATAAAACCCAGCACTAACATTTAATGGCCATTTTTATAGTGTAGGCATGTCAAACCTGGTCCCTGCACACCACTGAAGTTATTGTTCAAGACACCCGGCCATAAAAAGCTCCTGCACCCTTCTGTACTCTATCACCCAAGACATGAACTACCTTAATGTCCTCCCAGTATGATGAGGGTGCCTCTGAAACACAGCTGAGGGG
>NC_045163.1:12140133-12190133 GCF_900700415.2 Clupea harengus | reverse complement strand
CTCTCTCTCACTCACACTCTCTCTCACTCACTCTCTCTCACTCACGCACTCTCTCACTCACGCACTCTCTCACTCACGCACTCTCTCACTCACGCACTCTCTCACTCACGCTCTCTCTCACTCACGCTCTCTCTCACTCACGCTCTCTCTCACTCACGCTCTCTCTCACTCACGCTCTCTCTCACTCACGCTCTCTCTCACTCACGCTCTCTCTCACTCACACTCTCTCTCACTCACACTCTCTCACTCACGCTCTCTCTCACTCACGCTCTCTCTCACTCACGCTCTCTCTCACTCACGCTCTCTCTCACTCACGCTCTCTCTCACTCACGCTCTCTCTCACTCACGCTCTCTCTCACTCACGCTCTCTCTCACTCTCGCTCTCTCTCACTCACGCTCTCTCTCACTCACGCTCTCTCACTCACGCTCTCTCTCACTCACGCTCTCTCTCACTCACGCTCTCTCTCACTCACACTCTCTCTCACTCACACTCTCTCTCACTCACACTCTCTCTCACTCACACTCTCTCTCACTCACACTCTCTCACTTATACGCTCACGCTCACTCTCACTCTCACTCTCACTCTCACTCTCACTCTCACTCTCAAATAGCTTTATTGGCATGACCATGGAATGGCATGTTCATGTACAGTGTTGCCAAAGCAGAGTGATACATTAAAAACAAAACAACAAAAGAAAAAGAACCAACAGAAAAACAACAACAATCAAGCTGTAAATGGTGAAACTATCTCTCTCTCCCTCCCTCTCTGTTCTAGCTGGCAGATTTCTTGGCATCTGTGTTGCAATTCAAGACCAGAAGTAATAATAATAACAACAATAAATAACTAAAAACTCTGACTTGTGCTTCACTGCCTCAAGCTAGAATAAGCAACTCAAGGGGATACGTGTTGGTCTGTCAGGTTGTGTGTGTGTGTGTGTGTGTGTTGTTGTTGTTGAAGAGCTACTGAAACAATTCCGGCCTGTTACGAGTGCTCCAGGGGCCTGCCGTGGTCATGGCAACCAGCGGAGGGGAATTCCGCGACACCCATAGTAACGGAATCCTGAGAGGTGACCTTGCCCTGCACAGGAGTCTCCTTGTTTTCTCTTCCTCTCCCTCGGCCAAGTCCAATTGTCACATCCCCCAGCCATCACAAGATAGAGAACCTCTGAATGAAATCAAAAACATCCCTTCTATACACCTACACACACACACACACACACACGCACACACAGGCAGAGTTAACAGTGCTCTGATGTGTGTGTTGGAGACCTGTTAACTTCACATGCCAGGATCAATGTCGGCCAACGGGTAAACGAACCGTGACCTCATGAAGAGATCTGTGGAGATAAGTTCCACTGGAAGGCTGAAATGGGGAAGTGGCATAAAAAGCACTGATAAAAACGTGTGTTTAGGTCAGGTTCAGACAGAGCTCTCATGAAAAGCTTCCATAGCTCTCCTTTATTAACTAACCACTGGACTGTGAAGACCAGCACAAACATGCAGCTGCACACTTGACTGGCCCTTGAGTTCTGGGCCTGAGTACTATAGTTCTGGGCCTGATTTCTGCTCTAATGGTGATCTGGGCCCATGACAGATGGGAATTGAAGTTCATGTGCTAAGAGTGAATGGGTGTCTGTTCTGTTCACACTACACCAGTAAGCATGAAGGTGGGGATGTCTAAGCCATGTAAAGACTTCACCCACTGCTGTTTGCAGACGTGTTTGGGGCGTGGAGCATCTAGTGAGTGTGTGTGAGTGTGTGTGAGTGTGTGTGCATATGTGTGCTTTGATGCCTCCGAGCCACGCTAGACTGCAATACCTCCTCATTATCGGCTAATGAGGGCCTGAGCATGCTAGCTGCACGCACATAACCACCCACACACACACACACACACACACACACACACACACACACACTTGTTAGGAGAGTTGGACACACACATTCATGTGATCAACACCTCCCCCACTCTGGATAAACAGATCTACCTCCAGGGGAGGGGAGGAGAGGGCCTGTGTGTGTGACAAGAGAGCGTGAGAAGACCACAGAAAACTCTGACTCAGCTGGGTCTCAGTACAGCACTAACACACGCACGCGCACACGCACACAAACACACACAACACACACACACACACACACAGTCTAACTACTAGCCCAAGCGATGGCCGTTCTCTCCTGCTTCTGTGAGGCTGTGTAAGAGCCCCTGCCCCTGGGGTAGCTACAGGGCAGCAGGGCAATAATGCTCTAATTAATCTCAGCTCTGAGGGGGCCAGTGGACACACTGTCTCTAAGGGGCCTCCAAGGAGCAGGAGTGTGTGAGTGTATGTGAGAGAAAGTGTGTGTGTGTGTGTGTGTGTGTGTGTGTGTGTGTGTGTGTGTGTGAGAGACAGAGAGAAACTGCGTGTGACTGCGTCTATGTGTCTGATAACGTAGATACGTGTGTGTGTGTGTGTGTGTGTGTGTGTGTGTGTGTGTGTGTGTGGGTGGGTGGATGAGGGTTCAAGCACCATTCTTTCACCCTCTTCCTATAAACTTCCTCCTCCTCTGCAGTAAGCTGAGCTTTAGAGACTCACACTAATGGCTGATATCAGCTAAAAGAGAGAGAGAGAGAGAGAGAGAGAGAGAGAGAGAATGAGAGAGAGAAAGAGAGAGAGAAAGTGCATGTGTGTGAGAGAAACTAGGGAGAGAGAGAGAGAGAAAGAAAAAGAGAGTGCAGGTGTGAGCGAGTGCTACAGAGAGAGGAAGGGAGGGCAGGCATGAACACAATGCGTCAGGCTCCAGATAGCGATCCGTGCGTCCCGGGTTGCTTTTAAGGCGGTGCTCGATAAGCTAGCGCAGAGAAAGGGCCGCCGTGCGTGATAAGGCACAACAACACGCTGATAAGAGACATAACAGCGCCGGCTCAAATGAAGAGGCAGCATTTCTCATGAATTAGGGATGAGATGCAGGGATGCCACACATAGTGAACACACACACACACACACACACACACACACACACAAAACACACACACACACATAAATATACTCAAGCACACACACACAAATATCCAAATTCCACTGTGCGCACACACACAAGCTAAATCAGGAAGTTCACTGCTACAATAACTGACCGCATTCCATTGCGGTCACTCGTCAAAATGGAGGAAAGGCAGAGAAGGCTGTTACCAGGAGGACTCTAAACAAATCCACCCGAAACTGTGTGAGTGTGTGTGTGTGTGTGTGTGTGTGTGTGTGTGTGTGTGTGTGTGTGTGTGTGTGTGTCTTTGGCCATCTTTGGTCATGCAGTCCAAGTGTTTACAAGTCCCCTCTCTCTGTCCTCTTTACCCTCTGGAGAGATACTGACAACATCCCAACCAATCACAGGAAAGGGAACAAACAGGACGTGGAAAAAGCCACCAATGGCAAGTCCTTGTTCCCGCCCCCTGCTGGCTGGAAAGAGGAAGTGTTGTGGGTGGGATGGGTGACTGGACCAGAGAGATTATTTGTGGCACGAAAACACAGTTGCACTTGGGTAATGTTGATACACAAGTCTCAAAAACCCTCCCCCCACCCACCCACCCATACACCCACACACACACACAGCCCTGATCTCTCTATCTACCTTTCTCTCCATCTTTCCTGTGCATGTTTTAAAGAGTTCAACACATCAGTAAAAAAATATATGTGTGCACAAATGTCTGTGTGTTAGCTGAAAAACTATTCCTTTTCTCTCCCTCCCTCCTTTCCTTTCTCATTCCTCTCCCCATTCCTGCTTCAGTCCTCCCTCCAATCTCTCCACCTCCCTCCCTCCCTCCCTCCCCCCTCCTCCTCCTCCTCCTCTCTCTCACGGGTGGATGGCAAGAGATCAGAGGACTACAGCTCGTTTGAAATTTAAGAGCCTTCAAAAAACGGCAACCTCACCCCCACAAACACTCCCACAAACACAGCCATACATACTGACACACACACACTGAGACACACACACACTGAGACACACACACACACACACACACACACACCAATACACACACACACACACACTCACCTACTGGCCCTTCAGGCACCTCACAGGATACATGAGGATCAAAGGTCAGGATGAAAAGATGAGGCTGCCCACACACACACACACACACACACACTCACACACACACACACACACACACACACACACACACACACACACACACACACACACACACACACACACACACACACATGCATAATCACAACTAAGCATCACCAAGCTGCACACACTGCCCATAAAACAGAATGGGATTGGAATAGTCTGCCTACTAAAAGACCTGAGCAACCATCAGCACATTTTATATCCTGAGCCTCAACAACAGGTCAGAGTTTATGAGAGCGCACACACACATGTACACTCACTCACACACACACTAATCACTCCCTTCCATGAGAGTGCACTCTTCTCTTCCATGCAGACAAACACACACACACTTAAAAACACACATCACTGCCAATCTATCTGTGCTTCAAAATGCCTACATGTGTACACGCGTACAGAACGCATCGGCAAAACACACAAACTATAGAAAACGCCTTTCTCTTCATGTACACGCACACACACACACAACACACGCGCACACGCACACGCACACACACACACAGCACCACTATTACCTTAGCTTTGCCGGTGCTCTGGAGGATGTGGACGAGAGCACACGCCATCTCCTCCTTGTTCTTCACGCTGAGGGCCGGCTCTAGCACGGAGCACAGCAGCATGTAGTTGTTGGTGGTGTACTCTGCAAACTCCTTGTACAGCTCCATGGGCAGGATGTTCATGCTCTGGTACCGGGCCTTGATCCGAATCATGGGCCCCGGCGCTTTCCCCTTCCCCGGGTTGGGCAGGCTCACCGGGTACCATTTCTCCACGAACTGCCGTCCCGACATGGCGGCGACGGGGATGTTGACGAGGCCCACGTAGTTGTTCTTGTCGGCCTTCTTCTTCTTCTTGTCGCTGTCCTTGTAGAGGTGCACGGTGACGCTGTGGACGGAGGGCAGGTTGCTGAACTGAAAGTGCTCGCCCCAGAAGACGTTGTCGGCCTTCAGCTTGCAGGTGGTGCGGGCGTAGAGGCCTTCGTCCAGGCACAGCTCGCAGAAGTACTTCTTCTTGGCCGGCAGGTCCTTGGCCTCGATGATCCACAGCCGGAGCAGGTTCTCCACCCGACGACAGTTGTCCTGGAGACGGACCACGAGATGACAACGAGATGTGGAGGAGAGAGAGAAAGAGAGAGCGCGAGAGAGAGAGAGAGAGAGAGAGATCTGTCATATCTGCACATCTGAGTTTTGTTCATCTGATAAAGGTACCATGACAGGTCATGGTGTTGTATTTAGGAATGCTATTGTTATGTTCAAGGAATTTTGATTCGATTTCTTCAGAGTTTTGTGCATCTCTTTGAAGTACAAGGACAGGTCATTGTTTATACGTGAACACACACGCACACACACACACAGACACACACACACAGAGACTCTCACACACACACACACACACACACACACACACACACACACACACACACACACACACACACACACACACAGACAGTCCAAGCTAAATGGGTTGGGGAAAGCTGCACTCGGCTGGGCATCATCTGTGTGTCTCTAGGATCAGACACTGCACTTTCTGTCAAACACTCCTGCTAGATTTATGAGGGAGGTCATAATCACTACCCCCATCTCATCAGTGGCGTCTCAGGGAGATGACATCATCACACGGCGACAGCTCAGCAGAGGGAGGTGCTTGGATCAGTCTGGTCTCAGCTCAGCTATTTTAATTTTCTGCCCCCAGTGCCCCCACTCACCCACCCACACCCTCTACCTGTGGCCTAACTGTAGTCTAACTGTAGTCTAACTGTAGTCTAACTGTGCTCAGACAGACAGACAGACAGACAGTGCTGAGCTGACTTCGAGCTCCCTAAGTAGGGCTGTGTAGCTGTGTAGTGTTGCTGGCGTCTGACTGTCACGGTGAGCAGCACAGTAGTCATGGCGCAGCTGCTGTTATGATTACTGATGAGTCTACTGCTCCACACATCTCATCCCAACAATAAATAAATCAGCTCTGGACAGCAGCCAGACACACACATCTGGTCCAGACTGTCTCTCTGTGTGTATGTGTGTATGTGTGTGTGTGTGTGTGTGTGTGTGTGTGTGTGTGTGTGTTTGTGCGTCTCTCTGTGTTGTGTTTACAGATGGAGAAGTCTCATCCAGACACCTCTGGTGAAACAACTTTTGAAATACGTCAAGCAAAGAAATCACACACACACACACACACACACACACACACACACACACACAGGTGAGAAGCTGTGAGGATGTCTGACTGAAGGCAGAGGCAGACGTCTGTGAGGAGGTTGCAGGGAACTTTGTTTAAAGTGTAATTAGAGCCACATTTGGTAAATAATGAAACATTAAGGTGGGGAAAGCTGTCAGACGGTGTGTGTGTGTGTCTCAGTGTGTGTATGCGTATGCGTGTGTTTGTGTGTGTATGGGTGTGTGTGCGGGTGGGTATTAGTGAGGAAAGCTGTCAGATTTGCATTCAGCCTTGGCCTGATTTGGTGAGCCATATGTCTGCAGGTTGCCACGGTGATGCTTTAATTAAAACTTTGTCGTTTCCTACTCCCTTATTCACCTCTCTCTCCTTATCTACCCAAACGTCGCCTTGTCTTTCTCTCTGTCTCTTTCTCCTCCCTTATCCACCTCTCCTCTCCCCAATCATATATTTCTCTCACTCACACACATACACACTATCTCTCTCTCTCTCACTCACACACATACACTATCTCACTCTCTCACTCACACACATACACACTTTCTCTCTCTCTCAATCACAAATCATCTCTCTTTCTTGGTTTCCCTCTCTCTCCTCCCTTATCCACCTCTCCTCTCCTCTCCCCAAACATAACTTTCTCTCTCTCTCCTCCCTTATCCACCTCTCCACTTCTCAAGCATCTATCTCTCTCTTTCTCGCTCTCTCTCTCCACTCTTATCAATCTCTCCTGTCCTCTCCCCAAACATCTTTCTCTCCATCCTAATCCATCTCTCCTCTCCCCAAACATCTGTATTTCTCTGTCTCCTCCCTTATCCACCTCTCCTCTCTTCTGAATCTCTCCTGTCCTTTCCCCAAACATCTTTCTCTCCTCCCTTATCCACCTCTCCTCTCCCCAAGCATCCTTCTCTCTCTCTCTCTCTCTCTCTCTCTCTCTCTCTCTCTCTCTCTCTCTCTCTCTCTCTCTCTCTCTCTCTCTCTCTCTCTCTCTCTCTCTCTCTCTCTCTCTCTCTCTCTCTCTCTCTCTGAGCGGATGCGGAAGTGAGTGGGCGTGGCGTTTGCGAGTGTGAGAGCGTGTGCACGTAGTCGTTTGGCTTGAGTGTGTTCTCTCTCTACCTTTTCTATCTTTTCTGTATTTGTGGTTTCTTTTTTATGATTTAGTTTTCTCTTTGTTTGAGTTATTTTTTGTTAAAGTAGTCTCCCTTTTGGGAGTGAGCACCCAGCGTGCTGCTGGGTGTATTTTGGTTTGTTTGGTCTAATGGCGTTTGAAAGTCTGAGTCGGCGCCATGCGATTAAGATAGGTGCAGATAATGATATATCAGTTGAGGAGTGTAGTTTAGCCGTAGGTAGTATTGTTGGTTATGGAAGTGTGGTTTCAGCATCTAGAATGAATCGATCTGTTGTCCTGTTCTTGGACAGCGTTGATAAGGTGAATACGATTGTAGAGCAGGGCATTGTGATTAACGACACATTTTTCAATGTTCTTCCACTTGTGACCCCGGCTAGACGAGTAACACTGTCAAATGTACCTCCTTTCATAACAGACGAGTTTTTGGAACGAGAATTAGCAAGACATGGAAAACTTGTGTCCTCAATTAAGAAAATTCCTCTTGGATGTAAATCCCCGCTTCTAAAGCATGTCGTGTCATTCAGGAGGCACGTTTACATGATTTTGAATGGTCACTCTGGCGAACTGAATGTTAAGTTCCAATTCCAAGTAGATAATTTTCAATATATGATTTTTGCTTCTACTGATAACATGAAGTGTTTCTTCTGCGGGAAAGAAGGCCACGGTATTAGATCGTGTCCTGAGAAAAATATACCTGCTAAGGATGCGCAGGCTGATAAAGAAGGCGAAAGTGCTAACGGCGGTCAAAGTGGAACAACTGGAGATGCGCCGGTTAATAGAGAAGAAGACTGTGTTGATGGTGAACACGGTGGATTAATGGGAGATGCACCGACTAACAGAGACAACGGCAATCATGATCATAGTGGGAGTGCAGAGGAGCATAATGGAGAGACTAGGCCGTCTTCTGGTCCGGAGGTTGCCGTAACCGACAACATACCGGTAGGTGCAGAAAGTGAAGCTAACTGTGATGCTACGGTAGAAAATGGTGAAAGTATGCCTATTGTGGAAAATAATGAAAGCTTGCAAGCGAACGTAAGTGCTTCAAATGATACAATGAATCTGATGATGGACAAAATAACCAGTGATTTAATGAATGGGAAAGGTGAGAATGCAGTTACAGAACACACAGAGCCACTTTTTTGTGCTGATGATGCAATGGAGGATGAGCAAGTATCGGCTAAGAAACCTAAGAGGAAAACGAATACTAGGGAAGCTTCTAAAAATGCGAAAAAATTTGCGAATGAAAGTAGATCAGATAGTTTGCTTGTTGATCTTGATAATGATTCAGACTACCCTTCATGCTCCCCTTCTCCAAGGCCATATAACTTAAAGATGATCAAAAGTTTCTTGGGGTCCACTAAAAATATCCGAGGGGTCAAAGTGGAAGAGCATTTTCCAGATATAAGAGCCTTTAGCACGGCAGTTCAGCATTTCAAGCATGTGAAAGGAAATTTTACTGAACAAGAGGGTTATAGACTCAATAAATTACTGACAAAGATCAATCAGCAAGCAGACGAAAATGATGGTAATGAGACATTGTAAATGTATTGTCTTGTGTCTATTATTTGTTTTTGTCCATTTGATTTCATGCTCTCTTTCATTTATGGGTGATTTCAAAATAGCAACTTTAAACATCAATGGTGCAAGAGATTTCAGGAAGAGAGCGAAATTGTTTGAGTTGATGAAACAGAAGCATAGCGATGTAATGTTTATTCAAGAAACACATAGTGATGAGAAAAATGCTGCTGACTGGGTCAGAGAGTGGGAAGGGAAAACTTTCCTTAGCCATAAAACCTCTGTGAGTGGAGGAGTTGGACTGCTTTTCTCTAAAAACTTTGTTCCTCAGTCTTACTCGTTTGAGAATATAATAGAAGGAAGACTCTTAAAAGTACGAGCGGTCTTTGATAAGTGTGTTTTTGTTTTCATGTGTGTTTATGCACCTTCAACCGGAGTTGATCGGATGATTTTTTTAGACCAATTATGTAATGCACTGAAGAATTGTAAGAAAGATGAATATTTGTTCCTATCAGGGGATTTTAATTGTACAGAGGCAAATATTGACAGGAATCACCCTGAACCACACAGTGCTTCACGCAAGAAACTTATTGAATTAATAAATATGCATGAACTAAGTGATATTTGGAGGAATTTTAATGGTCAAAGACAATACACATGGGCACATGCCAGAGATAATTTTTTGTCCATGGCCAGGCTTGATAGAGTTTATAGTTTCAAGCATCATGTTAATGTTTTCCGAAATTGTAAAATCTTCCCTGTTATGTTGTCGGATCACAGTATGGTGCAAAGTGTAGTAGGTTTGAAGTATATAAAGCCTATGAGTGCATATTGGCACTTAAATACATCTTTGTTGAGCGATGCACATTTTAAAGATGTTTTTATTTTTTTCTGGACTAGCTTTAGAGAGACTAAGTCTTCATTTGAATCCTTACAACAGTGGTGGGATTTCGGAAAAATTCAGATCAGGCAGTTGTGTCAACAATATACTGCCAGCGTCACAAGCGATATAATTAAATCTATGAACAGACTTGAATTGGAAATAGTGCAACTTCAAGATATGGCTGAGTCAACAGGGGATTCTGCGCATATTGAGGTAGTAAAAACTAAAAAGGTGGCTTTGGCTGATCTGCTGGATGTGAGAGCACAAGGTGCCTTGGTGCGATCCCGATACCAGAATGTGGCACAGATGGATGCACCATCCAAGTTCTTCTTTGGTTTGGAGCGGAAAAACGGGCAGGCCAAGTGTATGCATGCTCTACTTTCTGAATCTGGGAGTCTTTCAGTAGACCCGGCAGAAATTCGGAGAATTGCAGTCAAGTTCTATGCCAGTCTCTATACCAGTGAGTATACTGAAAAGCCCGTCATGGAAAATTATTTTTTTGATGACCTTCCAAAGATTCCAGAGGATTCTGTTAATGATTTAGAGACTGCATTTTCTTTGGATGAATTAACTAGTGCACTTCAGAGCATGGATTGTGGGAGGGCGTCTGGCATTGATGGGCTGCCTGTAGAGTTCTACAGATGCTTCTGGACTGATCTTGGAGGAGATTTGCTAGAAGTTTTAAATGATAGCATTGATAAAGGACAGCTGCCAAAGAGCTGTAAACGAGCTGTTTTAACTTTGCTTCCAAAGAAAGGGAATATGCAGGACATTAAGAACTGGAGGCCTGTTGCACTTTTGTGCTGTGATTATAAACTACTTTCAAAAAGTCTGTCTAATAGATTAAGGAAGGTAATTGGAAAGGTAATCCATTCTGATCAGGCATATTGTGTACCAAGTAGATGTATTTTTGATAATATCACTCTGGTTCGTGATTTTTTAGAACTGTCAAAAGCTTTGAATTTGGATGCTGGTTTAATCTCTTTAGATCAAGAGAAAGCGTTTGATCGAGTCGAACGTGAATATTTATGGAAAACCCTTGCAGCCTTTGGTTTTAGCCCAGTATTTATTGACAAAATTAAAGTACTGTATTGCGACGCTGAGAGTATATTGAAAATTAATGGTGGTCTATGCTCTCCATTCAAGGTTCTAAGGGGGGTAAGGCAGGGCTGTGCCCTTTCAGGAATGCTATACTCCTTAGCTATTGAGCCTCTTTTACATAAACTTAGGATGCTTATTTCTGGTTTTACTGTACCATGTTCTGATTCTAAACTGTTATTAGCTGCCTATGCTGATGATGTGGTCGTTATTGTGAAAAGTCAAAAAGATATTGAACATCTTATTAAGACTGTTTCAGATTTTGGAAAGATTTCCTCTGCAAAAGTGAATTGGAACAAGAGTGAAGCCCTGTTAATAGGCAAATGGGATAAAGGGGAAATATTAACCTTCCCTCAAGGGTTGAGTGTGGTTAAAGAAGGTTTCAAATATCTTGGGGTATTCCTCGGAGATAAACAAGTTCAAATGAAAAACTGGGATGGTGTTTTGGAAAAAGTTAAAGGGCGTCTTGGTAGGTGGTCTTGGTTACTACCAAAAATGTCCTATAGGGGGCGAATACTGATATGTAACAATTTGGTGGCATCATCTTTATGGCATCGTCTGATGTGCATTGACCCTCCTCCAGGTTTGATTTCAAGCATCCAGTCATTAATTGTGGACTTCTTCTGGGATAAATTACACTGGATACCCCAAAGTGTTTTGTTCTTGCCAAAAGAGGAAGGTGGGCAAGGTTTAGTCCATCTGGCAAGCAGAGTTGCTGCTTTCCGCCTCCAGTTTTTACAAAGACTACTCTATGGACCAAATTACTTAGTGTGGAGGCCTCTTGCATGTACTCTATTGAAGAGTCTAGGAGGTTTGGACATGGATCGTTCTCTTTTCTTAATGGACCCAAGGACATTATCTACCCAGAGACTACCTTGTTTTTATTGTGGAGCTTTTAAAGTGCTTTCTTTGTTTAAAATACAAAGGGAAGCCTCTTCCTCTCTTTGCTGGCTTTTGCAAGAGCCTTTAATTAGAGGGGCACGTTTGGATGTTTCAGCAGGAATGATGCCATCTTTGGATAACATCCTAAGCAATAAGGGTGTCAAAACGTTAAGAGACCTTGTGACTGTGGCTGGGCCAACCTTAAATAATGCAGAAAATCTATCATCAATTTTAGGAATAAGGTCTTTGCGAATTGTCACACAATTTTTAAACAAGGTCAAGGATACTTTAACGGAAAGAGAAAAGGTTATATTACAGTCTTTTAATAATGATGCAGTGTTTTCTGATGATGAAGATTTTTTTCCATTGTTGAATATTACACCTGACTATGCCGACTGTGTGGGTACTTACCTAGAGGCAATTGGCTTTAACCTAGAACTTACAGATGGGAAGGTTTTTTATAAAGCCTGTGTTAAGGTTTTAAACAAGCAAAAATTAAATTCAAGAGTTGACACACCATGGCGAAGGAAACTTAATCTCGATGATAATGTAAAACCTGCATGGAGAGCTTTATATAAACCACCATTAACGAAAACATTTGCTGATTTGCAGTGGAAAATCTTACATGGTATAGTAGCTGTCAATTCTTTTGTTTCTGTCATAAACCCAGCTGTTGATGATAAGTGTCCTTTTTGTGTAGAAAGAGAAACTGTTTTTCATTGTTTTATGGAATGTGAAAGACTTGGATCTTTGCTTTGTCGTCTACAGTTAATATTTAGAGCTTTTGAGGTTGTATTTACCAAAAATTGTTTTATTTTGGGTGTTATGTACATGCAGAAGAAAAAGTCTCAGTGTCAATTATTACATTTTATAACTGGACAAGCAAAGATGGCAATATGGATCAGTCGCAGGAATGCTCTAGAGGGTGTATCTGGTCAGGATTGTCTTCATGTTTTTTTAAGATTGGTCAAGTCCAGAATGATGATCGATTTTAAATTTTATTCTGCAATGAAAGATATTGATGGATTTGTGAGTGTATGGGGATACAAAGAGGTACTATGCTCTGTCAGTATTTATGAATTGATATATGGATATGTGTTGAGATAAAGTGCTTGCACATTGCCCTGTTTTTGAATTTTCTTTTCTTTTCTTTTTTCCCCTTATTTCACATTTATATCTGAAAGATAATGGAAAATGGATGATGTAAATAAAGTTTTTTACTAAAATTCAAAAAATGCTCTCTCTCTCTCTCTCTCTCTCTCTCTCTCATCAATCTCTCCTGACCTTTCCCCAAACATCTTTCTCTCCTCCCTTATTTTCCTCTTCTCTCCGAGCGTCATGGCTGTTTTATTGGTAGCTCATTAACGGAATAGCCCTGGAGTGGAGGTGGTCAGAGGCTGAGTCAGTAGTATTTCAGGCGGTGTCAGTGGGGGGGCTGGTGTCTGTAGTAGTTCAGGCGGTGTCAGTGGGGGGGCTGGTGTCTGTAGTAGTTCAGACAGTGTCAGTGGGGGGGCTGGTGTCTGTAGTAGTTCAGACGGTGTCAGTGGGGGGGGGGGGGGGGGGGCTGGTGTCTGTAGTATTCCAGGCGGTGCTGGTCAGTGGGGGGGGGGGGGGGGGGGGGGCTGGTGTCTGTAGTATTCCAGGCGGTGTCAGTCAGTGGGGGGGCTGGTGTCTGTAGTATTTCAGGCGGTGTCAGTCAGTGGGGGGGCTGGTGTCTGTAGTATTTCAGGCGGTGCTGGTCAGTGGGGGGGCTGGTGTCTGTAGTATTCCAGGCGGTGCTGGTCAGTGTCTGTATACCCTACCTTGTTTGGGTGGACGGCTCGTCTCAGGTTCTCCATCCACTTGTCCCTCTCAGCAGCCGAGCGACACGAGAAACACTTACTGCCTGTAGACGTGGTCACCTGGGGAGGACATGACACATTACACACAGGGAGAGACTGGTGTGTGTGTGTGTGTGCGTGCGTGTGTGTGTGTGCACACATGTGCATATGCTTGTGTTTGAGTGTGTGCTTGTGTACCTCAAAGCAGTAGTCCTGTCAGAGGATGCTGACTGGTTTGATGAGCAATCCCTCCATGGTGTGTGTGTGTGTGTGTGTGGGTGTGTGTGTGTGTGTGTGTGTGCATGCGTACCTCGAAGCAGTAGTCCTGTCAGAGGATGCTGACTGGTTTGATGAGCAATCCCTCCATGGTGTGTGTGTGTGTGTGTGTGTGTGTGTTCGTACCTCGAAGCAGTAGTCCTGTCCGAGGATGCTGCTGTGCACTGGTTTGATGAGCACCTCGTCCTCCATGCTGAGGTCCAGAGCTTCCACTGCACTACTGGGGCTGAGCAACGACTCGTGGGAGCGAGACTCCTTCAACCTCGGCATCAGATGGGATCTACACACACACACAAACAGAGGAAGAGAGAATGAGTGAGACTCCTTCAACCTCGGCATCAGATGGGATCTACACACACACACAAGCAGAGGAAGAGAGAATGAATGAGTGAGACTCCTTCAACCTCGGCATCAGATGGGATCTACACACACACACACACACACACACACACACACACACACACACACACACACACACACACACACACACACACACAGAGTGAGGACATCAGGTGGGATACACACACACACACCAGAGGGGATGTACAGAAAAACTCCATTACCCTTTTCATCATATGGGATGACACACACACACACACACACACACACACACACACACACACACACACACACACCCACACACACGAGCATGTGGAGGAAGAGGAAGCACAAATGACTGAGGGGACAAGTCATCAGATGGGATCTACACACACACAAAAAAACAGCGAGACACACACACACACACACACACACACACACACACACACACACAGACATCAAATAGAATGTAATATATATATATATATGTAAGTCAAATAAGCCAGTCAAAGCACAGAAGAGCAGTGTGAATTAGAGAGGGAGAGAAACTGTTTGTGTATAAGGAAGAAAGAAACAAAAAAAGAAGAAAACACTGAAGTGGGAGGTGGAGGAGACGAGAGAAAGCCTCTTCCAACCTCTGCATCATGTGACTGGAACAAACAGAGCAGGGGAGAGGAGATGGGAGAGAGAGGGAGAAGAGAAAGAGAGGAGGAAGGGAGGAGGACGGAGGAAGGATACCAAGCTCATATGAAGTCATCTGTGTTAGGAGTTGCAAAGATGGGGGGGGGGGGGGGGGGGGGGGGGCACACACACATGTGTAAACAATGAAGGAAGGAAGTGAACAAGACAAAAACCTGAGTCATGGAATGGATTCACACACACACACACACACACACACACACACACACACACACAGAGAGTCACAGTCACTGACTCAGGCACGTGTAATAGAAAAACATGCTTATATGCCAGGACACACTTCAAACAGTCTAACAAGAGCAAACACACATGC
Organism: Clupea harengus; assembly: GCF_900700415.2. Classification (NCBI taxonomy): domain Eukaryota; kingdom Metazoa; phylum Chordata; class Actinopteri; order Clupeiformes; family Clupeidae; genus Clupea; species Clupea harengus. Next base: position 12,174,933 of record NC_045163.1, on the reverse strand, counting down.
CCACACGCCCCCACAGGCAAACACATTCAGAGGAAGACTTACAGACTTTCAAATGCCACATTGATAAACAAAATGTAAATATAAGGAAATACATACAAAATCATGCTGACCTTTAACACCCACACACACGTTGTATGTTCACATGCATTACTCTTTTCTTTGTGGCTTTACATCCAGTCCCAGCGTTTTACAGAAAGTCAATGTGCTTCAAATCCCCAACAAGCCAATTAGCACCCTCTCCATAACGAACCAATTAGCACCCCCTCCATAACGAACCAACTGCCTCCTAATTATGTGCATGGGTGTTCACAAATTACAGAGCCAAGACTATTATGCATATCTCATTTTACAGGTAGGCACACACAGACACACGTGCACATTCACTCACTCACACGCACACGCACACGCGCACACACACACACACACACACACACACACACACACACACACACACACACGGTTTCACAGAGAGATAGACATTCCATTATCATTAACCTTGCTCGAGGCACTCAGTCATCAGATAGTGAGAGGAACATGAGTGTGCACACATGCACACGCACACACTGCTACTGCATTGTTAACAACCCTAGTCCCACCCCTGTGACAGCAACACCAGGTCTATAACTACAGCTAATGAGGTGTAATATTCTTTTAGTGCAGTGCACTGTGGGAGTTCACGTACACACACACACACACACACACACACACACACACACACACACACACACACACACACACACAGTAATGACCTGTAGGGATAAACAATCCTGGCACAGACTGCCCAGTTAGAGACATGGCAAGACATGGACCACAGAGTCTATTGGCAAGAGCATCTCTCAGTCTAGCTCCCACACACACACATATACCCACACACTCATGCATGCAGGCTCACACCTTGCATGAGCAGATCTGAATTTAACACATCTAGTTTTTCAATGAGTCAATAATAACACACACACACACACACACATTCAAATGAGTCTATAATTACACACACACATCCAAAGAGTTGTCAGATCACTGCAAATGCAGACAGGGAAGAAATATCCCACCATACCATTAATTCTCTCTTTCTCTCTCTCTCCCTCCTTCTATCCCACTTTCCTCCTCTTCCACTTTCCTTCCCTTCCCTTCACCCCTCTCTCTCTCTCTCTCTCTCTCTCTCTCTCTTCCTCTCTCTTCCTCTCAATCTCTCTCTCAATCTCTCTCTCTCCCTGCTAGCCTAAAGCTCAGTCTGGGGAGGGAGCTGTCTTCTGCCCACTGGAGCTTTACAAAGCAAACTCAAAGTGTGAGTGTGTGTGTTTGTAGCTCTTTGTGCGTGGAGGGTGTGTGCGTGAGTCTGTGTGTGTGAGTGTGTGAGTCTATGTGTGTGTGTGTGTTTGCAACTCTTTGTGCGTGGAGGGTGTGTGTGTGTGTGTGAGTCTTTGTGTGTTTGTGTGTGTGAGTGTGTGAGTCTTTGTGTGTGTGCACATGTCAGTCTGTATCAATCATTGTGTGTTTGAGTGTGTTTCTGATTGGTCAGTGGGAATCCAGATGGAAGACTGACAGAGTGAGAAGGCAAGGGCTTCAGGAGGGGATATGAGGTTGGCTCTGCCTGCAATGCCTGCTGGGATTTGTAGTATCGACCCAGCCTGGACCAGAACACGAATGTTCCGATGCGGATAGCTGGCATCAATATTCCTGATCCTACCGAGCTGACAGGAGAACCGGAGGGAATGTCCGTCAAGACTGGTCCTAACGAGGAAACGATGGCATTGTCGATCACTTACACTCTCTCGACAGCAGGAAATGAAACACCACCACCACCATAACACACACACACACACACACACACACACACTCCTGCCCCCATCACTTGCCACACACAGAGACAGAAAAAGAAAAGAGTTTTACAAAGCTCATGTTGGAGAACTGGGAGTGTGTGTGTGTGTGTGTGTGTGTGTGTGTGTGTGTGTGTGTGAGTGTGTGTGTGTTTCGCCCTGAGCGGCTGTCTACCAGCATGACTGCCGGTTAAGAGTTTCAACGGCGCATCAATCACAGCGTGGAAAAACAATAAGGGTTTATTTAATATTGCTCTCCTCACCTACAAATCGAGCTCAGCTCAAATCTAATAACACAAGCAGACCTCCAGAGGCCAGCCCACCAGTGACCGAGAGAGAAGAGAGAGACGGACAGAGAGAGGGTGGGAGAGAGAGGGAGAGAGAGAGGAGAGTACAATATCTGAGAATGAACAACAGAGAGGGAACATGCATGGGATGGGATTATGATAGTAATAAATAAAGTAAGACTGTGTGTGTGTGTGTGTGTGTGTGTGTGTGTGTGTGTGTGTGTGTGAGAAAGAGAATAAGAAGAAAGAGGGAAGGTCTGCACAGTGCCAGATAAGAAGAGAGAGACAGAGAAAGAATAAAGGAGTACATGAGAGAAGCATTATGACAGCAGTGTGTGTGTGTGTGTGTGTGTGTACACATTTGAGACAAAGAGAAACAGAGAGTGCGAGTACACATCAAGAGAAACATAGTGAGCAGCTGTGTGGTGATGAACAATCTTTTGAATGAGTGTTCTGTCCCTTGCTTTTCTTTCAGGAAAACACACACACACACACACACACACACACACACACACACACACACACACACACACACACACACACACACACACACACACACACACACACACACACACACACAAAGATCAAGCAGAGGATGAAATTAAGTAAAAGATTACTAGCACTAGAAAAAGCTACAAAGAACAAGAAAGAATTAAGAGGGAGACCTGAATGAGAGTCAAGATCTCTACTCTGAGAGTCAAAGATCATTGCATGGCTGATGAGGTCATTTCCTTTCCAACCAGTCATATGTCACTTCCTGAGATGTGGTTTGCGGTACCCAAACTCAAGCCTGGGAAAACTTCTGGTTTGGAGCGGTCAACATATCCCCTCAACCACAGGAGACCAATCACCTTCCAGAGGCCTCCTTTGTCTCCCACTAACAGCAAGCCCATTGGCCGGGACAAGAGAAGGACGGGAGCTCAGAATCAGAGATGATGTCATCTGGTTGGCTTTGGAGCAGATGTGCCCATGATGTCACTCCTGCTTGTGTTCCCTGGACAGCAACAGCTACTTTAGCAGCGACACTCACACAGACACACACACACACACACACACACACACACACACACACACACACACACACACACACACACACAGACACACAGACACACAGACACACACACACTCTGAGCCACCCACAATGAGAGCTGTGGAGGTTAGGCTGGATTAGGCTGAAACAGGATTAGTAGGGCAGAGTGGCATCTCTTCAGTGGGGCACAAGTGAGCTTGCATGGTATGTCTGCACCCTCACAAAAGGAGATGGAAGGCCAATCAAGCAATCACAGGTGGAGAAAGACAGGGGTGGGAGATCGTTCAGCCAATCAGAAGGTAGGGGATCAAGTGGTCCCTGAGGAGTTTGATGGAGGGCATGCCCGGGCAAAGTGTGTTTTTAAGTGTGGGTAGAGCAGGAGGAATGTGTTTGTGTGTGTGTGTGTGTGTGTGTGTGTGTGTGTGTGTGTGTGTTTTCAATCTACTCCACTCCCTTTCATGGAACTTACAAGTTGTACAAGAGTATGTTTGCCCTCGGTATGTGGGCCGGGCCGGGCCGCCCCCCCCCCCCCCACACACACACACACACACACACACACACACACAACACACACACACACACACACACACACACGACACACACACACACACACAATCATACCTTTGATGACATCCCCTCTGTTTTCTATAGGTTTCTATAGGATACCCTCACACATTTCTAAAAAGGGTTTAGAATGTTAATGAGCCTCACTAAATGACTGTGTGTGTGTGTGTGTGTGTGTGTGTGTGTGTGTGTGTGTGTGTGTGTGTGTGGACCATCAGGATGCACAGCGGGTGCTTAGAGCAAGTGTGTTACAGCACATCAAAGGAGCAATTCAGGGTGTTCAATCATATGTGCTTTGCATGTCAAATGGTTAGTTTGCTAAACGTGTGTGTGTATACATCTGCATCTGTGTGTGAATATATTTGTGTGTATTTTAGTGTGTGTGTGTGTGTGTGTGTGTGTGTGTGTGTGTGTGTGTGTGTGTGTGTGCATTTCACCTTATCCTGTGGTGAGACAGTAAATGACAGCATGCAATTAGACATGTTTGCAAACACATCAGGGTGTGTCAGTGTTTGATGTGTGTGTGTGTGTGTGTGTGTGTGTGTGAGTGCTTTTCCCTATTACACACAGTCTGATGAGAATGGTTCAATTTCACCACCGGCCGCTCTGGGTGCAAACACTGCCAAACACACACAGACACACACACACACACACAACTGACTGTCAAGGACAAACACATCCTACTCCTTGTAGCTCTCTCTCTCTTTCCTTCCTCACTCACTCCTCCTCTCTCTCTCTACCCCCCCCCCCCCCCTTTGTTGATCATCCTCCACACACCATCTTTCTTTCATCCACTCCCCCCTCTCCTCTCTTTCCTCTTGCTCTCCCCCTCTCCCATCTCTCTTGTGTTAAAGCAAGTTGGCGTCTAGTGGTGATTCCGGGGTCCACTGTGTGCACCCTTGTCTCAACGGAAGGGCTAAGGCTGGTGGAAAGGCCCAGGGCTCTTTAAAACACACACACACACACACACACACACACACACACACACACACACACACACACGACTCTGCCTTCCATTTTTCTCTCTCCCTCTCTCCTACTCTGACCTGGAGATGGCTTGAGTCCTTTGGGCTCAATTCTACATCTCTAAATATTTCAGACGCTGGGCAAAAATAACACAGTCCCTCTTTCTTTTCGCTCCCTTTTGTTTCGGAAGATTGTTCATCACATTTCCAGAACCTTCCCCCACGGACTGAAACTTGTGGGGTCAAAAATAAACACAGAAGAAATAAAAATGAGTAAATAAATAAAAAAACCCAAAGTGTGTATGTGTGTGTGAATCTAAAACCCAAAGAGTAAAGTGTGTGCATGTGTATGTGTATGTGAATCCAAAACGCAAAGAGTAACATGTGTGTGTGTGTGCATGTGTGTGTGAATCCAAAACAGGCTGTGAGAATGATTATGACATTTGCATGTGAATTTATATAATTTATATGAGAATGTGTGTGTGTGTGTGTGTATGTGTGTGTGTGTGTGTGTGTGTGTGTTCTGCATACTTGAGTAGTGACCCATTCCATAGTTTAATATCAAGTCAGGGCGTCAAGAGAGGCACAGCTGCTCTAAGGTGGTAGGAGGATATGGACTGAGGCCGTGACTATGGTATGAGCTCATGCCTCATTTAAACTGATCTCTCTCTCACACTCACACACACACACACACACACACACACACACACACACACACACTCTCAGTATATGTTCACAGCATATTGTTTGTAACAGCCCTTCCTTCTTCAGGCACTGCCTGCTCCACCATACAATGTGCCAAGCTGCTGTTCTACAACTTAAAACACACACACACACACACACCAGATATGGAGTTGTAGATCAATTCATCCTGAAGAAGCGTCCAGTGAAGACGAACACACACAGACACACACACACACACACACACACACACACAGACACGGGGAGCCGAGTAGCTCAGCCTAATGAAGTTATCTGTCTGCAGCAGCCGCGGATCGATGGCAAACTCTTTAGAGTGGCGCTCGCAGGAAGATGAACCAGTAATGAAGCACTCACAGAGCACAGCTTCCCCCCCACCATGCCCCACACACACGTGTCTCTCTGTGTGTGTGAGTGTTTGTGGTGTGTCTTCCATACTTTGATTCTGGACAGACGGTTGGCCATTAAGCCAGTAAAAGTATCACTCTGGCGTCAACTATCTTCACTAAGAGGTTCATAAAAGACTACACCGGCAAACAGACATGGACACACACACACACACACACACACATACAACCTGAGGCGTTAATTGAGCCACCAATGGGGCCAGCAGCAGTCTGGATGTTGAGAAGGCCGCCATTGGGTATCAGTACCAGCATGTGTGTGTGTGTGTGTGTATTTTGCATCGTCCTGCAGCCCCCTTTTCATGTGTGTATAACACACACACACATGTGTAATCTGTGTAATTGCTACTGACAGGGTCACTGTTAGTGTATGAGTGACACACTGTAATTGAGACTGACGGGCTTCCATCTCCCAGATGAACATGTATGACCGGCCTGAACTGTGTCTGAAGCCCCACAAGGTCTCAGTACAAGAGAAATGTCTTAATGCACTCAATCAGGCCGGGCCTAGATAGAATCAGCACTCTGATTAAAGGAGAGAATAGAGCAGGGATGGAGAGAGAGAGAGAGAGAGAGAGAGACAGAGAGAGAGGGACGGGCTGAATAAGCTCTTTTAGACCTGAACAGTTTGAGGTGGTGTGTCTGACAGGTAATTATCATTCTGACACCGTCTCCATCTCTCCTCTCACCTAACAGGTGGACATGTGCTGTGTGTGTGTGTGTGTGTGTGTGTAGGATAATGGCGACACAGAAACCAGTGCTGTACCATGTTTCCATCGATCAATATGTGTGTGTGCCATGACAACCCACCCCCCCCCCCCCCACCACACACACACACACACACACACTACATCGCCACGATGACCTTGACAGTGGATAAGGTTGATTACACAACAAAACCAAGCCGTCATGGGAGCCTTTGCACTGACATACACTCACATGTGTAAGTAAACACACACACGTGAACAAACACACACACACGTGTAAGCAAACACACATACACACACACCAACATAAGCACATACACATGCACACACACCTAAATCCCTCTCATGAACAGGCACAGAAACGCACAACACTGAAATATGTGCTTTCACACACACACACACACACACACACACACACAATAATTAGAACGCCAGTGATGAGTCCACCCATCCACCCACATTTCACCTTGGCAGACAAGACTGCACTGAACCTAACTGTCACTCTGTTTTAAAATACAAGCAGATGGTATCTGTTTGTGTGTGTGGGTGTGTGTATGCGGCTATTGGTATGTGTGTGTGTGAGACTTCAAACATACTAAACTCTGCTTCCATTTCAGCAATGCCACGTATTTTTGTGTGTGTGTGTGTGTGTGCATGCGTGCGTGTGTGTGTTTCTCTCCTCATATTTACTATGGTTAATGAGGCCCTTGGGATGGTTAAAACAACTGTCACGGCGTCCCAAACTGAGTGCTTATTTACTGCTGCCATGCTGTGATGCTGAGAAGCTCTTTCTGTGTCTGTGTGTGTGTGTGTGTGTGTGTCGGGCAGGTTCTTGTCAATTTCAACATTAGATTAGTTGTCCCACTGTCAGCAAGTGTGTGTGTGTGTGTGTGTGTGTGTGTGTGTGTGTGTGTGTGTGTGTGTGTGTGTGTGTGTGTGTGAGAGAGAGTGTGTGCCAGGAGTGTGTGCGTGTTCGAAAATGTGTTTTTTCAAAGGCTGCATGGGAGAGTTAAAGGAGGCATATGACAACGCCTGTTCACATGCTGAGCGATTTGGGCCATGTTGCAGTGTGTGTGTGTGTGTGTGTGTGTGTGTGTGTGTGTGTGTGTGAGAGAGAGAGAGACCATCAGGCAAAGAGAGAGAAAGAGCATTGTGCAAAACAATAATGTCATCCCAGAACAGAGCATGTATGCAAGCACTGACACAGACACACAGACGCACACACACACACACCTCAATACATATTCAGGCTTGCCTTTCACACACATTCTCTCTCTCACGCACACAGACACAGACACACTCACTCACATCCTTTCCGCTCAAACCATTTTGAAGAAAACACTGCACATGACAGAACAGGCCACAGACACTCCAATACTGCAGATGACCCCCCCCCCCCCCCCCCCCCATCAATCGCCCAAGGCTCCCTGCCTATCCCAGAATGCATCGCTGCTGATTGTATGATAATGACTAGCCGCTCTTTCTCCTGTCCGTGTCCAAGGTTCTGCCGAATTTAGCGGTTCACTTAACGTGTCCCAATTACAGACCAGGTCTTAAAAGAAGTGGCCTGCAGGGGGGACCCCTGAAAACCTGAATCCATTAGTGTCCCTTCAGGACCAGGACTGGTTCCATTAGTGCCCTCCAGGACCAGGACTGGGTCGAAGGATGAACAAAGAACAGATGAAAGGGTGTGAAGACGAAAAAACAAACATGCCCAGAGGTAGGGGTCGACCAATATGTGTTATATTATGTTTCAGGGCGATAGACAATGACTATCTCTGATGAAAAGAGGTTGATAACCGATATTTCAGGCTGATATTTGAATGCTTTTAACATGCCTTTTTTAGGTGTGAAAAGAAATTCAAATAATTATTTGAATGTACCACACCTGCTGAGCTCTTCTTTGAATCCATCTAAAGGCGGTTTCAAAACAAAGGCAGGAAGATGAGGTAATGATTTTGAGTGTTAGCGTTAGCGTTAGCATGTGACATTTACAATTACAGAACTATCCACATTTGACGGTACAGATTATCTGGGAGGGTCACACGTGAGCTCCAGCATGTGTGAAGGCAGGGGCCTACTGAAGGGGGGCTAATGTTGACGTTGTGGGTTAATCTTACTTCGGCTACGCAACTGATGTCTATCGCTATTTTAAAAGCATTCAATAATCGGACAAACTATGATATGAAATATCAAACCTTAAAACTAGCATGTGCGTCCACGCTTTTTCTGAAGTTGCAGTTAAATTCAAGGAGCCTATTAGCTTTTAAGTCATTTGAGCGCGAGAACACTCTAACACTGGCTATTTCTGCCCTTTACACACAAACAAACACTGAAAAGATAAACATCCTCTTCCTACTCCATTTTCAGCCGGGATTGTAGAAAGGCCACTGCCAACATACACAAATAGCAAAATATGTTAAGAGATCATTCCTGAATGTAGAATCTAGAAGCTTCTTCATTCCCTGGGTTCTTTGCACTGGTGGAAACAGGGATAAGGGGGAAACGAGGACTGCTGAGTGAGTGCTGGGAAATGTATGTACATTAATCGTGACCCTATTGCTGTTTAAACAGAGACAGACAGTAACCCTGTAAGCGCCTTTCAATGCTGGGAAATGTATGCAGGCTAAGAGAGGTTCTGCTGCTGCTTAAACAGAGGCGAGTAGCTTTGAAAGTGCCATGCATGCTGGGAAATGTGGGCAGGGCCTGCTGCCACTGCTGCCTGAGGGCACAACACATACAGCTGTTCAGTGCCAGGTCATCATTGCATCAGCTCTCAGTTTTACACACACACACACACACACACACACACACACACACACACACACACACACACACACACACACACACACACACACACACACACACACACACACACACACACACACACACACACACACACACACACACACACACACACAGCAAATGCAATCCCTCCACTCCAAAGCTCCATCCCCAAATAGACCACCATAGACAACAAAGGTGTGTGTATGTGTGTGGGTGTTTCCATGGTAACAGAGTTGACTGCCCATGCCACTGGCTGTGTCCCACTGGCACACCTGACGGCACGGACAAATCTCCACCTTGCCCAATCACAGACCAGAACCACAGCCACTGCCAGCCAATCAGAAGCCAGTCTCTCTCAGCTGCTTTCAGGCAGCTCTTCTAGGATTGGAGAGCCATAAAGAGCATTTGCCATTCTCACAATATTATGACCTCCACAGAGAACCACACTTAGACATAGTGACACATCCATAGCACCGCAACAAGCAAGACAAGGTCCCAGCAGGGAATAACATACTGTAAACAGTAATTCTACTCACACACACACACGAACACACACACACTTCATGTTATATTAAACCATTTTGTCTGAGTATAAGCATACACCACTGGCATTAAATGTTATGTCTGACCCAGCTGCAGGGAGATGGAGGGGGAGAGTTACAGGAGGGTGGGACGGGGAGCGCCCCAGTCATAGAGCACTCTGCTGGGCATGGAAGTCAAGGACTGTCCCTATGGCCAGATGAGCACAGCGGGAGGCTGAGTTTATAAAGAGACACTCAGACACACACACACACGCACACACACACACACACACTCGCACAGCAGGACACTGGAACTTTCCCAGCAGCAGAGGTTTGACCTTGAACTGGCCAGGTCGAACTAACAGATGCGCTAATGAGTACAACTGTACTAATACACATACACACAGAGAAATCAATATTAATCAAACACACATATACATATCACATCATCATCATCATCATCATCATCAAATACAGCTACCAAAATATAATCAAATACACCAACAGATAAAACACCACATTTAACCACACAGGCATTACCTCATAGTCACACACACACACACACACACACACACACACACACACACACACACACACACACACACACACACACACACAAACACACACACACACACAGAGGGACAGAGAGAAGGGACACACAGCAGGGAGAAAGGAGAATCATTAATGATGTCAGTATGGGGGGGTCACATTGGGGCTGAAGGTCATTAGGTCAGACATGAACAGAGGGCAAAGGGGAAGAGAGAGTAGGAGGAAGAGGGATGAAGAAAAAATGAATAGAAAAAGAGATGGGGAAAGGTGGCGGAGAGAGAGAGAGGTTGGAAACCAAAGGATCACATCTATGAGGCAGAGACACAAAAGAAGGGAGACAGGAGAAGAGACAGGAAGTCAAGAGGAAGAAAGTGAAACAGATAAAGACATAGATAAAGATATAGATGAAGATATAAATCAACGTATAGATAAAGCTATAGATATAGAGTGCTATGGACTGAAGAGAGCAGGAGGGGATTAGGAGAGAGCTCTCTCTGTTTCTTTCACACACACACATACACACACACACACTCATAAACATGCATTCGCACTCACTCATACACTCTCACAAACACACACGCACACGTTAACACTCAGCCACTCAGACAAACACACAAGCGCACACACACACACACACACACACAAGCGTGCACACATTCAAACACATAAGCACACAAGCGTGCACACATTCACACACACACACACACACAAGCACACACACACACGTGGGAGAGGAAGTGACACACACCTCTTCTTGCTGTGAGGCCACATCTCACAGGCATCTCTTTCTCATACACTCACATATCAGCCACGACAGCTACCCATCCTGCAGGGTGAACCTCTCACCACACACACACACACACACACACACAAACACACGTCACACACAATAGCTACTGATCCTGCAGGGGTGAACCTCTATCTTCACCACCCTCTCTTTCCCTTCTTTCTTTCTCCTTCTGTCAAGTGTGTGTATGTGTGTGTATGTGTGTGTGTATGTGTATTAAGTGTGTGTGTGTGTGTGTGTGTGTGTGTGTGCATGTATATGTGTGTGCGTATGTGTGTGTGCGTGTGTGTGTGCGTGCGTGTATGTGTGTGTGTGTATGTGTGTGTGTGTGTGTGCGTGGTGAGAGGTTCAGCCCTGCGGGATGGGTAGCTCCCTCCCTCCTCAGGAACATAATCCCGATACTGCATCTATGCCATTTGACTCAGTCACTGATCAGACCAGGGCATCAGTGGATCAATAATCTGTCAACTACTCAGGTCACCATGCTGCACCAGTGTGGAAAGATGAAAGCCTTCACAATGATTTAAATATTGACATCATTGTAATTCACACAGAGCTTTGAATATGTGTGTGGTGTGTGTGTGTGTGTGTGTGTGTGTGTGTGTGTGTGTGTGCTGTTACAGAGATAGAGGGTTAAAGCAAGGCAGACACATTACATAATTTTAGTTCTTCACAATGAACCATTCCCTTTACACTGTGCTGAGGCCAATATAAATTAATTAGGAGGAAGGGATGTCTTTTTCTACAGGCTGCCGTTACATAAAGAGCCCCCTCGGATAGGTTGTGGTCCACAAGTGCGGCTTCTCCGATTGACAGAGAAATCAAGGGAGGACCTGTCAAGCTTTCTATTACAATAATATAGAAATCACATTCAGAGAACTCCTGGATGAACAATCCCTTTGGGATACTTATGTCGTTTCAAAAATGTTGAATGGAGTTCGAAGAAGGATTCTACTACTTTTCCGCATATCATTTTTAGCAATGACTAAGGTGCATTAGTGCGGAGCCCAGCGTGTTTCAGTTAGTAGAAACAACGTTCAGCCTGTCTTTCAAAAACACAACGACGCCACCTAAATTACACTCCGTGTCCGCATCAAGTGAAACATGTTGGCAATCCTCTAAAGGGGGACATTGACATATTGGCCACTCTAGAAAACGCTTATAGCCTATTGCTTTTTTGAAGACAACGTGTGGCTATCCAAAGCACTTGGCAAACACAAGTGTGTCCATTGAGACACACAAATGGACAAAGTCCTTTACAACCTTAACAGCAAGTCCCATAGACACTGCCAGAACTTCAGTCGGGATATAGGAAGTCGGGAGAGTCCACGCGGTGAACACGGGAAACAGTGGCATATTTATCCCGCTGCAGTACCACATTAGATCAGGAGGAATTCCGGCCAAATGAAGTATGGCTGGCTGGACTGGGTTAAGGTCCAAGTCATAAACACAGTCTGACAGTCAACGGCAGAACTGACAGAACGGGCTGAAAAATAGAAAGTAGGACACTGCACGGGTGCCAGTAAAGCGAGCAACGCAGTGCGAAATCGGGACCCTGTCCATCCTTGTTCGACCAAAGACTAGACATAGGCTAAGCATCTCAGGGCGCCCCACATGCGTGGATGATCCAGACAGTTCATTGCGCTGAAACGTATTTCTACCCTTCTTCCTCTCCGTCTCTCTCCTCTTGAGAGCTGCCTGCGTGTTAAAACACGTCCAGTCCTCTCAGCAGCCAACTTCCAAAGCTTGCTGCCTAAAACGAGACAGCTGTCTAAAATAGTTTCGGTCGTGTGTAAACCCATGTACCCGCTTAGCAATCATCGGTGGCTTTTTTTGGCCAGTACTAAAATCCTGGGCTACAGAGTTTTCAGAGATTTATTGCAAAAGCGTTTCGGCCAACAGGAAAAACATAACATTTCCGAATCCTACAATTGCTAGTGTAAAGTAGCCTAACCGATACCACTGAGGCGGAAAAGCCAAAGATGACGTGCTCCCCTCCTGGACAAATACATTCAAACGGGTCAGCTAACATACAACGCGGGAAAGAGATGGTAAAATAATAACTTACGCTTTACCAAAGCGGTGAAACATCGCGCCATCGAGCCAAACGCGGCGTCCTGAAGACAGACGACTCAAATGTGAGGGGCATTCCTTCGCTTTTTCACCCAAATCCAGTGGCTGTTTTCCGTCTATTTTTGAGACTCTGGGAATTGGTGTCCGCAGCCTGCCCCTATGCTCTCTGCACCGACGGAAGCGTTCGGTCCCCCGGGACATCTGCCGCTCGCTGAACACACCCCTCCGCTCTCCTCATTTAAAAAGATAGCGCTCCTAATCTAACCAAGCAGTTCACGGCAGGACTCTGGCCATTATAGTCTACGCACCGAGGAAATACGGCTGTATCATTTCACCTCAGTAATAAATAGGCTATTAGGCTATTTATTATAGTGTCGCCTCGCATTCGCTGATAAAATCCGTTGCCAGTGACTTCAATACCCAATACATAATGAGACGTTTCAACATAATACTTCAGTTTTATGTTTTGGGCCTATGCATAAATGACATCACTTCATTACACGTCATATCAAAATCCTCCTAAGCCACGCCGTTGTCCACTGAGTAAACGGGACTAATGTCTCTTCGGAAGAGTTCGCCCAAAGACAGCTGACATCAGCGCGACAAGAACAAAAGCAGTCACTGATGCACTTGCATGATGTGCATTATTATTATCATTATTACGTAAAAACTATATAGTCGAGTCTATGAGAGCATTTTCTTCATAAATATCATGAATCTCGATAGACGTGAATATTTGTGAATTAATAGAGAATGCTAGGATGTTTTGCTCTCTGCACAGTGCAACAGTCCAGTCTGTGGCCAAGCACACACACTGATGGCTGGACTGCTCTCCTGAATAGAAGTGCTTTGATTGTTACTCCCATGAGTTTGGGGATATCAGTAACAAATGCATGTATATGTGTGTGAGACTGCGCTTGTCTGTGTGTGTATCTGTTTGTGTGTGTGTGCTATGTCTGCATTTCTCTCTTGGGTGGTTCACTTCCCCTTTCACATCTGAAACAGTAATGCACGCCCCTATCCCAAGTACTCCCTCTCAATTTCACCTGCAATGGGTGTGCATGTGTCCACATAGTGTGTTGCATGGTTGTGTGTGTGTGTGTGTGTACACATCAGCATGGCTGAGAGGGCATGGACCTGAAGTAATGCCAGATGTAGCCCTGCCTTGTTTTCACAGACCAGCCGAAGACTCTTACATCACTCCCCAGACATGCGCACACACACACACACACACAGGACACACACATATACAAATTTGCTAAATAAAAAAACACACAGATAAAAAAAAGGTAGGGCACCAGACCACTCATACACCCACTTATGACCCTCATCTATCGATACCAGCACTTTCCCTGCAACTGGGAGCCAATCTACACGCACACACACACACACACACACACACACACACACACACACACACACACACACACACACACACACACACACACACACACACACACACACACACACACACACACACACACCCCTACACACACACACACACCTACACACACACACACACACACCTACACACACAAACACACACACACACACACAATTCCCTCTCCAGTGGGGTAATTGGGTGAAAATTGGTTCGGCACTTCAGATAAAAAGCTTTTATTCAGGATCTCCTTGTCTTGGCCTTCTGGCCGAGAGCTTCTGATGAGGCCTCTTAGGCCGTTTAGTCACTAACTGGATGGAAAAATATGTCTTCCTCTGCGTGGAGCACCACGGGCTACAGAGGTGGAATCAGAAAAAGAAAAGCAAGAAAAGATAGATATAAAATGATCCAGGAACAAATGAAAAGAGAAATAGTTGAAGGAAGAATGGCTGGGGGTGGAGATGCACCTGCTGGTAAATAAATGTGACAAAGGGAGGAGAGGAAGCAATTCTGGGTTTAATATGAGTCCACAGTGAGAAAGATCTGGCTTGGCCTAGTCTGTGTGTGTGTGTGTGTGTGTGTGTGTATGAGTGCGCTGCTATTCATTTGCAAGCAAAAGATTATGTCGACAACACCCACAAGCAATGGAAAACTTTTCAACGATAAATGACTTGCCTATATCTGTGTGTGTGTGTATGTGCATGCATGTGTGCAGTTCCATATCTCTAGCTGGGAGCTATGAAAGCGGTATTTACCGGTATTGTTTCCTCACGATGCCTTGAGCACACTGATGTTCCTTTGTACTGTGAAACACAAGTCTTCCTCTCCTTTTGCGCCCTGCCCCTTTTTCCTGTTCTGTGGTGACGTTCTCTGCCTTTCATCAGCACTCTCTCGCTCTCTCTCTCTGTCTTTCTCTCTCTCTTTTTATCATTGAAAGTAACAGCATACGGCTGCAGTATCATGTTCAGTACTTTAGGTTTGAGCTAAAGTCTCTCAAGTAAGGTGTATGTGTGTGTGTGTGTTTGTGTGTGGATGAGGACAGAGAGAATGTGCGTGATATGCCATGCCACGTGAATGAAAAAGATTGAAACACACACAACAACATGCACATGCACATACTATATCAGACGTGACAGTCAGAATGCTATCAGAAAAGCCAGAAATTACTACCTATCAGATATTGTGTCACAAAACCTCCATAGGCCGAGGGTACTGTTTAACACTGTTAATCATTTTCTTAACCCTTCTGCCAGTTGCACAACTTCTTCTTCACTCTCCATCAATGATTTTTTTTAAATTGTTTTGTAGCAAAAATGTACGGGATAAGATCAATAATATTAGTTTCAGCCACTGGTTGTCATAATATGTATTATCTCTTCCACTCAGGATCATTTTGATGTCACTATCCTGCTTCACATGAAACCCACAACATGCCCTACAGATTGTAACAAGAAGTGTTTCATGTTGTGGGTAAAAATGCCTTCAATGCCTTTGCAAAAAAAGGCCAACATGGATACTGATTCCCCCTCTAATTTTTGACTTATCTCTAAGTTTCCAATTTTACCAAAATGACTTGACTTACAAATGATCTGCTGCTCACTGCTAACTCAAAGGGCTGTCCTCTTAGATCTGACTGCTGCCTTTGCATCGCGAAAAGCACTTCAGTGGTTTGCCTCTCATTTATCTGATCTGACCTTTGTGGTAAATACCGAGGGTGTCCTCTCAAATGTTGCCCCCCTCTTGTGTGGAGTTCCACAGGGTTCTCTTTTTGGTCCCCTTCTGTTCTCACTGCATTTATCACCACTTGCACAGATATACATGAAGCCTTGGATTTCCGACCAATGCTATGCCAGTGATACCAAGACTAATTTCCCTTTTAAGTCTAGACTGAAACATACTTTTAGTTCAGTCTGAGGTTTTATGGTTCAGTCTATTCTTAATTTTAACTTGTTGGTCTTTTATGGTGTTTTTTTTGCAAAAGCCCCTTGAGACAATTTTTTTATTTTGGCGCTATATAAATAAAATGTTATTGCATTTAATTGAATTATTGTTTTTTTACTCCATTTCTTCATACATTACTTTTCATTTTGTTCTTCTGTTCCCTTTATTAGTTGCAGTTGTTAATTTTATTTCCTTTACTTCCTTTAATTCTTGTCTAAAAGCTCTCACACACACGCACCCCCCCCCCCCCCACACACACACACACACACACACACACACACACAGTCTTATCATGAGCAAACAGTGCAGGCTTGGTGTAGCCTGGTCTGGTTAAAGACAAACCACATTAGGGGTGTGAAAATTTGTACAGTGAGTTGCGTATACACGGAGCAGTCTGTGTGCGTGTGTGTGTGTGTGTGTGTGTGTGTGTGTTCGAATTTCCCTTTCTGTGGAGAAACTGTGTATTCGCGTGTTTGGTGTCCTAGTGCTATTTCTATGTTTTTGATATTCATGGGGAAGCAGACTCAATTGCCGCCTGCCAGAGTTAGATACATCACCCTGAGAGCTCAGGAGAGAATGGAATTTAAATATGCATGCATGCAGGCACTAACATGTGCAAGTACACACACACACACTTGCACACCCATACACACACTTGCACCCCCCCCCCCCCCCCCACTAAACCACACGCCGAAAGGGATTCTGTAGATTAGATGTGGACATGCATTTGTGTGTGTGTGTGTGTGTGTGTGTGTGTGTGTGTGTGTGTGTGCGCGTGTGTGCGCGTGTGTGTGCATGTGGGTGCATGCGCGTGTATGTCTTTGAAAGAGGGGTTCATGGCAAATGTTCAGTATGCATTGAATGCCACTACACAGATGAAAACAGCCGTATCAAAACATACAAGGAAGTTGATTCGATACCCTCTCTCTTTCTCTGTACCGTGCACTGATAGCCAATGTGAGGCAGAGAGAAGAGGGATGGAGGCAGGGGGGGGGGGGGTTGAGGTAGAGAGAAAACTAAAACAAAAGACAGAAAGAGTGACAGAGAGAGAGGGGAAGGGAGGGAGAGAGAGAGGGAGAAAAAGAGGGAGAGAGAGAGGGAGATAGGAGAAGAGCAGGAGTATGGCTGCGGACAACAGAGACATTCCTGACAAGTCCTCTCATGCCCCTGTAAAGACATGCTGGAGAGGAGAGGAGCCTGGAGAGAGGGAGAGAGAGGGAGAGAAGGAGGGAGGGAGAGAGAGGAGGAGGAGAGAGAGAGGGGGGGGGGAAACAGGGAGAGGGCGGGAGGGGGAGAGAGAGAGCAAAGGAGTGAGGGATAGAGAGGGAGGGAGGGAGAGAGCGAGAGCGGGAGAGAGGGTGAGGCAGAGGGAGAGAGTGTAAAGGAGCGAGGGACAGACAGAGAAATGGGGGAGGGAGAGAGAGAGAGAGAGAGGAGAGAGAGAGGGAGGGAGCGTGAGGGAGACAGGGAGACAGACCAGACAGACAAAGCAAAAAAGATGGGAAAAAAAACAGAGGAAGTGAGATGGGGAGAACCAAGGCATAATAATGAGCTCAAAGGTCACACAGTGAGGCGTGCAGTGACCTTCAAAAGCCCTTCCTTTAACCATGCCGTCCATTTCAAATGTAGCTATTTTACGTGTCCTTGTATATTTATAGTTGTATATTTTTTTTTATAAAGAGCTATGGCATTAAATAATATTCTCCTCCTCTCTTTCTCCTCCCCTCTCTCTCTCATCCCCTGTCTCTCTCCCCCAATCTCTCTCTCTCCTGCTTATCCTCCCTCTCTCGCCCCTTTTCTCTCTCCTCTCCTCTCCCCCCCCCCCTCTCTGGTGGGAATAGTTACATAACAGCTTAGTCCAGAAACTATGCCACCCATCCACCCATCCAACCATCCATCCATCCATCCATCATTCAGCCTTTCATCCCATCATCCCTCGATCGCTCAGCTCCGAAAAGCAGCTTACTGTGGTGAGACCCTAAGGGAGGATGGCACACACACAGACACACACACACACACAGACATACATGTAAACCTAGAAACAAGCATAAAGCACGCACAAGGCTTCATGCAGACCTCCAGAGAGATCCGCACACACACATCCCTACAGACCTGCACCCAGGCTACTGATGCACTATTTCCTGACTCTCACATTCATACCCAGGTCAATATCTCAGATATACTGAGAGAGATATACGCATCTATAGAAAAACATACAAGACCATATTTTATCCCCCATCAACACATTAGCTTCGGAGACACTTTCCTACACACACACACACACATACACTCACACTACCGTGACCTGATATGAACAGAAAAGCATCTCTGAGTCTCCTCCTTATCCTCTCATATCACTGAGGTAATCTGCCTGGTGTGTGAGGTTCTGCTTCTCTGGTGCTACCCCCCCCCCCCCCTCCAACACACACACACACACACACAGAGCTGAGTGGAGCTCTTCTAAGCTGGCTGGAGGTTTTTCAGGACTGCAGGGATGGGGATGACGCAGCTTTAATTATTCCTGCTGTCGTGGCATTCACTGATGGAGAGGACTGGAGGGAGGAGAGTAAACAGAAATAAAAGGGCTTCACACATACACACACACACATACACACACACATACACACACACAGACACACACACAGACACACACACAGACACACACACACACACACAGACACACACACAGACACACACTCATATATGTGCATATATGCACACATGTGAATTCTGGTTATGTTTAATGTGTTTAAGTAGCAGCTAAGTGATGGCTGCTGGAGCTGGAAGCATCAACTTCAGCAGCAGGAATCACTTTCTACCGGCCTAAAGGGACCCCATGCCCCGTCTCTGCGCAGCTTCACTCTGTTTCTAGCTGTCTTAATGGACCCCCATCTTCACTCTCTTTCTCTGGTGAAATTCTCAACCTTTTTTTGCCACCTTCACCCTCTTCCCTCTACTGTCTCTCTCTCTCTCCATCTTTACCTCTATTTCTCACTCCATTTCAATAGGCCTTTATTAGCATGACTGTAATATATTACAGTATCGCCAAAGCAGAAAAATAAGTTAATAACTATACAGCAATGAAAAGTGGTAGGCTCAGAAATTCAGTGTCACTTAAAGTCAGTGAGTAATACGTTGCTACGCAACACCTGCATATTTAAAGTTCTATTTGCATGAATAGAAGAAAAAAAAAATTCTCGGGCAACAAAATCACTTAAAAAGAGATATTTTGGAGGAATGTTTTTTTTTATTGTTTAGGCAAGCAGGGTCAGGGTTCTGGCCGTCCTTTCGGGATTTATATTTCTTTCCTGACCGGCGGACTACACATTATCCCTTACGTAGCCTATAATGAGGTTATGGAGACTGAATTAAACTCCCACAGGCCAGGCACTGAGCAGACGGGCACAGAGCTGAGTATGTACAATAGTGACCAGACACACTCTGCTCGGGGTTCTGAGGGAAGTGTGTGTGTGTGTGTGTGTGTGTGTGTGTGTGTGTGTGTGTGCGCATACAGGTAAATGTGTGTGTGCTGGTCGATGACCACGGCTTTCTGGAGCCTCCAAAAAGCTCCCTTTTATCTCTCTGCCAATCTGCCTATGCGAGTCTCTCTATCAGAATGCCAGACTCAGGGTCTCTGATCGTCTCTTTGTCTGAAACACTGCCATCCTGCCAGCTTGTTTGTCCCTTTGTTTCACAACCCCACTGTCACTCAATATGCCTGTCTGTCTGTCTGTCTGTCTGTCTGCCTAACGTACTGTCTCCTTGTCTGCATTTGTACATATGCTTATATGGATCTCTGTGTCTGTCTGCCTGTATGTTTGTCTCCCTGTCTTTCCGTCCCTCTATCTGCTGGCCAGGTTCATACTGGTTTTGTGTTTGCTTCAGAATCAGATGAGGCCCTGAGCCTAGAGCCCTGAGCTGTAAGCCCAGTCAGGGAGGGCCTGATGTGGGCAGCCAGGGCTCTGGGCTCCCCTCGAAAGAGCCCTGGAGCTCCAGGCTTCATTTCGCTTCATCAGCTCTCAGTAAATCAATGGACAAGAAAGAGATGAGGCATGACAGAACAATTACAGAGAGAGAGGGCGAGACAGGGGGGGGGGGTGATAGAGACGGGGGGTGAGAGAAAGAGAGAGAGAGGGGGAGAGAGGGAGGGTGGGTGAGAATAAGAGAGAGAGAGAGAAATAGAGAGAAAGAAAGAGAGAGGGTGAGAGAAAGAGGAATATGAGAAGATGTAAATGAGAGAAGATGCTATTTCTTGCATTGACACATTTCATAAGGGCCTAAATACACACACACAAACCCACACACACAAACAGATACATACACACACACACACACACACACACACAAACAGATACATACACACAGATACACAGTCATTTGTGAACCTCTCAGTGAAGACTGGTTGATGCCAGAGTGAACGTTTCACTGGCATAATGGCCAACTGTCCAGAATCAAAGTATGGAAGACAAAAACACACACAGTAGCAGGTATTCAAACACTACTTTTGCATACTCATGCTTTCTTTTTATTTCCTTTTTTATTTCTAAAACTCATGACTGACCTCTCACTCACTCACTCACACACACACACACACACACACACACACACACACACTCACTCACTCACTCACTCACTCACTCACTCACTCACTCACTCACTCACTCACTCACTCACTCACTCACTCACTCACTCACTCACTCTCATGCTCACAATCTCTAGGTGTCAGGGCGTGTGTAAATTACTCACAGTTCTTCTATTCTGTCTTCTCACCTAACAACACTTGAGCTGTGTCAGTTTGTGTGAACATGTTAGATTGTGTGTGTGTATGTGTGTGTGTGTGTGTGTGTGACTGGTCCGTGTGTGTGCATGCTAGCATGAGTGAGTAGCATATGCCATATATTGCGCAAGCACATGCACACACGCACACGCACACAAACACGCACACAAACACACATTTATACAACACTCTCTCTCATAGACACACTACAGCGTAAATATCTAGTTTGGCATAGTACAAAGCACAGTTGTGTGAATGAATTAGTGACCTTGATATCCATTAGCAGATTTCCTAGCTCTGCTCTAGGGTCATGTGACACACACACACAGCCCACTCATTTGCCCTCTTAGTCGTTCACTCAATCAGGCCTTCACTTCACCGCCCACAATCATCTCATCAATCTGTCCATTGATCTGTCCTAACATCACCTCTCCCATTAGACAGAGAGAGAGGGAGAGACAGAAAAAGGGAGACAGAGAGAGAAAGAGAGATACAGAGACAGAGAGAGAACTCTTCAACATGATTTTGGAGAGACTGAAAGAACAAATGATTTGATCTATGTGTATGTATACATTTCAATGTGTGTGTGTGTGTCTGTGTGTGTTTATGTTTGTAGTTTGTGTAGGTTCATTTGTGTATATTTTCCATGTGTGTGTGTGTGTAGGGCTTATGGGTATGGATATTTGTGCACTCATTACCACACTCCCTTCTGTGTGAGTACATGCCCACTTACACACACACACACGCACACACACACACACACTCACATACATGTGTAGCACAGTGAATGCGTGTAATGGTCTTGTGCTGTGAGTAAAGACATCTTGTGTTCACCGCCGAATTAGAGACAGTTTCTCGCCAAATCAAATTACACACACAATCACCGCGCTCCAGGGGCCAAGAAGGTTCAGGTCACAACATCTGACACAGCCTCCTGCTCACCAGTGGCCATGTGCCTCCACTCAACAGCCCACTGACACACATGTGAGGGCATCTAGGGACACACATGTGAAGGGCGTCCAGGGACACACATGTGAAGGCGTCCAGGGACACACATGTGAATGCATCTAGGGACACACATGTGAAGGGCGTCCAGGGACACACATGTGAAGGCGTCCAGGGACACACATGTGAATGCATCCAGGGACACACATGTGAAGGCGTCCAGGGACACACATGTGAAGGCGTCCAGGGACACACATGTGAAGGCGTCCAGGGACACACATGTGAAGGCGTCCAGGGACACACATGTGAAGGCGTCCAGGGACACACATGTGAAGGCGTCCAGGGACACACATGTGAAGGCGTCCAGGGACACACATGTGAAGGCATCCAGTGAGTGACGTACTGTCCATGTGCCCGCTGGGTACGCAGCACCTCTGCAACATGATGTGTCGGCTTTGAAAGCTCTACAGGGAAGGAGCAGGCAGAAGTGCAAGGAGAGGAAGATGCGTCACAGGCAGCAGATCCAGGAGCACTGAAGGCCCACCAACTAGAACAGCAGATCCAGGAGGTGCTGAAGGATCCCACCAACTAGAACAGCAGATCCAGGAGGTGCTGAAGTCCCACACCTGCACCCTGTGTATCTCCTGCAAGCACCCATGTCTGTCATAAAAGATGTACCCCAAAGCGATTGCGCATGTACCCGATTATGTATCTAACTTGCAAGGGGAGGATATCATGACAAACATCCTTCACATTGGGGTCACCTCTCGTCAAGCTCCCTTTCAGCAGTTTCAGAAGGGCGGCAGAGTAGTCAGTGTGCATGTAGTTACCAGAGTAGAGTCAGTGTGCATGTAGTTACCAGAGTAGAGTCAGTGTGGATGTAGTTACCAGAGTAGAGTCAGTGTGCATGTAGTTACCAGAGTAGAGTCAGTGTGGATGTAGTTACCAGAGTAGAGTCAGTGTGCATGTAGTTACCAGAGTAGAGTCAGTGTGCATGTAGTTACCAGAGTGCACAGGTCTAACACTCATCCAGTGAGTGGAGCATGCTACTGCTACCGCTGCTCTTAGCAACTGTTGTTCATTCATAAGATTTTAATATTGAAATTATTTTCTAAGTTGCTTTCAGTAAAAGTGTCAAATAAATGAGCTAAAACTCAAAGGTATGAGTCGCCACTGGAAAACCCAGTGCCCCTGGTGAATACAGGATAACGTGGACAGACACCTAAAAGCCATCCAAAGAGTCTGCGTCACACACACACACACACACACACACACACACACACACACAGAGTGTTGCCAAAGCAGGAAATACCAATAGATCAATAAAGAATACATTCACCCGCCTAAACCTGATCTAAATACCAATAGATCAATAAAGAATACATTCACCCCCCCTCATCCTGATCTAAATACCAATATATCAATCAAGAATACATTCACCAATATATCAATAAAGAATACATTCACCTACCTCAACCTGATGTAAATAATATAGATCAAAATTGACCAGTGTGAATAACTAAATGGCTGTCGGCACAGACGCGCTACCAAACCGGTGTGATTGACTAAATGGCTGTCGGCACAGACGTGCTACCAAACCGGTGTGATTAATTAGATGGCTGTCGGCACAGACGCGCTACCAAACCGGTGTGATTAACTAGATGGCTGTCGGCACAGACGCGTGAGAATCATTCCCATCAGCAGCGTCATCACCGGCCTCTATTAGATCAAGCACCTTCAGCCTGGGTCACCTGGTCTGGGCACTAAACCACACTGAACACTCACAGAGAAGATGAGACAGATAGATATCACATGACTCCTGTTATATCTCAAGACCTACTGTTGTCATGCACGCACACACGCACACACACACACACACACACACACACACAGACACAAATACACACACACACACACAGACACCAATACACACAAATACACACACACACACACACACACACACACAAACTCATGAGCACAGTCTTACACGCACACACTTGCATGGACACAGTAATGTATACACAAACGCACACATCACCAGGCACTCATGAGCAGAGTCACAGGCGTACGCGTGCACACACACACACACTCACGAGCACAGTCACACACGCGCACAGACAATTGCATAGACACAGTCATGCATATACACATTCCTGGGCACTCACTGGTATAGACAGAGATACAGTGTGTGCAACAGGGACAGATATCTTACAGTGAGCCTCACAAACTAAGCATTTCCACCATAACACGATTGGAGCTGAATGATGTTGCTAATGTTGTATTGTTATGCTTTAGAGTAGAGTGTCATAGATAATAATAGAATTGGAAAGCCTGAATTCACAAAGCAGAAAACCTCTCTATTCAACCCTCTCTCCCTCCTTCCCTCTCCATGGCTCCCTTTCTTCCTCTCTCCATGTATTGCTCCATCTCCCTGTCAATCCCTCTCTCTATCTCAGAAATCCCGATTGCTCCTCTTTGATGCGCGCACACACACACACACACACACACACACACACACACAGCAACCCAAACTGCCTGCCATGGACTGTTCAAGAAAAGCGCCCACTCACCAAGCATTGCAGAAGCCAACAGAGGGACTGAAGACTGGAGATGGAGAGAGAGAGGGATGGGGTGACAGAGAGAGAACAGGAGAGCGATAGAGTGAAGTGCTCTAGCCAGCGAAACACACGACAGAGAGGTGGAGGAGAAGTGTGCGGCGCCAGAGGCTTTCCTCTTTCTGTCTCTCTCCGCCTCGCTTGTCTATCGTTCCACCGTTCCTCTCCTCCTGTCTCTGCTTTTCTGGGGAGTGCTAGAGGGTGGGGGCTGTCTGTGCTGCATGTGCTCTCTCTGTCTCTCTCTCTCTCTCCCCCTCCCTCTCCCTGTCACCCCCCCCCCTCTCTCCCTCTCTCCCCCTCTCTCTCTCTCCCTCTCTCTCTCTCCCTCTCTCCCTCTCTCTTTCCCTGTCTCTATCTGTCACTCTCTTCCTCTAACTCTCTCCATCTCACTCTATCCCTGTCTCTCCATCTCCCTCCCTCTCTCTCTCCATCTTCCCTCTCTCTCTCCTCCCCCTCTCCCCATCTTACCCCACCCCCTCTCTCCTTTCCCGCCATCTACCCTCACACTCATATATTTTTCCATAATATGGAGAAGTATTTGCAATTGCATTTGTTTTAGCTACTGTATTTATGGGAAACTGGTTTCATATACACTGTTAACTAACAGTGTATGGGAAACTGGTTTCATATACACTGTTAACTAACAGTGTCTTCTAACAGTGTTAACTAATGGTGTTAACTAATAGTGTTAACTAATGGTGTTAACTAACAGTGTCTTCTAACAGTGTTAACTAATGGTGTTAACTAACAGTGTCATCTAACAGTGTTAACTAATGGTGTTAACTAACAGTGTCATCTAACAGTGTTAACTAATGGTGTTAACCAACAGTCTTAACACGCTCTGGCTCTCATGAGTCTTTTTCTCTGTCTCTGTCCTACTTCCCCCACCATCTACAGAACATGTCTTAGCTCCTTAGTACTCTTTTGGGTTTTATGTGCGTGTGCGTGTGCGTGTGCGTGTGCGTGTGCGTGTGCGTGTGCGTGCGTGCGTGTGTGCGTGTGCGTGTGCGTGTGCGTGTGCGTGTGCGTGTGCGTGTGTGTGTGTGCGTGCGGCGTGTGTGTGGCACTCTGCCTCCAGCAGGAATAGTTTCTGTGTCTCTCCTCTTTTTGTAATGAGTGGTGCATTATCTGTCCTGCTTTCTTCGTTCTGTGTCTGTCTCTGTCTGTCTGTCTGTCTGTCTATCTCCCTTTCCCCTCTCTCCTGCACTTTCTCATTAGATACATCCTCTATTGCTTATCTCATCCTCTCTCTCTTTCTTTCTGTCCCTCCTCTCATTCTCTCTCTCTCCCCCTTTCTTTCCTCATGCTCTGTGCCTCTCCCTCTCCCGTTCTCTCTCCTGAGTGTCAGTAAGGGTGTGTGGTCTTTGTCCTGATGCTGTTCTGGCTGCTTCCCAGGAACCCACTGCTGCGTCTGGCGCTCCACATCGCCCTCACTGCACTGTACACTTCACCTCACCATCATCACTCTAAACACACACACACACACACACACACACACACACACAGACACACAGATGCCACTGACGCTCCACATCGCCCTCTGTACTGCACACTTCACCTCACACACACACACACAGATGCCACTGACGCTCCACATCTCCCTCACTGCACTGCACGCTTCACCTTACCATCATCACTCTAAATACACACACACACACACACACACACACACACACACACAGATGCCACTGATGAAGGAGAAGGACAGGCCAGGGAGGAAGGAGAGAACAAGAGAACAAAGGAGAATTAAACCAAAACAAGAAAAGAGGGAAGAACCAACGCTGAACTGTCCTGTGCTGTTGACCTGTGTGATCAAACCCTTCAAAGACGCCCTCCAACCACAAGTCACCCCTCCAGAGCTGTCCTGTGTTGACCTGTGTGATCAAACCCTTCAAAGACGCCCTCCAACCACAGGTGTGTGTGTGTGTGTGTGTGTGTGTGTGTGTGTGTGTGTGTGTGTGTGTGTGTGTGTACGTTCCTCTGGGAAAAACCATGTGTGCTTTGTGAGCACAGGTCACCCCTCCGGAGACCTGGGACACACACTGTGCACAGGAGCAGCGGAGGCTCCACCACCAGAGATACGGGCTGAAGGACTCACAAGATCAGCCATCAAAAGACTTTCAGGATATTCCAGGATCCCTTTTACAGATCAGCTACTGTACAGAGACGTAGGAAGACAGAGCTTATTGGACACAGCCAGAACAGGGGGCACAGGGGAAAAAACGGGGAGAGCACAAAAGACTGGGAATAAACACAGAAGATTAAGTCCAAAACTACAACGCTCAGAAGTTAAATGTCCAAAACTACAACGCTCAGAAGTTAAAGATTAAACAAAGGCAAACTAGGCAAATATGCGAACTGTGTCACAAACACAAAGAAACACGGGAGCTAGGGAGAGAACGCTGAGAGATAAGCTGACCTGGAAGTCGGAGTTGGGGTAGAGAACGAACACGGGATTCGAAACAGTCCGGAGCTTGTGTCTTCAGGATTAAGTCCTTAATGAAACGAGGCCAGACAAGGAAGTGACGGGAGTGAGGAGTTTAAATAGCCGAGTGACAGGTGACGGTGATCAGTACTCAGGTGATTGGGAGTGTGACCCAGCTGGGTGAGTTGTAGTCGGAGGGGGCGTGGCATGAGCAGGGTTCAGTGCTGGCGTGACAGCTACACTGTCACGCTCAGTACTGACGGTGAAGTAACTTTGAGTAACAGTGAGTAACATTGTTACTCAATACTTACATATAGGATTAGGTTTAGTAATAGAGTAAATAAGCTTTAGGGTTAGAGTCAATTTTCAAATGTTAAGAGTATCAATATGCTATTCCACCCTAATAGTTCACTCACTGATAACATAGGATCAGTTTTAGAATTAGAAATATGGCATGAGTCAGTGTAAAGAGAATATGGCATGAGTAAGTGTAAAGAGAATATGGCATGAGTAAGTGTAAAGAGAATGGTTTCCGTGTTATACATTATGCATTGTATATAACTATAACTATGTAAACCATTGTACTGTAGTATGGGGAGGTTGGGCAGTGTGGTGCCTCTCCTGGACTGTGTTGTGTGTGTGTGTGTGTGTTGGATACTTTAATTGACTAAAGGCTAATGGGTAAAGAGGCTGATTTCTGTAGGCCCCTACTGGGTTGCACTGCGCACTGCATTAGTCTGCCCTATTTACACTGGTTGTAGTTGCCGTGGGAGATTCTCTCAAGTTTGACTTTATAGTTCCAGTGATGTAAAGCTTCAACAGGAGATAGCAACTGGTTTCCACCGAACATATTTGCATATTTTAAGTGCATTCATGAAAATTTGGCTAAAAATATAAACTCTCCACATCGCGGGAGGAGTTGTGAACAGCTGTGGGTTTAACAGTTGTCTAGGGCAACTTTAAAATAGCAAAAACCCCTTGTCGATGGGACTAAACCTGTTTCCATCAACCAGTATAATTTTACCATATGCTAATCACCTCTTTCCAGCTGATACATTTCTGATGTGATTTAAAAGATTTGATGGGAAGTTTAAACATTAATTTGCATTAAATAGTGCCCGGAAATGGGACACCCAGCTAGTGTTGTGACAGCATTATATTGTGCTTTTGTTGTGACAGGGCCTGCATTTTATGCTACTTCTGGTTAAAGTGCGCTTGATGAATATAAATGCGGCATTACTTTGTAGTTTATTACAGTTTCAATTTCCGCCGAAACTGGCCTATGTAGGCTGCTTACCTTTGTCAAGGCCTGTCACACAAAGACTATGTTGGCTGCTCACTTTTGTCAAGGCCTGTCCGAAAATAATTTTCTGGCTACACTATTGGTATGAGGGTGTGGAAATACATACATTAATCATATGCCAATAGATTCCTTGAAGGCACAACAATTCCATTGCCAATATTTCACATGACTCCCAGTATAAATCACGCCCACTTCCAGTCCTCTACCCAAATACAGAGACAGATAATGACATCTCTGTCCACCTCTAGTACTACAGTATAAGAGGAAGGCCGATCCTCAATCTCTCAATCCATTCTCCAGGCGTCCACCATTTAGAGGAGACAGTATAGATGCCGCCATAGGATCTGAGTGACTAAGGATGAGAGTGCGTGCGTGTGTGTGTGTATGTGTGCGTGTGTGTGTGTGTGTGTGTGTGTGTGTGTGTGTGTGCGCGTGCGTGCGTGCGTGCGTGCGTGTGTGTGGACGGCCAGAGAGATGGAGGTAAGGCATGAACAGATGTAGTTCTCTCCAGCCCACCTCTCTCTGGATAAATCTTTCATAACTCAGTGTCCCTATGTGACCCCATATGACTAGGGAATGAATTTGAGGGTGTGTGTGTGTGTGTGTGTGTGTGTGTGTGTGTGTGTGTGTGTGTGTCTGTGCATGTAATTGTGACTGTGAGTGTGTGTGTGTGTGTGTGTCTGTGCCTGTGCCTGTGTCTGTGTGTGTGTGCATGTAATTGTGACTGTGACTGTGTGTGTGTGTGTGTGTGTGTGTGTGTGTGTGTGTGTGTGTGTGTGTTGTGTGTGTGTATGCACGTTCCTCTCTGAAAACCATGTGTGCTTTGTGAGCTCTGAGAAGGCAGGCAGCCTACAGCAGGCCCTCACATGAAAGGAAGGTAACACATCTCAGCAGTGCGACCACACACAGCCACACAGCCTGAACGACTGCTTTTCACACCCAACGGGAGACACAGGGGGAGAGAGAGAAAGACAGAGATGGAAAAAGAGAGAGAGAGAGAAAGAGAGAGAGACAGAAAGAGATGGAGAAAGATGTGAAGATAAGTGAGATAAAATGCTCATTCACTCTCACACACAGTCTCTCCTTCTTCCATTATTACTGCACGGAACATCAGCCAAGGTGTGTGAGAATCACATACAGACTATACAGTGTTGGCCGAATTATTAGAAATGTCCACAATTCAGTGATTTTCTTTCTGTTTGTTTTCTTGGCTGCTTTCTGATCTGCTGGGTCCCAAATCCAGTCTTGCTAACCATTAATTATAAAAAATTATTATAAAACAGTTTTATTTAATTTGGTTTTCCATTCATTTTATGGTTTTGTGATACCCAGCATTAATTTGTTTTTAATAATTAAGCTAAAAACAAAGAAAACCATTTTTAACACAAATGGAGACAGTGTTGGAGTGTGTTAGTAGAGACAGTTGTCTTTTTTGCACAAAGCAATCAAATCTACGCTAAAATAAAAATTTGTGAAAAGATGACACACAAACACAGACAGACAAACACACACACACAAAAATCGCAAAATTACTAAGCAGTTATTATCATTCATGTTAATTGTGGATGGCTGTAAAGAGTGTGTGGGTTTATGTGTTATGTGTTATGTGTTTGTATATATTTGTGGGTGGGTAAGTGTGTTTGTGTGTATGAGAGAGTAACTATTACACTTATGAGATACTGAGAGTGAGAGTGAGTGTGTGTGTGTTTGTGTGTGTGTGTGGCCTGAGGCAGACCAGGGGCTATATGCCAGGGGATGTAAACACAATATTGAGTCTCATATAAGTTGGGCTGTGAGTGTGTGTGTGTGTGTGTGTGTGTGTGTGTGTGTGTGTGTGAGTACTGTACGTGTGTGGGTGTGCAAAACCTTAGCCTCAGGCCAAGCAACATATGGTTGAAGTAGTTACTGAACAAAAACGCTGAGTCACAATGGAAATCAAGCCCGTAGTCACGGCAACCCTCCAGGATTCTGGAACTTCGGGTCACCTTCAAAACCTTTATCTACAGAAAAACTGCTATCTGACCGGTTCTGTGGTCAGTACTGTCCATGAACTTCAGTTCTAACTTAAAGAGCAAATAATTGCAGAGCCACAAATATGTCCCTGAGCGATTTTTGTTTCAGCCAATGAAACAACTTGACAACAAAGCTTTATGGGAAATTTTAAATTGTTTCACATAGTTATTGTTGTTTAACAGTAAAACTTGAGGTGAGTCTAATACGCATAATAATCCTTTATTTGCTGCACAAAATAATTTGGAACTAATGCCATCAGAAATAAACCCATAAACCAATCATTTGGCAGGAGAAGGATAATCATGCGATTTCATCGTGTGAAATGAATTTCTGCCTTTATTCAGAAGGTAATTTATAAGGCAATAAAGCCCAGATGCAATCTATTCCAATGTCAGTGTTTCCATGACAACCATGCCTGCTGTTCCACACAGGTGAGAAACAGAAAAAGTGAAAGAAAAAGAAAGAGAGAGTGTGTGAGAGAGAGAGGGCAGTTAAAATAGAAGAACAGGTCATATCAGACTATGGTCATGTACAAAGACATTATCCCTCCCCCTTCCATCTTGATT
The DNA here is from genome assembly GCF_900700415.2 of Clupea harengus. NCBI lineage: Eukaryota > Metazoa > Chordata > Actinopteri > Clupeiformes > Clupeidae > Clupea > Clupea harengus. The sequence continues at coordinate 12,143,774 of NC_045163.1, read as the reverse complement.
GAAGTTCATTATGAAAGTGACTGCTGTCATTAATGTTAAGGCATCAAAGCAAGCTCAAAGGAAGAGAGAGAGCTTATTCACTGATGGCCTTGAACATGATTGGCATCAGCACCATCCAGCCTGTGCCACTGCCACTTCTAAAGTGCTTTACTGATAGGGCCACTGGCACTCAGCACAACACTGCCAGCCAACCCTGGGCTCCAACAAGGACAACGGCTCAGCCGCCACCGTGTTAAGTGTTACTCCTAATCACGCATTTCTGACAAACACTTTTTGTTTTGACATGTGTTTGGAAAAATGTTTTTCGGTGGTACAGTGTGACACTAGCCTCATAGCATGTAATGCTGGGGCTGATGTGGCCCACGTCTGATGCGGATTCACTCCACACCGGGCAAGCACCTGGATGCATTCCAGCACCAGCTTCCATCACCAGGGTCATAGGTCAAGTTAATCAAAACATGGTTCAACTCCATGTGGGTTTTTCTGTGTAAAATGTACAAATATGTATCAATGTAATTGTTTAATTATTGTAACACTTTGTGACAACCCCTGCCCTTTCCCTGCCTGTCCTGTGTCTGTGTTCTGGGGCGGCTGAGGATTAGCCTGGTTAACGGTTTCCCTCTCTCTCTGTAGGTGCTCCTTCTGACAGGTCTATCTTGATGGCTTTCCCTCTCTCTCTGTAGGTGCTCCTTCTGATCTGGATGGCTTTCCCTCTCTCTCTGTAGGTGCTCCTTCTGACAGGTCTATCTGGATGGCTTGGCATCTCCTATTCCATGTAGGGTTTGGCACCACCTGTCTGGGAGGCTTCATAAGCCTGCTTGCTTCCAAGATGGCTCCCTCACTCCTCTTTGGAGCAACTGGCCTCTTATGTGATGTTAAGTTACTTTATTTCCTCTTTTGGGTCTTTCCTTTTGCAACACCCGCTCACCATTGCTACCCTCATGCACTCCCTGCACAACTGTCTTTCCCACTCCATGGACACAGTGCGTCTTTGTCATGACCTTGCAAGCCAGGTTCTGACAATTTGTATCCACACATGCAAAAATGTGTCCTTTAGAGGAAATTCAGTCTGATATATGTCAGACCAGTCATATATCTGCTCAGGCATGAGTTCCTGCCACCCCTCTCTGACTAACCCATACTGATAAAGAAATCGCTAGACAGCTGCATGTCACACCTGGCATTGGGTGATCTGATCACAAGTGGACAGCTCTAAGCATGTCAGATCACACCTGGCATTAGAGTGGCTCTCCACATTCGTCTCGATTGACCTCTCATGATCGAATCTCCCTTCCCGCTCTATATGCAAATACACACATACATCACTTCCCGCTCTATATGCAAATACACACATACATCACTTCCCGCTCTATATGCAAATAAACACATACATCACTTCCCGCTCTATATGCAAATAAACACATACATCACTTCCCGCTCTATATGCAAATAAACACATACATCACTTCCCGCTCTATATGCAAATAAACATGTACATCACTTCCCGCTCTATATGCAAATAAACATGTACATCACTTCCCGCTCTATTTGCAAATACACACGTACATCATTTCCAAATGCTTTGTTGTTTCAAACTGGCCTCAGGCAACAATCAGGGCCAAGTGTATTCCCCATATTCCCAATCTGTGTGTAGCCTACATGCCCTTAGCCTACATGAGTATTTGCGTTTGGGTCATTAACTGCCTGTTTACCTTTGAAAATAGTCCACGTTCTACATCTTATGGTTTCATGAGCTCCGAGGCTCAAGTGACCCGGACACCAATAACCTACTTAACACTTTGAGTGCATCAAAGGGAAGCTTTTCTCTTTAAATGAAAAAAAACAAAAAAGCCATGTAGGTGTAATTCGTTTTGATCAATCAATACAGGGTTAATTTAAGGCAGGTCTTAAGGATCATTGGGATACTTGAATTTAGTGTTTTTCGATATTTGTATTTTCATCTTATATGAATAATAGAACCTTGCTTCAGAAGAGATTAATCACTGTCAGTAAATCCAAGATGTAACGTCATCGAAAAAAGACAATAAGCTTAATCTACAAACACAAATCTTAACTGACCTGACAGTGAGTCATCTTTTCTGAAGCATTGAAATATTGTTGTCCGCAACACAGTGAGCCCAGAAGCTATATAGACTAATTTGACAACATTGAGCTACTGTCATATGCACACACAGTCTCTCACTAACCTCACTAAATGAGGCAACATGTTATTCTCTTTCCAATGTTCTTGAATTACGGTATGTATTGTGTGCTATCAGTTGATTATATTGCATAACGAACAGAGATAGACGACCAATCAGGCGCTAGGGAAGAGGGGAAATGAGTGTGCCCATGCAGGTGGACATGCGTTCCTGTTCAGCTAATTGCAAACTGTCATGATTCTTAGCTGCTGGAATAAACTTCCCTTGTGGGCAGATGCAAATGAGTGCTTGCAAAAGAGAGTGGTGAGATCGCTGGCTGCTCCTTTTTGGACCATAGCTTCTGGCTGCCTCTTCATCACAAACTTTGATTGCAAACTTTTAGATGCACTTTTCTCTGGCAGAAATGGGCTGGCAGGGTGCTGAGCACGCTGCTTTGTTTGTTTCTATGATAACAATATATTTATTGACACATCACCAGGGTGGATCACCAGATCAGATAGTTGGCTAGTAGACACCTGGCAAATCACCTCAGACGTATTTTTTTGGTAACAATAACGGTATTTTTAGATTGTACAGTGTCACAGAAGCACAGCCTTCTACAGAGTTCGTTCTGCCATTTTTGTTCATTTTTTTCAAATTATGATAGATAGCATCGCCACAGAGCCCAGAGGTCAGAGTTCAGAGATGTTCAACTAGAAGCACTCTGAGAGGCAGCACGGGAAAGGTGGAGCATTCTGAAATAGGCGCTGGGTGCTGTGCTTCTCTTCTGTAGGCGGACACATACACTCACATACACTCACTCACACACACACTATATTGACACATACACTCACTCCTCACTCACATACACTTACACTTACTCACAGATACACATACACTGTAGTGACACATATACTCACATACACTCACTCACACACACACTATAGTGACACATACACTTACTCCTCACTCACATACACTCACTCACACACACACTATAGTGACACATAAACTCACTCACATACACTTACTCACACATACACATACACTGTAGTGATACATACTCAGAAAAAAATACTACATGGACCCCCTGATCTGTCTCCATTACAACATAAGGACCGGATAGTAGACAAATGCATGACAAAATTCATAAGGACACTAATGTAAATAAAATAACATTAAAAGAAGATTATAACATTATAGCCTACAGTAATCACCTATGTGTTCCAGGCAAACCAAATTTCCCAAGATGCACTTGTATTAGATGCACTCGTAACATCTCTATGGAAAAAGAAGAACAATGTTCTTTCTTCTAATATGACACTGTTGGCCTGCAAATTAGTACATATCTCTGTTTGTGGAGACATTGTCAGTTGAGTAGGCGTCTTATCTCCCCCTCCCCCTTCTGATGTCAGGGTGTCATGATTTTGGGTGGGATGGGGAGGGGGGAGGGGGGGCTCAGTGCTAATCTGTATCTGATATCATCTTACCTAAACCAAA